>NW_026591918.1:11250978-11503786 GCF_907164565.1 Psammomys obesus | reverse complement strand
AGCAGGCCAATCAGATTATGTCAGAGGCAGTCCCTCTTCCCATTACTGTGTAACCCACTTGGACACTGAACTGTCATGGGCTACATCTGTGCAGGGGTTCTAGGTTATCTCAATGAATAGTCCTTGGTTGGAGTATGAGTCTCTGGGAAGTACCCTGTGTTCAAATTTTCTTGTTCTGTTGCTCTCCTTGTGGAGTTCCCGTCCCCTCCAGCTCTTGCTATTTCCCACTTCTTACATAAAATTCCGTTCACTCTGCCCGACAGTTGGCCAACAGGCTCAGCATCTGCTTTGATAGTCTGCAGGGCAGATGCTTTCAGAGGCCCTCTGTGGTAGGTTCCTAGGTTGTTTCCTGTTTTCTTCTTCCTCTGATGTCCATCCTCTTTGCCTCTCAGGATGGGGATTGAGCATTTTAGTTAGGGTCCTCTCTTTTGCTTAGTTTGTTTAGATGTACTGATTTTAGTGGGTTTATTCTATGTTTTATGTTTATATGAGTGAGTATATACCGTGTGTGTCTTTTTGCTTCTGGGACAACTCACTCAGGATGATCCTTTCCAGGTCCCACCATTTACCTGCAAATTTCATGATTTCCTTATTTTTCATTGCTGAGTAATACTCCATTGTATAGATGTACCACAGTTTCTGCATCCATTCTTCAGTTGAGGGGCATCTGGGCTGTTTCCAGCTTCTGGCTATTACAAATAAAGCTGCTACAAACATGGTTGAGCAAATGTCCTTTTTGTGTACTTGTGCCTCTTTTGGATATATGCCTAGGAGTGGTATGGCTGGATCTTGAGGAAGCACTATTCCTAGTTGTCTGAGAAAGCGCCAGATTGATTTCCAGAGTGGTTGTATAAGTTTACATTCCCACCAGCAGTGGAGGAGGGTTCCCCTGTCTCCACAACCTCTCCAGCATATGTTGTCACTTGAGTTTTTGATCTTGGCCATTCTGATGGATGTAAGGTGAAATCTCAGGGTTGTTTTGATTTGCATTTCCCTAATGGCTAATGAGGTTGAACATTTCTTTAAATGCTTCTCTGCCATTGGATATTCCTCTACAGAGAGTTCTCTGTTTAGCTCTGTTCCCCACTTTTTAAGTGGATTACTTGGTTTACTGCTTTTCAGCTTCTTTAGTTCTTTATGTATACTGGATATGAGTCCTCTGTCAGATAAAGGGTTGGTGATGATTCTTTCCCAATCTGTAGGCAGTCACTTTGTTTTGATGACAGTGTCCTTTGCTTTACAGAAGCTTTTCAATTTCATGAGGTCCCATTTATTGATTGTTGCTCTTAGAGCCTGTGCTGTTGGTGTTCTGTTCAGGAAGTTTTCTCCTGTACCAATGAGTTCTAGGGTATTTCCCACTTTTTTTTTTTTTTTTTTTAGCCGATTTAATGTGTCTGGTTTTATGTTGAGTTCTTTGATCCACTTAGACTTTGTTTTGTGCAGGGTGATAAGTATGGATCTATTTTCATTTTTCTACATGTAGACATCCAGTTGGGCAAGCACCATTTGTTGAAGATGCTATCTTTTTTCTACTGTATGGTTTTGGCATCTTTGTCAAAAATTAGGTGTCCATAAGTGTGTGGGTTTATTTCTGGGTCTTCTGTTCGGTTCCATTGATCCACCGTTCTGTTTCTATGCCAGTACCATGCAGTTTTTATAACTGTTGCTCTATAGTACAGCTTGAGATCAGGGATGGAGATACCTCCAGAAGATCTTTTATTGTAGAGGATTGTTTTAGCAATTCTGGGTTTCTTGTTATTCCATACGAAGTTGAGAATTTTTCTTTCCAGGTCTGTAAAGAATTGTGTTGGCAATTTGATGGGGATTGCATTAAATCTGTAGATTGCTTTTGGTAAGATGGACATTTTTACTATGTTAATCCTGCCAAGCCATTAGCATGGCAGATCTTTCCATCTTCTCATATCTTCTTCTATTTCTTTCTTTCAGAGACTTGAAATTTTTTTAATACAAGTCTTTGACTTGCTTGGTTAGGGTTACACCAAGGTACTTTATGTCATTTGTGGCTATTGTGAAGGGTGTTGTTTCTCTAATTTCTTTCTCAGCCCTTTTGTTTTTTGTATACAGGAGTGCTCCTGATTTTTTTGAGTTAATTTTGTATCCGGCCACTTTGCTGAAGGTGTTTATCAGCTGTAGGAGTTCCCTGGTAGAGTTTTTGGGGTCACTCACGTATACTATCATATCATCTGCAAATAGTTATAATTTGACTTTTTCCTTTCCCATCTATATCCCCTTGATCTCCTTAAACTGTCTTATTGCTCTAGCAAGGACTTCCAGCACTATGTTGGAGAGATATGGAGAGAGTGGGGAGCATTGTCTTGTCCCTGATTTCAGTGGGATTGCTTTAAGTTTCTCTCCGTTCAGTTTGATGTTGGCTATAGGCTTGTTGTATATCGCCTTTACTATGTTTAGATATGTGCCTTGTATCCCTGATCTCTCCAGTACTTTAAACATGAATGGATGTTGGATTTTGTCAAATGCTTTTTCAGCATCTAGGGAGATTATCATGTGATTTTTTTCTTTCAGTTTGTTTATATGGTGGATCACATTGATGGATTTCCATATATTGAACCACCCCTGCATACCTGGGATGAAGCCTACTTGGTCAGAGTGGATAATATCTTTGATGTGTTCTTGGATTCGGTTTGCAAGTATTTTGTTAAGTATTTTTGCATCAATGTTCATAAGGGAGATTGGCCTGAAATTCTCTTTCTTTGTTGAGTGTTTGTGAGGTTTAGGTACCAAGGTGACTGTGGCTTCATAGAATGAGTTTGGTAATGTTCCTTCTGTTTCTATTTTGTGGAATAGTTTGAAGAGAATTGGAGTTAGCTCTTCTTTGAAGGTCTGGTAAAATTCTGCGCTGAAGCCATCTGGTCCTGGGCTATTTTTGGTTGGGAGACTTTTGATGACTGCTTCTATTTCTTTGGGGGATATAGGACTATTTAATTGATTTACCTGTCCTGATTCAGCTTTGATAAGACAAATCAATCAAAAAAATTGTCCATTTTGTTTAGATTTTCAAATTTTGTGGCATATAGACTTTTGAAGTAAGTCCAAATGATTGTTTGGATTTCCTCAGTGTCTGTAGTTATGTCTCCCTTTTCATTTCTGATTTTGTTGATTTGGGTGGTGTCTCTCTGCCTTTTAGTTATCTTGGCTAAGGGTTTGTCGATCTTGTTGATTTTCTCAAAGAACCAGCTCTTGGTTTCATTGATTCTTTGAATTGTTTTATTTGTTTCTAATTGATTGATTTCAGCCCAGAGTTTGATTATTTCCAGCCGTCTGCTCCTTCTTGGTGTGTCTGCTTCTTCTTTTTCTAGGGTTTTTAAGTGAGCCATTAAGTTGCTTAAATGAGCTGTCTCGAATTTCTTCTTGAAGACACTTAGTGCTATGAATTTTCCTCTTAGCAGTGCTTTCATTGTGTCCCACAAGTTTGGGTATGTTGTGTCTTCATTTTCATTGATTTCTAGGAAGCCTTTAATTTCTTTCTTTATTTCTTCCCTGACCCAAACTGAACAAATTGTTCAGTTTCCATGTGTGTGTAGGCTTTTTGCTATTTCTGTTGTTGTTGAAGTCCAGCTTTACTCCATGGTGATCAGACAAGATACAAGGGATTATTTCAATCTTCTTGTATCTGTTGAGGCTTGCTTTGTGACCAACTATATGGTCTATTTTGGAGAAGGTTCCATGAGGTGCTGAGAAGAAGGTAAGTTCTTTTGTGTTTGGGTGTAAAGTTCTGTAAATGTCTGTTAGGTCCATTTGATTCATGACCTCTGTTAGAGACATTGTTTCTTTGTTTAATTTCTGTTTTGTTGACCTGTCCTTTGTTGAGAGTGGGGTGTTGAAGTCTCCCACTATTAATGTGTGGGGATCTATATGTGGTTTAAATTTTATCAATGTTTCTTTAACAAATGTGGGTGTTCTTGTATTTGGGGCATAGATGTTCAGGATTGTGATGTCCTCCTGGTGGAATTTTTCTTTGATGAGTATGAAGTGTCCTTCCCCATCTCTTTTTATTAATTTTGGTTGAAAGTCTATTTTATCAGATATTAGAATGGCTACTCCTGCTTGCTTCTTGGGTCCATTTGCTTGGAAAGTCGTCTTCCAACCCTTTACCCTCAGGTAATGTCTATCTTTGTGCCTTAGGTGTGTTTCTTGTATGTATGCAACAGATCGCTGGGTTTTGTTTACTTATCCATTCTGTTAATCTGTGTCTTTTTATTGGAGAGTTGAGTCCGTTGATGTTGAGAGAGATTAATGACCAGTGGCTGTTAGATCCTTTGATTTTGATGTTGGCTGTGGTCATAAGGTTGTGTGCTTGGTTGCTTTTTGTTTTACTGTAGTAAGGTTAATTATTTCCTGTGTTTTCTTGAAAGGAGCTAATTTTTTTTAGGTTGTATTTTCCCTTTCAGTGTCTTCTGTAATGCTGGATTTGTGTGTAGGTATTGTTGAAATTTGTTTTTGTCATTGAATATCTTGTTTTCTCCGTCTATGAGGACTGAGAGCTTTGCAGGGTATAGTATCCTGGGCTGACATCTGTGTTCTCTTAGGGTCTGCATGATATCCGTCCAGGCCCTTCTGGCTTTCATAGTCTCTGTTGAAAAGTCAGGTGTGATTCTAATAGGTTTGCCATTATATGTTACTTGGCCTTTTTCCCTTGCAGCTTTTAGTATTTTTTCTTTGTTCTGTACACTTACTGTTTTGATTATTATGTGGCGGGAGGATTTTCTTTTCTGGTCAAATTTGTTGGGTGTTCTGTAGGCTTCATGTATTCTTATTGGCCTCTCCTTTAACTTGGGGAAATTTTCTTCAATGATTTTGTTGAAAATATTTTTTTGGCCTTGGAGAAGGGTGTCTTCCTTTTCCTCTATACCTATTATTCTTAGGTTTTGTCTTTTCATATTGTCTTGGATTTCTTGGATGGTCTGTGTCAGGAATTTTTTGGATTTAACATTTTCTTTGACAGATACATCGATTTCTTCCATTGTATCTTCTACACCTGAGATTCTTTCTTCCATCTCTTGTAGTCTGTTGGTTATGCTTACCTCTGTAGTTCCTGTTTTCTTCCCTACATTCTTCCTCTCCATTATCTCCTCCATTTGTGTTTTCTTTAATTTTTCTAGTTCTATCTTCAGGTCTTGAGTTGTTTTGTTTACTTCCTTCACCTGTGTGATTGTACTTTCCTGTTTCTCTTTTAGTTCTTTCAACTCTGTTTCTTTTATTTCATTCAGTGCTTTAAGCATTTCCTTTCTAAAGGCCATAAACTGTTTGGCTGCAACTTCCTCTATTTCTTTACGGATGGCAATATTCTGTTTAAGTTTATCTTCCTCTATGTCTTTATGTATCTTATTTGTTTCCTCTGTTATCATCTTCATGAGCATAGTTGTTAGGTCATCTTCTTGGATTTCAGTTATGCTGGGGTCTCCAGGGCTACTTGCCCCTGGGTAACTGGGTTCTGGAGATGCCATATTGCTCTGTCTTTTGTTGCTTGAGCTTTTACGCTGGCCTCTACCCATTGTGCTATCTTAGGTGTTTGGGGTTATTTTCTGGTGTTTCCTGGGGATCCTGTGGTGGAGAGCATCCCCTTGGCAGAAAGCTGGTTTTTCCTGAAGTCTTCTCAGCTTTTTGGGTATAGTCCCTGGATAGCTGGCGTTTTTTCAGGAGTTGCTGCTGCTCACCTCAGGGATAGAGACCTGAGTGGTAACTGGTCTTTGTTAGTCGAGAGGGTTCTCCTCTCACCCAGGGAAGTCCTGAAGACAGCTGCCCTGTTTCTGGGTTTCTTGCTGTAAATTTAATGATCAGCTGCTGTTACCCAGTTGGACATCTGGTGCACAGCAACTGTTGTGCCTGTGTCTGGAGCACAGCTGAGTGATGGTGGCTCTGCCCCGCTGGTCTGCGAGACTTTTTCCAGGGAAGGATTGGGTGATTTAAGTCAGTACAGTTTCCTTCCTTCCTTGTGGATTCTCTGGAGACAGGGACTCCCAGTCTCTTTTTTGCCCTGGGGTGCACCGCTCCATCTCCGCCAGAAACTGCCTGTGTCTGCCTTTCCAGCCTTTGGGAGCCTGGGCATCTGCCTAAACTGGGTAATTTTCCCAAGACCTTTTCAGGGTGGAGGTGTCGGCTGAGTGCTCTGAGATCAAACCAGCCGTTTCCCTCCCTGTGTGTTTGCACTGGACAGTGAAACGCAGTCTCTGGTGTCCTGGAGCCCACAGTTCTATCTGGGGCAGCTAATCAGGCGTGCAGGCAGGGCTCTGTGCTGGAGCCTGGGTCCCCGGGTTTGGCTCCGGGCTGGCTCCTGGGGTGCCTGCGGAACCCTAATCTTTTCCAGGGGATGTCTGGGTGACCTAAGGTCGGTCCCAATCGTTTCCTACACAGTTGGGTTATCTCTCGACTGAAAATTCCAGTCTATGATAGTGTGGTGCGCATGGTTCAGTCTGGGACAGTGACCAGAGACACTGGCTTGTGACTCTGGGCTGGGGCTGGGGCTGGCGGCCAAGCGTGTGGTGGAACCGGGATCTCTTCCGCGGTTTAGCCAGGTGAGTTAAAAGCTGATTGAATCCCCCACCGTGGGGTATCCTCTCACCTGGGAAACAGAATCGCCTGTGTTTTATTGCCGTGAGTTCTGGTTGCTGGTGACTGTGCCGATCCTGCTGTGCTGCTGCTCAGAATGAGAGTCCTCCCGGCGCTGCCATCTTGCCCCGCCTCCGATTCTTTGGATTTTCTTGGTGTCTATTGTTATGTCCTCATTTCCATTTTAGTCCCCATTTCCATTTAGTTTCCATTGCCTTTTAGTTTATATAAGGGTTTGTCTGTCTTTTGATTTTCTCAAAGAACCAGTTCTTGGTTTAATTGATTCTTTGTGTGGTTCTCTTTGTTTCTACTTTAGTGATTTCAGCCCTGAGTTTGATTATTTCCTGCCATCTACTCCTCTTGGGTGTGTTTGCTTCTTTTGTTCTAGATCTGTCAGGTATACTGTTACATTGCAAGTATGAGGGCTCTCTAATTTTGTTATGAAGACACTTAGTGATATGCATTTTTCTCTCAGCACCAATTTCAGCATGTTCTATAGGTCTGGGTATGTTGTATATTCATTTGCATTGTATTGTAGGAAGTCTTTAATTTCTTTATTTCTTTCTTGACCTAGTTGTCACTCAGTAAAGAGTTTTTCAGTTTCCATGAGTTTGTAGGCTTTCTGTTATTTCTGTTTTTATTGAAGTCTGGTTTTAATTTATGGTGTTTTGATAAGAAATGGGATTACTGTAATTTTCTTGTATCTGTTGAGACTGGTTTTGTGATTGAGTATATGGTCAATTTTGGAGAAGGTTCTGTGGAATGCTGAGAAGAGTGTGTATTTTGTATTTGGGTGAAACATTCTATAGAGGTGTTAGGTCCATTTAAGTCATAACATCTATTACTTCCATTATTTCTCTGTTTAGTTTCTGTCTGGTTGAATTGTCCATTGGTGAATGTGGGATTTTGAAGTCTCCCACTATTAATGTGTGGGGGCTCAATATGTGATTTAAGCTTTAGAAATGTTTCTTTTACAATTGTGGGTGCCTTTGTCTTGGGGCATAGATGTTCAGAAGTAAGATGTCACTTTGATGGATTTCTTTTTCATTGATGAGTACAAAGTGTCCTTCTCCATCTTTTTTGATTAATTTTTTGTGGAAATATATTTTGTTAGATATTACAAAGGCTACATCAGCTTGCTTTTTGAGTCCATTTGCTTGGAAATTTTTTTCCAGCACTTTACTCTGAGGTAATGTTTATCTTTGATATTGAGGTGTGTTTCTTATGTGCAAGAAAATGATATATCCTGCTTCCACATCTTTCTATTTGGGAATTATGTCCACTAATGTTGAGAGATGTTAATGACCAATGATTGTTAATTCCTGTTATTTTAAGGTTGTTGTTTGTGTATGTGTGTGTTTCCTTTCTTTTGATTTTGCTGGTGTGAAATTATATTTTCTGTGTTTTCTTCAATGTAGTTTACCTTCTTGGATTGGAATTTTCTTTCTAGTATCTTCTGTAAGGGCTAGATTTATAGATAGATACATATTAAATTTGGTTTTGTCATGGATAATATCTTGTTTTCTCAGTCTACAGTGATTGAAAGTTTTTCTGGGTGTAGTAGTCTGGTTGGGATGGCAGCTGCGGTTTGTTAGTGTCTTCAAAACACCTGTCCAGGTCCTTCTGGCTTTTGGAGTTTCTCTTGAAAAGTTAGGTATAATTCTAATAGGTCTGCCTTTATGTTACTTGGCCTTTTTTTTTTTAACCTTGTAGCTTTTAATATTGTTCTTTGTTCTGTACATTTAGTGTTTGATTATTATGTGGCAGGAGAAATTTCTTTTATACTCTTACATTGGCCTTTTATATTCTTATATTGGCCTCTAGTCATCTGGGTTTGGGGTTATCATAGGTTTAGGTTCTGATTTCTGAATTTATCTTTGTTAGATGGATGTTTTTTTTTCCCCCTTGGTTTCTGTTTCCTTTCTGGTATTCTGGCCTGAGTGGCTTTGGATTCTGGTGAGTACCTGAATCTTCAGTTCATCAGGGTTTCTCTGCTGGGGTTTTGTTGACAGTGTGGCTTCTGGGGTTTGGGGTGTCAATGCTGCCTCTGTGCTCCCAAGTACCTGTGATGTCACTGGGGTTCCTAGTACAGAGCGGCCTTTGGTAAAGCAGAAGTCTTCTGCTGGAGTTGTGGGATGAGATATGGAGTCCCTGGGGGCTTTTTTGGGGGCTGTTGGGCAGGCTTTAAGGAGTGTTAGGTGTTAGGGGACAGTGGGTATTGTCTTTCCTGGGATTCTTAAGGCCAGTGCAGCAGACAAGGTGCGTGTTGAGAAAGCAGCTGCTATCTAAATATTACCATTTTTAAGTAAAAACCTTCTGCTCTGCACTGAAGCAATAAGGAAGATGCCCAAGGACAAGACCCTACCCACCAAAGGCCAGGTCTTCTGAAATTACAAATTCATCAAAAAGGAGGAATCTAAATTGACATTGCCACTGAAGTAGTTCCTTGCTTGAAAACAACCACCTCGCAAAGTATTTCCCTGGGATCAGTACACAAAGACAGTTGAAGCTATGATCTAAAGAAGCAAGGCTTCATAGCAAGCTAGCAACAGCACTTGGCAGCATCATTTGTATAGCACTGTTTTGTAGGCACAAAGGATGCAAGATTGGGGGGGGGTCACAGGGCATAGCGCCATGGTTCTAGAAAAACATTGAGTCCAGACAAAATGTGGCTGGATCAGAGTACACAACGCTGAGGAGATGAAGTCTAAGTTTCAGTGAAGACCCTAGGATGCTGGTGATGCCCAAACCAAGGGGCATGTGCTGAGAAAAGCTGCAAGCACAGATTAGACTCCAAAGAAGAGAGGCTGTGTGTGTTGAAGATGGCAGAGCTAGTGGGTCAGGGCTACCCAACGGGGAAGATTCCAGGGCTCTTAAGACCCCAGATGCTAGAAATGTTCGCCCTTCTGGGCTTCAGCTTTGCTTTAGTCTTATCTTTCCTCGCTGTGCTCCCATTCCTCCTCTTTGCCACAGCAAATCTCTACTCTGGGCTGCTACATGTTAAAAATGTCTTATTTGCTTTTAACGGTTATTGGAGCCCACTGGCTTAGTCTCTGAAAAGATTACTCACCTGTGCTTTTGAGCAGTGTTGGAACTGTTAAAAAGACTATCGGGCTTTTGAAGTTAGAATGCATTTTGTGCTCAGAGACATCCATGAACTGTCAAGGAAAGGGGGGACGTTACAGATTAAAAGTAATATGTTTTGCTGTCAAGTTGACAAGGGGTAGACTTGTAACAGTTAACTTTATCCACTTGACAGGATCTAAGCTTGCTTAGGAAACACATTTCTGGACAGACACATGCACGCGCGCGTGCACATACACACACACGGGCACAAGAGAGTTTCTGTGTTGGGTTACCTAAGGAGGAAAGACCCACCTAAATATGGGCAACACTATTTCATGGGTTGCCATCTCAGGTGAAGACAGGGGCGCTAGCAAGCTAAGCAGGGCATCCCTATCTCCTTGTTCTCCGACTGTGATCTAACTGCCTCATGATCCTGCCTCTGTGCTTGCCCAATGAAAACAAACTTTTTTCTTTTTTTAAAGTTGCTTCTGTCAGATATTTTATCACAGCAAAAAGTGACCAGCTCAGTGCCAAGTACACATATGAGCACGACATTCAGGAAGGCCGCGTACATGGGCACAATGATCACTGCAGTTAAAAACTTAGGATCTGTCAATAGGTGCCCCTGACATACACATTATTCAAAGCACATGAACCAACAAAATCCAGAGCATATCCCAGCCTCAAATCCACTTGAGTCCAGGATTCAGCTTTCAGAAAGAACAGGTGGCCACTGGGTAGTCACCCACCTCCCTCCATACCTGACACACTTTTTATTCCCCCCGGGATGTGAAGCTCAGCAGAGAGGTATATGATTGCAAAGGTTATTGTTTCTGGGATGTGGGTGCAATGTGAATCCTACTCGATGGAAGGCCACAAAGCCCCAACTTCCCTCATCTGCTTACTTTCCATTCAGGAACTGAGGCGGGCGGCGGGGGGTGGGGACTGAGAGCAGGAATTTGAGAGTCAAAGTGGAAGACTCTGAGACCGTCTTCGGTCTTAGAGTCCTAGAATCTTCTCTTTTGGATAGCCCTGCCCCACTATCTGCATGCGGGGAGAGGGCACTGTGATATCGTGACAGCAGTGGCTGGGCCTCCATCTGCCCTTTCCAGGCAGCATCTGTTGGAGGAGCCCTTCTCGGCCCAGGGTGGTTGGGTTCTGTAGACTAGTAAGAAGGCTAGGCTTCAAAACAGCCTTGCATTCCCACAACCACAGCTAAGGCCCATTTCCCAGAGAAAATGCCTCTATGTGTATGCTCAGAAATGTGGGAGAATTTGGAAATGGAGAAACGTCATGATAAAAGAGTGCATGTGGTACACAGGTATGAAAAAGGATCTGCATTTGTTAAGGCAAATCTGATGTTCAAAAACTCGAAAAGGACAAAGATAATATGGCTCAGGCATGGATTATGGCTTGCAAGGACTTCTGACAACAGTGGTATTAAGTGAGAAGTGGGGCTGGAAAACCAAGGCAAGTGGGGAGCCCAGACAGAATGCAGATAAGCACTCAGGCTTTTCCAAACAAGAAATCCTCCCCTATTTCAACACCACACAGACCCTGCCTTGCTATGAACAGCCAGCCACATTACTGAGCTTCTAAGTGTCTTTTCATGCAGTCCTGTCCATTCCAGCAGATGGCGCTGTCTAGCCACTCTCTGCCCATTGCTGGCCCCGAAGAAAGTGACCTCTCAGGCTCTTCTAGTATGGTCAGCACTATTGGTGACAAGGCAGCTTGTAAAGGAAGCAGATGGAAGGCTGGGAAGGTAGGAAGTGGGAAGGAGCACTGGAACTCTTTGTTCACTGAGGGATGTCTCCTTTGTCTTCAGGTCTGATCGCATGGCGCGCGGCTGGCCCTACGTTTCCCAGTTTGTGGAGGATATGGTGCAGAGATTATCAAAGTACGACTTGATACCGCAGGCTCTTTTGTGATGCAGGGGCCATGTCGTGCCATGCAGAGGACATATTTCTTGGATTTGGTAGGCGCAAGAGTTCCTCATAGAGCGAGCACAGCCCCAGGCTGGTGCGATGAGCCGGATAGAGGACACAGTACGCTTATTCCATGGGGTGTCTGCAGCCTTGTTGCTCCTGCCTAGGATCTAGCTGTACTATACGGGCAGAATCCATCTTCCAGGACCCCTGAGGCTTGGAAGGCCAGGGAGGGTAGGGAGATTGGTAACTTAGTAAGTAGCACCTGGTTACAGAGTACTTGGGGTCAAAAGAAAAGAACAGGCAACAAGCCTCGGAAGGATACGGGAAAAGGCAATGACTCCCTAGAGGAAGGCAGGGTAGTATCCAAGGGAATGTGGAAATGAGATAACTCCAATAATGGAGATGCTAAGGACAGGGCAACCATTAGGGTGGTCTTTGAGGCTGTTGAGTGAAGGTAATTCAGGGGAGGCCTGGTCAGCTTGGAAACAAGGACAGAGGGATTTACTAAGCCAGGCCAAGGGCCTTAGATTTTCCAGTGTGAGCTATGAGGTGGCTATAGAATTTTTGTGGAGATTAGAGAACAAGATCAGAACAGAGATCCAACTGAGTCAGGAACTAGGGATGAGTCACTAGGGAACTAAGTCAGGGCTACTGGATGGGTTTGTGAGGGTCCTGTGGTAGAGAGCAGTGAATGGGGAAAAGGGGAGTCCAGAGGAATATCAGTTCCTTGGAGCTGGGTTGAGATGGCAGTAGTCGTCAAGAGTTGAGGAAGAGTGAGGTTCTTATGAAGGAGTCTTCTTCCTTGTTCAGCATGGGTGGGCGTGTATGCGAGTGTGTATACATGTATGGGTGTAAGCACATATGAGTGTGTGTGTGTTCTAGCACAGGGATTGAGTAAGGGGTCGAGTTGGCTTGCCTCTCTTTCCCAGGGGCCACATTTTCATAGAGTAAGGAATTTATTCGAAGTCCCTATGCCTACTA
This sequence comes from Psammomys obesus, assembly GCF_907164565.1. Taxonomy (NCBI): domain Eukaryota; kingdom Metazoa; phylum Chordata; class Mammalia; order Rodentia; family Muridae; genus Psammomys; species Psammomys obesus. The sequence goes on along the minus strand of NW_026591918.1, from coordinate 11,491,223 downwards.
GATAAGGCCTCAAAGTGGAAGTGATGAGATTAGGGAAGAGAGAATTTTGTTTGAATACCTTTCTTGACATCTGGATGAAATCACATTTCGGCAGTGGCATCTCATAAACACCTGCTTCCTCCCAGCCAGGATCTGCGGGTGTCATTCATCTCCTTCTCCTGTAAAGGCAACATCATCCTGCCTATCACTGGGAACAGGTAAGTGTTCATTTGAAAGCTAATACAAGCCTGATATTCTGGGCCCTTCATGGAACTGAGGCTTGCAACTTCCATGAGGGTGTCTTCCCACACGTGTCCACAGTGGCTGGTCACTGCATGCCTGTATACTGATATCCGCTGCTAACTGTAGCTAACAACCCCTTGAATTCCTGCTCGCCCAAAACCTTGTGCTTCCAGAAGATTTCCACCTTCTTGTGTCTGTCTTCTATCACTCTTGAATATTCTCTGGGACCCGGCTGTGACAACACATGAGATTGAGGAGGTGATGGAGCAGATAGGTGGATCTCCTACACAATCCTAGCTTGTGTAGAGCCTGTTGGACTAGATGATCCTCTGCCTGGGTCAATGGACAGGGAGATAGCTGGGAACCAGGAGAAGGTTCTAGGTCCAGGAAAAAGCAGCTGAGTCCCACTCTGGAATGAAGGAATCCCAGGCTGGGAGCATGAATCTAAGGGTGGCCTTTATACTACAGGCAGATATGGGGAGCAGATACGGGTACCACAGAGGGCGGTGACCCACCTGTCCCCAGTGTATCCGAGAAAGGATATTGGGAACTTCTGACTATTTGGCCTGGAAATCCAAACAGAGCAAAAGTAACAGAGAGACAGGCATGGGCATTTAGGGTTTGGGGTGTGTGGAGGCCTAGGAAACCTCTGTCCAGGGCTTAGGAGAAAATCCAGGAGCAATGAGTGAAAGAGAACAGGTTCGTGGAGGTGACAGATTTGGTTTGCCTGGGAAAGGAACAGGGCTGTTGGCTCCAGGAGTCCAGGGAATATCTGATGTGGCCTGTGGCTTGGGTTCAAAGAGACCTGACTGGGTTTGGGGCAGCTGAGGGGACATCTATGAAAGGATTCTGGTAGGAAGCCCAGAGAGGCAGTAGAGGCTGGGCAGATGGGTGGGGGTTGGGCTGGGTTTGGCAGGCTGTGATTTGACCCCACTGGGCATAACAGGTGTTACCCTCATACTCTGTAGGCTGGGCTGGGCCCAGGCATAAAGCCTTCAGAGCTCAGCTCATGTCAAGCTCTCTTTGTGCCCAATAGGAATCCATGTTAGAGTCAATTGTGAGTCATCTTGCTGTGCCTGTGCAGTCTTGTCACATTGGATTATCCTCATATCCCACTTCCTGTCCCAGAACAGCCACCAGACCTAGGCCTGCCTCAGAATGTTCTGTTTTAACAGCCCCTGACAGGCCATGTTGCTTCTAGCTTAGAGAATAACACAAGTGGCTCATGGACAGCCCTCAGTGCTGAACTCTCAGGTTCAGGACTTCTCTGTAGGGAGCTTCTCTGTGGAGTTCACAGTTGGGTTCGCATGTAAGTAGACTGGCTTCCGCCTTTACCAGCGAGAGGGAAAGGAGTCAGGCCAGGGCTCTGTGACAGTGAGGATGGAAGCCAGGCAGTGCCTCAGCAGGCTGATAGGATTCCCTTAAGCCCTACCCAGTGAGTAACAGACTGCTCAGGAGAAAGGTGACCTTGACATCAGTGTTGCCATTGGGAGTCTTTGGCTCAGACACTGGCTGAGAACTTCCCCTGTTCTCCTACGCAGGGCCAAAGCTTCCTTTGTGCTCTTGTGATCAGAGACAGACTCAGAGCAGAAAGAGTAATCTGGCCTCTTGCCTGGTACCCTCTTCCACCATTACCAACACCTAGTGTCTCCATTGAAACTTAAACATCACCTTTTCAGCTTCATATTGTCACTCTCTGTGGCCTTCAAGAGTGGCCTTCATGTTACCTTTCTTTCTCTCTCTTTTTTTTTTTCAGAGAAGAAATCAAGAAGGGTCTTCAAAGACTGAAGAATACTATACCTGCAGGACATGAAGAACTTTTCCAAGGATTGTGGAAGGTGTGGAGAGCTAGACCCACCTATGGGCTGAGTGCCATGGGCTCATCTCACAGTGTCTCCCATTTTCCTTTGTTTCCTTGCAGGCAAATAAACAGATAAAAAAGGTCAACTCAGGAGGTGAGCTGCCTGTACTTTAGTTGGGTGGGTCCCCATAGAGCCAGGCTTCCCTGGAAATTCCATGTGCAGATCCCCAGGCCTCTCCTAATTCTTATCTAGCGCTAGAAAAGATCCGGTGGTCCCTTCTCTGAGCCCGCAGACCCCTATGAGCAGTGGTGTGTTTATGATTCTTCTGAGAAGAGTAGGAGGCCCCCTATGGCTATGTGTGGGTCTTGGTTATGCTGAGATCTTTGGCCTACAGATGGGCTTGTGAACAGAAAGGGGCAAAGCACAGTGACCCATACATGAAAACCAGGGCTCAATGGCTACCAGATCTTCCCTTTTCAAGTCTTTCTTCTTTTGACCTGTCTCCTGGGCCCATGTGTCAGGTAGTTCAAGGGGTCATGCAGAGCCAGGAACACATAGCTTGGAGTGTAGGCCTATAGCCTTTGTCCAGAACAGGTTCGAGCAGATGAGAAAAGATTCTGAGGGGATGTGGAGTTCCTTGCCTAATGCCTTCTGTGACATACAGTCCTGGTGGACTGGGCCCACTGTTACCAAGTGGACACCTCTCTAGAGCTGTGCCCAGAGTTAGCACCAGCCTCTACTTGCCCCACTGGGCATCCTCAGCAGGAGGGTTTTCCTGATGCTCCAGTTCTCAAGGGTAGGCTGAGCAGTGATCTACTGCTCCCCTGATCTACCTCCACAGGCTGCTCCCGCACCCCTCTGTCCACGGTAGAATAGGCAGTGAACAAAGTCCCTTTTTACTCTAGGGAATATCAAATAGTGGGTTCTGGGTCTGGACCCCTGACCCAAGTGGCTAAGGAGTTGAGAAAACTGGATATGCATTGGGTAGTGCTAGGCCTGTTAGCCTGTGGGAGTTCTAGAGATTCTTCAGGCCTTCCTTGAACCTCACGCATCAAGTCACTCTTGCTTTCCTGCAGGTGTCCACCGTCCCAGCATGATCATCTCCGTACTCTTCAGCCCTCTGGATGATATTACCTATAATTATTCGTTGGAAGAGGTGAGCCCAGCCATCCTCAGCTGCATCTCTTCTGTGCCGTACACTTTGCTGCTTTATAATTAACTTTTTCTCTCTCTTAGGTTGATACCATTCGGAAAATGGGAACGACCATTTACAGTGTGGGTCTGGGCCTGTCTGAGGAAGATCAGGTAAGAGTCCAGGTGACCACGTGCTCCTCTGAGCCCCAGCTGAAGAACACCCTCCCAGAGGTAGTCCTCTCATTCTCCCGGGGATGTGGGCAACAGGTGACCACTGCTGCGGTAAGGCAGACTGACTGAGATTCTTGCTCCAGGTAGGGTGATGAGGGAGCTTTCTGTTTCCAAAGCCTAGGCTGTGGGCAGAAGCCAGTGTCTGAGCCATGGTTGAATCAAATAGCTCCTGGCTGGAGGCTCAAGTCGCTTCTCTCTTTTAGATAAGAGGACTGGCAGGAAAACCAGAAAATGCATTTCCAAATAAGAAAGCTGAGGAAATGACGGACCTCATTACCCCGGTGAGTGCAGGGGGTACGGGCAGGGCCATGACACCTCGCAGGATTGCTGAAGCTAACTCTCCCTGACCTCATTTATTGCCCTCTATATTCCAGTTAGCTTCCAAGATCTGTCCGTCCCTTACATCTTCAGACACACGCTTTATATGTATGGGAGGTAAGAGCTGAGAGGACCCTTGTGTTGTAGACAGACAAATGTGGTGTGTACACATGTGCTGGTGGTGTGTGAGTGACATGCATACAATGAGCATGCACGCATGTCAGTTTCTGGGTGGTGTGTGAAGTTTTGTGTGCACGTGGTTTGTACGGGCGTGTGTTCTATGTGTATGTGTGTTATGTTATTATTATTTAGTGGGACTGTATGGGCATATGATACGGGGTGTGCATGTCTGGATGTTTTGTGTGGATATGGACAGGGTGTGTGCTGGAGTATAAGGAAGTGATATATGTGTGTATGCGGAGGATGAACATTCATGGGGTGGCTATGGTTTGCGTATACTACAACCTGCATCTGAAAGGTACATGCTGTGATGGCATAGAAGTGTGTGTACAATCACTGCTTATTTATCTCATCACAAAAGTGTAATTGCTAAGCTAGGAAAAGAGTGCAGAATTCTCAGGGAAACTAAGATGGACCCACACCACTTCCAGAAAAGTCAAGCATTTGACGCTCACAAAAGGAGGACAGCAGCATGGCAATCGTGTTGAGGAATGAAGAGAAAGAACTGGGAACAGAGACTAGCCACTCTGTTACTTGTTACACTAGGGAATCTCTGCGACTGCAAAACTTCTACAAAGACAGCCATGTTTACTTCACCTCAGCACTGAAATGGTAGATACCTAACCCCAAGGACTGGAGATGACACGGGTGAGACCTCCCAGGTCAGCATGCAGAAGTTGCACATTTGTATGGTCCTGGGAGAAAGTTGCCTCTTTGCCAGGATCATGGCACATTCAGGCTTGGTCTCCACATGCCAGATTTTGTATCCTGCAAAAGAAAGCAGGGCATGGAGGCCTGGGTTGCTCTGCTGCCTTCAGCCTAGGAGCTGGGAACTGACATCTGTGTTGTCCCATGGAGCCCTACTATAGGTTTGGGCAGACAGGGCTATGATCACATCCAAGCTCTGTGAGGCCTAGGACAAAGTGCTGCGTGTCTCAGGGGTTACAGTGAACCCTCCGATGGATAGAAACGGCATGCACAGGCTGTCAGGGAGATTAGAGACAAACGATAGAGCGGTGACACGTGCAGTGTCTGTCTACAAGATGGTAGGTGCCAGAGACAGAGTCTGATCATGGTATTTCTATTCTGCTTCTTGGCTCTGTGTGGACCTTTGTCCTTCCCCATCCTGTGTAAGAGAGAGGAGATTGCTGTGTGGAGGGGAAGAAGCCTTCCCTCCTTACAGGCTCTCTTCTGCTTCTGGGAAAAGGAGCCCAGGCAGGCAGCCTTCCTGACTGCTGCATGTTTTCTGATTGTCCCATGGACAAACAGGCCTTGTTGTCCGGGCATCTGTGACAAGCCCCAAATGAAAACATGAGTTCTTTCCAAGGAGAAATGTGCCTCCAGACATCAGTTCAACCATGGACTTGTTAAACTGTTGGTTTTCCTATGCAAACCTGCCCCATACAGGGGACCTGTTTGGAGGGAAGTCCAGGCGAGAGGCTGAACCCCAAATGAAGCAGAATGGACTCTCTTTTTTAAGGCCAGCTTGGAGTCAACCTGTGTTCCAGGGAGTCTGCAGAAGGAGGAGAGTCTTTGGTCAACTATGGGCATCTGAAGTGCACAGGGTACAGTGATGAGCTGGCTCTGGGCCCTGAAGCAGTTCAGGGGCAAGAGCTGGGAAAACCCTAGCTGGCTCCTGTGGGATACATCCTGTGCTTTGTCTCCTGTATGCTGGTACCAGTGTCAGAGAGCATCCCCACTTGCTATGATTGGGGGTTTGTCAGCAAGTGGGGACCAATACAGATTCCCCCTCGCCGGAGGTCATCTTAGGCAATGGATGGCCCTAAAACGTTAGGTCTGCAAGAATGGAGCACTCAGCTCTCCTCATAGTTTGAATGTTGTCCTCACAGAATCAACCCCAGTGGTACTTCGTGGAAAAGGCTTTGACTTTGCCATGAGGAAAGAAGATGTTATTTGCAGGTTCCATTTCATGGACATAAACAAGACTTTCACGGGTAAGGGGGGCCACTGTTCTCTCGGTCAAGTCTCCCCATCCTGACTGTCCGGCTGGAGACTGGGGTTATGGGCAGTGTGTTCAAGTGAAAAGAGGGACCTGGCTAAGATAACTGGAGTACCGGCTCCTTCACTGGCACTTTTACTAGGATTCTGAAACTTAATGTTTTGTTTTGTTTTATCATGTTTTTATTTTCTTTTTATTCTCTGTCCTACATTCATCTAATTCTTATGTATTTTATTATTGGGCAACCTTTTAATTTATTTTTAATTTTAGATAATTCCTTTAAGTCATTTCCTCTCAAATTCCTGGCCTCCTCTTCTTTAACTGCTATTGATCCATATGCATGGGTAAAACCAACCTGCTGAATCCCTTCAGTGGATGGACCTGTTTTCAGGGCAGGGTACTTGGCACTGGACAACCCCTTAGGGAGCTCCTGCATGAGGAATTCTCCTTCTCTCTCCCTCTCAGTATCCTTTAGTGGCCTATAGATTTTATAGGGGTGATGGGCAGTCTTTTTTCCCCCTGTTTTTTATATTTACCATAGTCTTAGTAATATTTTGACTTCATTGTTCATTTTAAACCTCGTGACTTACATTTTTCATGATTTAATTTTTTATTTTCCTCCTTACACTTATGTAATTTTTATGTAATTGTTTTCAAGTTTTCTCATTATAGTTTTTAATCCTTTTTACTAATACGATGCTATTTTCTTCTCCCTTGTCCATACTTTCTTCTCTACTCTTCTACTTCTTTTTCTTTTCATGTATTTAAAAATCATTTTCTCCCCTTTCCCTGTCTGATTTCTTTATCTTGATTATTATCTCCATATATCCACAATGAATTCTCAGTTGTACATAAAATTAAAATCATGCCATCTTGCAGGAGAATAAATAAAAGATCAGAATATTAAGCAAAATAAGCTAGCTACAGAAAGACAAATGTCACATATTTTCTCTTCTAAACAGAATCTCCCCACCCCGTGTGTGCGCATATACATCTGTGAGCGTCTCTGTGTGTGTAAATGCATGTGTGTGTGTGTGTGTGTGTGTGTGTGTGAGTGTGTGCACATCTTCACTTAGGTCATGAATGTAGAACAGTGATCTCAGTCCCTAATAGGTGAGCTCTGGGGTGCAGGGGTCTGCTTCTGCTGGGCACCAGAGTGCTGTTTGGTGCTGGGGTGCTGAGCAGAGTTGGGGCTCACCAGTAGTCCTTGGATTGAAGAAGGTGCTGGGAGATTGCTGCTTGTTTGTCAGACCATCAGCCCTTCAGGTAGAGGGCAACCGTGGTGGAAGGACACACCTACTGGTAATTTTGCCATTTTCTTTCAGATTTCAAAGCCTTCAATTTAACCAACACGACTGTTACGTGTCCTGGGCCGATTGTAGGTGAACCAGGAAAGTAAGTGGCCCTTATTGGAGGCCTTGAGGGAAGAGACCAGTGGTCAGTGTTTACCAGGGTAGTGTGGAGTGTAAGCTGTCCCCTCTTCTGTAGAGTATCTATCTGCCTGCATATGGGCTCTGGTACCCTCCCACATGGCTCAGTCCATGCTTAGTGGTGCCCAGTGCCCAGGCTTTACTGAGGGCAGGATGCAGGAGATGATGGGGCTAAGGGCCAGCACTTGTTCTCTAACTATCTCTCTGAGATAAGACAGCAAACTCTGATACAAGTCATCATGGTGACAGTATGCACACATCCCTAATGCCTTAACTCATTGGCACAAAGGCCAAATGCTATAGGGGCCTCTTGGGGTCTAATAAGCAGCCCTTCATATCATTGCAGAGGTTGACTCCTAGTTCCTTGGGAAATGAGTGCTCTTTACCCACAAATCTACTCTTCAGAGTTTAGAGAGCCTGAGTTTTAGTATAAGCATGAGAACTGGGGTTATTTCTTGAGCCAAGCCCAAGATCCTTGTCGCCAGGCTGTTTCTCAATGTCTGTCTCTGTGTTAGAATGATCCATGTTGAACTCAGCCTGGACAATGGAAAAAACTTCATGAATAAAAATTTATACGTTGCCAGCAAAACATGTGTGAGTACCTGGGTGGGGATGCGACCGTATCTGTACAGATCCTCTGGTTGGGGAGATCTAGCTGGTAGGTCAAAGAGCAGAGGAGTCCTAGGCAGGCCCCAAGGGCAGCTTAAACACACCAGCAAGTTCAGTGGCCCAGCCCAGTTTCCAGAAGGACCAGTGAAGCATGTACCAAGCTGTCTGCTAGGGCCTGTCCATGATGTCTAGGGCAAATGGTACTTCCACATATGTATCCCAGGTCCAGTAATATGCAAGCTTCACCATTGCAGCCAGAGTGTGTGTGACAAGAATTGGAGCCCCAGCCACTAATGTGTTCCCCCAAATGCTCTGGAGCCCCTATTTGGTGAGTCCAGTGCAGTGAGTGTGGCATGAGAGTCTTCCAGGAAAAGGAAGTTTCTCTCAGCTGATAAGAACCCCACAGAGTTAAGCGGCATCTCTAGGTTTATCCACACATAAGCTGGGAGGATGGACTCAGGTTTCTGCCCAGTAGGCACTCACCCCCTAACATTCCCAGACATAAGCACTGAGGCAGAGAAGGCCTAGCTTCAGCCCCTGGCAGCAGCAATCACTGACATCTTCCAAGGGGTCTCTGCTTACAGTGAAGCAGTTACTGGGTGCCAGGCACCTCCTCTACAGCCTCTTATGCTTAACAAACCTCTGACTCAGTAGGGTTGGGTTAGGGTGCAGCCCACTCTAAGAGGCAACTAGGGGAGCAGTTCTGATCCTGAAGTTCTGTGGCCTGAGCCTGACCCAGGATTGTAAACTCTGAGCTTGCGAAGTGTCTGTGCAAATGGGCACTGTTTAAGGTACAAAATGGGGCTCAGAGGGAGAAAATGTGAGCCCTGGGGCATAGAGTTGGGAGGTGGGAAGAGAGGGCTTAGTCTGGTCCTGCACATCTCAGGCTTGCAGCCTCTGTGAGAGATTTTGGTCACCGGGAGCCCAGGTCAGTGTTAGCTGAAGCCACAGGGAAGGCCACCATCCTCAGACTCTGGAGGATCCTGGGCCATTCTTACCTTGGCAAAAGCCTTAGAGCAGGGCCAGAGGTGGGATTCTCTGTTGTTCCATCAGTTCTGAGAAGCCCAGAAATGAGGGAGAGCAGAGAGATGAAAAGCCAAGCAGCAGACACCTAGGAGGCCCTTGCACAATTGCCCTTGGCCTCTGCAGGATGTATTTCTGGAGGTGGTGGCATCTAACCTTTCCTTCTCACAGGGTGCAACTTTCCCACCTACAGTTAAACCCACCACTAGGAGGCACACAACTCCGAGCACTTCTACAACTACCACAACTCCATCTATCAAGACTATACCTACCATAACAACTCTACCGACAACTGAAAGCCCCACCACAGAGGTACTGAAGCCAAGCATTGGTGGATACATTTTTTCTCCTATAATCCTGTTCCTGGTGCTGACTACAATGCTGGCTGGTTGTTTCTGGCAGCTGTGCTGTCATCCGGTGAGTGTCCCTGCCTGCTCAGCTTGGGTCCCAGGAACATGTCCTCCATTCAAGAGGCATGGGCACAAGGTAGCATCATGACCCTGGGGATGACGGAGCACAAAGACAGAACTTTCAGGTTCCATCTTGCCCTGGGGAAGCAGACAGTAGAAAACGCCGAGGCCAGCATGGAGGTCAGGGGAGACTTAAGACTGCAAACTTGTCTCAGAGGAAGGGAAGGGGTGTAGGCTCTGATACCTGAGATTAGAGCAAGGAATGCAGTGCTTCAGCTGCAGGGATGCAGAGAAGGATGGGAGGCTCCAGCAGGGCAGGTGGAGCCCTGCTACAGGCACAGCAGCACAGACATGGGCATCTGAATAGATTCCAGAATATGTGCATCCCTGCTCCAGATTAGGGTCCTCTGACTGCAGAGCTGAGGCAGAGCCCATTCTACACACAGCAGCTTCTTTTGTCTCTTTTACCCTCCAGCCTGTCGAGGAGGAGCTGCCTAAGCCAGAACCACAGGTAAGTGATGCCTGCAATGCTAGGACAATGACCCTCAAAAGACACATCAGAAGGCCCTGTGTGTATTCAGGAAGGAAGAAGGGCAGAGAATCTCAAAGGGTCCGGGAAGGGGCTCACAGTGATGTCACTCAAAGACTATACCCTACCAGACTTTTAGGACCTCCTGCCTTGGCCACACAGTTGGCACCCTGGGGAGCTGCTTCCTCATGAGCAGCTGTTTTCAGGGAACCTCAAAGCACTATGATGCTGAGGTTGCACCTGGGATTCTGAGAACAGGATTCCCTGTTAGGTGCTGGCTCCCATCCCCATGTTGGAGGTCTTCTGGCTCCTGTGGATCTGCCTTCATCCCTGGACCCTGGCAGGGTAGAAGGGGTGGCTGGGATCAGCCTAGGGACCTGAGGGATAAGGAGTGTAAAAGGGTCCAGGCTGGCCCTGACCTGTGATGGACATCCCCAGGGAAGCACAGGAACAAGGTGGGGAAGCATCTGTGGCTTACATCTGGTGAGGACCAGAAGTCAGAGAGAGGCTGGGGCAGGTGCAGCCTGGCTTTAGGCTGAAGTAGGAGCAGCCTCCCTGTCCTGGTGGTTGCATATTGGCCTGGATGAGGATGACTCTGCAAGATCAGAGACAGATGGAAGGGACAGTTGCCTGCTAGTACTGGCCCACTGTACAGCCACCAGGCCAGACTCTGCCAGCAAGGCTGGACTTGGGAGAGCCAAGGGCACTTATTCTTTATTAAGTTCCATATCTGAAAACTGAGGAGAGGGTTCTCTGCCTTTCTTCCTGTGGGAAGACCTCCCCACAGTGTGGGATACATCCTTCCATCCATCCCCAAACAATAGCTGCTTGGCCCCACAGTGCCAGGTGCTGTGCAGGGCACAGACAAGGACCAGACAAGTTTCTCTCCTTCCTATCAGCCCAGAGAGAAGAAACAGCCCCCTCTGCCAGTGTCTCTTCCGCCTGAGGACCCCTCTCCCATTGTGATCGTCTGCTGCTGTGAATGTTGTTGCTTGTATGTGAGCAGTGACACAGAGGTGAGAGCACCCCACAGGGACTGTGATCCAGGCTTGCCTGTGTGTGGGAGGGTTCAGCTCTAGGAAACAGGATCTGAACTGCTATGTGGCCATTTTCTTAGATCTGATAGTGTCTCTGATGCAGGTGGGTAAGTCAAGATATATTGAACGACAAAGAGGCTTCCAAATCTAGGGACAGTAAAAAAGAAAAAAGAAAAGAAAGAAGGAAAGAAAGAAAGACAGAAAGAAAGGAAAGAAAGAAAGGAAAGAAAGAAAAAGAAAAAAAGAGAAAGAGCAGCCAAAATGCCTTTGCCTACCACGGAAACTGGAGAATGTCCAATGCCCTGGACCAACTAACTCTAAGTTCTCTGGGCACATGGAAAAGAGTTGACTCAGTGGTTCTATGGCCAAGATGGGGCAAAGAGTTATAGGAAGGAAAGGGTTGACATGGAGACTCTAACAGGTGTCACAAGAACCCTGTAGAGTTGACCTCTGGTGAGCAGATAGTCCAGGTGTCCTTCCTTCTCCTGGGAGGTCCAGGCCTGAAGGAGGGAGAAGCTGGCCTGGCAGCAGCCTGGCTCTCGTCTCTGATTTCTACTTGGCTTTGTCTTCTTCTTCTTTGGTCCTGCCTCTGTGAAGAGCCCTGCTTCCTTCTGGAAGCTTTTGATTCCTTTGCAGCCTCTCAGGCTAACTGAGACCCAGTCCTGCCTATGGCATGAAGCACAGACAACACGGGTTCTCTAGAGAAAGAGAAGGGCACTGGCCATAGACCTAGCCTGGCATACAGGGGCTGAGGGCTCCACCCATCACACCAGGCCTTTGAATCTGAACTTTAGAGATGAGGTTGTGACGTTCCTAATCCCTAGAGCTAAGACTCTGCCCTCTATGCTTTCTGCCTTGGCCTGTGTCACCTACCACTGAGCAAGACACAGGCTGCTTACTTGCCTCTACTCGTGTGGCCCTAGGCATAAGCCTTCTTTGTTCCCAGGACCCCTCACTAGTCTGTGCCCACATCATGGCTCCCCTAAAGGTCTGTGCTTGCCATCACACATCTCCAAAGCCAGCTTTGGGGCTTCTCCCCCCATGGTAACACTACTTTGTCTCAGATTCTGAAACTGGCTCCCACAGTGACAATCGTAGGCATTCAAAGTTGTAAGATCCTTTCTTGGAAGCACACTTGGGCTCTTTCTCAGAATTCTCCGGGCAAAAGAGTCCTAAGAGACAAGAATTTTTGTGTTTCTGTTAGGATAGTTTGCCAGAGATATCATGGGATTTGCTTATGCCCCCCTCAGCACTGGGGTTAAAAACATACACCACCATTCCCAGCTTCTATGTGGATGTGGGGGGTATGAATAAGGTCATTCTTACAGGGTTACTTCAGGTCTGGGTCATTTTAATGGTGTTTCCTAGGCTCAGGCTAGGTCTCCATGACCTAGGTCTCCATGGTTGGTAGAGTGGGGTGTGAAGCCTTTCCTGAGCCTGGAGGAAGGTGGAATGCAAAGTCTCCTGTGCCTTCTCCAGTCCAAGGTCTGCAGTTTCTCTGGTTGCTCTTGAGCTAGGAATGTGACATGTGGCAAAGTTCAAGGTCTTAGGAAGCAAATAGAGGCTGTGTGTGTGTGTGTTTGTGCGTGTGTGTGTATGTGTGTGTGTGTAAGGGAGGGAAGGTAAAAGGGAGGGACAGAGGAGGAGAGACTCTCAGTCAGAGCCAGTGACACATTGCCTTACTTCAGCATTGCAGAAAGAGGCTTCTCAAATGTGATTTGGACTTTTTGACAAGAGCACTTATTTCAGCCTGGCAGTGGGTGACCTGATGGATACTGAATAGAGTGAAAGGCTTGGTCAGGGGGAATGGATGAATGGATGAGTTTGGATGTGCAAAATAAGCAGGGAAGGGCCGAAAGATCTAGCCAGACAGAGGAGGGTTGAGGGCCTGGATTGTAGTTGCTACTGTGGATGCCTACACTGGAAGCCTGGCGTTAGAGGATCTGGGGGGCCTGGAGGATGTTTCTGTGAGGAACTGATTCGAGAGTAGGTGGAGTCATAGAGAGTGGGAGCTGTACTTGAGTCAGCCTGAAGGGAGCCTGAAGCCTGAATGGGCAGTAGAACCTAAGGCAAGAAGGGGAATAGATGGTGGTCTCACTCAAAAGCCTCAGGATTATATTTGTTGGGCCACAGAGAAGCTGTTTTGTCCCAGATGGTGTCCAGATAGTAGGACAGAGACTAGAGAGGACATCAGGGTAGAGTCTGAAGGAGAGATGGGATAACCTTAGTAAGAGAGGATCCTAGGAATGACAGCAGCATCTAGGTCCTTGGTCACACACATGCTTGTGCTTGGTGACAGCGTCAATTAGGTGTCTTCTGCATACTCTATGGAGCTTCTGTGAAAATGAAGACAGACAGGCACATAGGGCATAATGGGGTCCAGGCAAAGTAGGAAGCTCAGATTTGAGTGGATGAAGGGCCAACTGGACCTAGAGGCTAAAGAATCCATTGACAGGGCCCAGGTGGAGCCTCCCATCATGGATTGTGGGCATGGCAGTCCCTTTACAGGTTGAGCAAAGCCACATGTAGTGCTATGAATAGGTATGACCCCCATAGACTCATGTGTTTGAATGCTTGGCCCATAGGGAGTGGCACTATTAGGAGGTGTGACCTTGTTGGAATAGGTGTGACCTTGTTGGAGGAAGTGTTGTCACTGAAGGTGGGCTTTGAGGTCTGCGCTCAAGCTTTGCCCAATGTGGACACAGTCTTCTGCTGCCTTTGAATCAAGACGCAGAACTGTCAACTCCTTCTCCAGCACATTTGCCTGCATGATGCCATGCTTCCTTCCTTGATGATAATAAACTAAACCTTGGAACTGTAAGCCATCCCCAATTAAACGTTTTCTTTTATAATAGTTACTGTGGTCATGGTGTCTCTTCATAGCACTAAAACCCTAAGATACCACATGACCTGAATATCATTGAGGATGGGTTTACCCCAACCTCAGAGGCTTCACATGGTCCAGCCAGGGCTCTCCTGCATACACAATAAGGATATTGCTAATTCATGTAATAAGCCTCAGACTACTGATGCAATTGGAACTCTCAGGCCTCAACTGATTGCACAAGAATATACCATCACTTCTGCCTTAGGGTTTTAATTGCTGTGAAGAGACACCATTACCATGGCAACTCTTATAATGGAAAACACTTAAAAGAAGCTGGTTCAGAGGTTTAGTCTGTTAACATCATGCTGGGAAGCATAGTCGTACACAGGCAGACATGGTGCTGGGGAGGTAGCTCAGAGTTCAACATCTGGATCAGCAGGCAGGAGGAAGAGAGAGTGACACTGGACTTGAGCGTTTGAGACTTCAAAGCTGATGCCCAGTGACACACTTCCTCCAACAAAACTACACCTACTCCAACAAGGCCACACCTCCTAATAGTGCACTCCCTCCGTATGGGCTTATGGGGGCCATTTTTATTCAAACCACCACAGCCTGCAACCTGTTATAAAATACATCAAGAATACCAACGAGAAGGGAGTCATGAGAGAGGCTTTATTTTGAAAGACAGTGGCTTGAGAAAGCTTAGTGCCCCAGGATGTTTTGGTCTAAATGGCTTCCTGTAACATCTCTAGCCAGGCAGGCACGGGGAAATCTAACAATTCTCTAAGCAACCAAACTTATTCTCACCCTCACAAAGTGTTTGCTCCAATAAACACAACAGTATCCAGGGGAGAAAGAGGGAAGAAGGGTCTGAAGGGGGCCTTTTCAAAAACACTACCAACAATTCCTGTCTGCACTCCACTTGCTGGAACTCACTCTCATGGCCACCTTGGGACACATTATTTCACACCTGAGCACCCTGCATCCCTTAGCAAAATCCACTTGCTGTTATGAGGAGGGTAAATGGATGAAGGGTTACTTAGCAGCATTTGATTTTACTGATCCCTTTCCATAGACAGCAGACCAGAGAGAGGTTTAGAAGCAGTCCCTCATCTGACTTGGAATGACATGGGGGGCTTTTGTAAAAGACCCAATAAAGACTCTCTAGATGGTTATCTGGGCACAAAAAGCTGAAAGAGGAACTACAGACAAATGTGAATTGAACTGAGCCTGTGTGGCTCAGGGCTTCCAAACTGGTGTGCCCTGGGGGAAATCCTAGGACTGTGTAGAATGGGGTGGGACAGAGAGTGAAGTAGAGACCCTCTGGGTTGAGAGGCAGGTGTATTGAGAACCACTTGTTTATTGCCCCCATCTGTCTTCTTTGTTTGACCCAAGACATTACTTGCATCTGCTATGTGAGAAAACAGTGTCCTTCCATTTGAATAGCTATGGCTCAACCTACCTGTTAATAATCCTGAACTCACCTCTACTTCCATAGAGCATGTGTAGTCCCCTGTGTTTGTCACAGACTTTGCACACTGAAGTATGGAATGACTGCGGTGAGCTAAAATCAAATTGTTTCCAGGAACCCGTACTTGCTCTCCAAGTTGTAGGAGTGTCCATTCATTCCCTGGCCCTTTCTGACCCCTAGTATCTGAGCCTTTTATTCTGCCGATCCCTTTCTCTACCTACAGAGCCAGCAAGGAAGAGCCTTCCAGGAGCCCCTGCCCATATCAACCCTGACATAGTTTCCTGCTGGAGTTTGCATATGCTCCTCTCCCATCTCTAGCATGTTGCCCCACCCCCAAATCCTTAGTCACATTTACAGAAATCCTTTTGCTGGGTAAGGCTCAGAGAGACATTTCCTCGAGGTCAGAACCTGCAGGTCTACCAGGTCCCCACGCCACTCAGACTTCTGTTATTTGCACCAGATCTGGAAGGAGCATGCGGGTGGGAGGGTAGGACCCAGTGGAGAAGGGTCATCCGAGCTTGCCCTGCGGTGTTCTCCATCATGCAACCAAGCAACTGCAATTTCAGGGCATATGCTTGCAGTGGTGTCTCATTGTTCTGTCTCTCCTCTCTCCTGCTGGCACAGTGCATCCCCTCAGACCTCCTGCAGGCCCTCTGTGCTCAGGAGCCCTGTAACTCCATTGTTTTCCTGGAACCAAGCCAAGAGTGCACCTGGGACCTGCCTCAAGCTTCCTGCTGTCAGTGCCACCATCTCCTAAACAGCTGCTCCAGGTTGCAGATGGTTCCCTCCTGGGATCCCACAGCCCTGCTGCCAGTCCCATCTACGCCGTGGACCTCTGAGGAGCTGCATAGCCAAAACTAAGAGGTCTTTGCTGCTGTATTGGTGTCAGGATTTTAATAAAGGAAATAATATTTTGGAACTTGTTGTTACTCATTAGCAAATCTGGCATGAGATGCTCTCCTTGAGATGTTTTTCTGCAGTACCTGCCAGAACAGAACTCTCTAGTGTCAGGTGACTAGAACAAGGCCCACGAGTATTTCTAATAACTCCATCTTTATCTGTCCCAAAGGCACAGGGTGTATGTTCATGTGAAAACATTTCTATAAAACCCTTTCTCCCAATTTTTGAGTTACAAAGGCTATTTTAGTCTCCTCCCTCCAATTTTATAAAGAAAAGCATTTAGATTTCTCATCTATTGAAACCTCTGACCCTGGCCTCTAGTTTCAGGCTATTCCTGTCTTGGATGTGTCCTAGACAGAGGCAAGGCCCCTCTAAGACCAAGACTTCTCTTTCCAGATCCTCTATGCCACCTCCAAGTGCAGCAGATTTCAGGGGGTGCTCTGGATGTCTCTGGAGGAGATAAATATCCACCATATATGCTCCATGAGAGCTGTGTCCATGTGACTACCCGGCTGCTAGGCGCGCAGGGGTGGACAGAAGAGGGAGGCAAGTTGCTATGCTGTGTATCCTGTACCTGCGTACTGAACCCCTTGGAGGGACTTAGAAATTCAACTCATTCCCAGAGTGCCTGTGAGAATCTGTGCTTGTTAGACATTCTTTTTAAATCAACTTGATACAAACTAGAATCATGTGGAATCATGTGGAAAGAGGGACCCTTGGCTGAGGAGTTGCCTCCATCAGACTGACCTGTGGCCATGTCTTGGCAGCGCACTTCCTGGCTGTAGAACACCTTGGCCTAGCAGCATGTCACATAAGGCATGCCCAGAGCAGCTGATGTACATAGCTCGAAGGTATCTCACATGTTTACTTCGGTCAACAGCCCACTCATCCATCCTAGGATGTGGCTTAACCCCACTGGACCTCACAGCAGGTTTCTGTGGAAGAAGGGAAGACACAGGTAACAGGGTGGCTATTGAGAGTATCCTTGGGCCTCACAGCCAGTCTCTGAAAGATCTGGCTCAGTGACACTGCCATTTCCAAAGGCTCAGCCTTCCCCAACTTACCCTGTGTTAGCCATCAATGAGTCAAGACTTGTTCAGACCTCTCAGATGTTTGTCCCTGGGCTAAGCAAAGGATGGAATTCTCTTGTAGAGGGCGGATTTCTGGCCTAGCTTGGGAGCTGAAGCCTAGGACCTTGTAACCCTAACCATCATTTCCAAGGAGAAAGGTAAGAGAAGGCAAAACAAGGGTATCAGAAGAAGCACAGACCAGAAAGCCTCTGTCTTGTCACCAATGGTTTCCTTGGGCACCTCAACAACCTTGAGTGCACCCTGCCCACGACACCAACAGCCCAGGATGTTGTGAGGATACTGACACAGGTGAAGAAAGTACTTGGAGGCCAACCAGGGCTTCCTTAACCTGTGCTGGCTGCACTACTGCCGTGGTTCAGTTTGCTCAGGAAGGAAGGACTCTAGCCCACTCTTTCAGATCCAGTCCTCATTCTCTCCCTTGACAGCAAGGAAGGGCCCAAGGGTCAATCCAGCCTATCCATGTCTGCACCAAGACAGATTAGATTCCTGTAGGACATGAAGCCACCAAATGATTAAGGCAGTAAAGGGAAGGCCTCTCTGAGCCCCAGGGCTGAGCTAGAGGCCACAACAGTCGTAGCAGTCGCTGTATAAGACCTAGGTTAGGCTGCTCAGGTAGCTGAGAAGGTGGACTCTGGTATCTAGTAGACCCAATTGAAGCCAAAGATGCTGATACAGCACCCAGAAGCCCTACAGTGGCCGGCTTACCTTCAGGAAGTAAATCAGCCACAGAGAGTTGTGAGCTGGGGCTCTGTTCTCCCAAGAGACTGGGGGCCCCTTAGCTTCTATGATAGCACAGTGACTAGGAGAGCAATGGTTGCTCTTGGAGGGCCATTTGGAAGCTGGACTAGACAGGCATCTGCTTGCCCGGAACAAGATGGAGGTGTTGCTGATCTGACATGACTTCTGCATTGTGTCCATTGGTGTTAGTTCTGCCTTGGTTGCAATGATAGAAGCTTCTGGAGTCCAGGGTGTACAGACCCACTTGTTTTTATTTAACATATCTATTTCTTTTTAAATGGCTCCTTTTAGTTTCTTGATGTTTATTTTGCTACTCATTTAAAAAATATATTTGGTTAGATTTCTGGCTCATTTATTTCTCCCTTTCTACTTTGGGTTACAAACCTTATCATGTCTTTCTCCATGGACTATTTGAAATTTTGATGTGTTGTTTTGAGTGATTTCTCCTTTGACACATAATTATATCTACAGCTTAAAGCTTTCAATTGTGTGTGTGTTTAACATTCTGTTTTCATTGATTTCCACATTAATTGCACTGTGATCAGAAAACCTGACTTACACAGTACTGTTTAAGTTTTTTTTGAGGAGAGGAAATTTATCTTAACATGATTTGAGGGAGCCCTATAGAATAGAGCCTAGCAATTGTCTTACTGTTGAAATTCTAAATTTTGCAAGTATTGTCTTCAGCTTCTCGGTGTAATAGAGGATTTGACCAAATACCCCTTCTTAGGTATCATTTCTCTTCTTTATAAATGCATTCTTGTTTAGAATGTTGTTTCTTGGAGAATGAAGCCCTTTCATTAGGAGCTTGTTCTCTTTAACCCTGAGGGCAGTTTCCAGTGCTGAAGACGCCTGAGTCTTTTCCTCTGCCCACTATCCCTGCCCTAGCTATATATTTGTGACCCTTTCTTGTTTTACGCTTGCATGTTTTTATTAGGTACACCTCTTCTAAATGTATACAGCTTGGCAAAAGGAGTTTTATCTGGCATCCTGAGGGCAGTAGTCACTGTTACCATTCTGATTGCCCCCCTGTGTGTGCGTCATTCAATATCACTGTTTAGATCCCTCTTTGTGTGTGTGTTTGTCTGTGTGTGTGATTCAATGCCACCATTCAAATCCCCCCTCTGTGTGTGTAGTGTGTGTCATTCAGTGTCACCATTCCAGAACTCTCTTTCTTTGTGTGTATGTGTGATTCAATGCCACCATTCAGATACCCCTATGTGTGTGTAGTGTGTGTCATTCAGTGTCACAATTCCAGACCTCTGTGTGTGTGTTTGTGCATGCGCGCACAACTGGAAGGGAGTGTAATGAGAATCTGCTACATCTTCATACTCTATGATACATTCCCATAAAGGAGACTACTCTCCCAGGCTGCTTTTGGCCAATGGCTGGGTCCAATGATCTGAAGGCAGGCTCCAGCTGGGAACTTCTAGATTCCCTATGCGCTGGCTTAAACTTTCTTACAAGCCAGCACACCATCTCTTCTCCCCTAGTCCTTCTTCCTTCTCTCCTTCCTTTTCAAAGAACTTTCCAAATTGTTTATACCATCTGCCAGCTCAGCATGTCTTCCGCTCCTTTGTGCTTCTTAGCTCTTTCACCAGCGTTGGTGGTGTGTCCGGGTTTGCACCTCTGAAGATAGCTTCACTTTGTGCTCACTCCTCAGTACTAGAGCAGATGGACACCCCATTGTAAACATGTACATTGTGTTTCAAGGCATCAAGGGATGTCCATGAGTACTGGAATGTCCACGAGTACTATGTGGCTATTTGACACTCAGTGTTTCCTAAGAATTCCCTTGTTTTGAGCTTAGTGACTCTTCAAATGTATTTCTCTGACCTTGATCGTTGCCTATGTGGGTGCCTGGAGCTCCGATCAGGTGCCTAATTTCTATGCTTCTTTCTATAAACAAACATATTTGCTGTGGGAACATCACTGTCGTGGTTTGAGTTAGACTGCCTCCCATAGGCTCATATATTTAAATGCCTAGTCACCAATGAGTGGAACTATTTGAAACAATTAGAAGGATTAGGATGTGGGACTTCGTTGGAGGAAGTGTGTTACAGGGGACGGGCCTTAAGGTTTCAAAAGCCCATGTCAAGTCCAGGTCTCAGCTACTGCTCCAGCACCTGCCTGCAAGCTGCTGTACTCCCTGCCACGGTAAGTATGCACTAAACCTCTGATACTATAAGAAAGTGGAATTAAATGCTTTCCTTCTGCCCTTCTTTGAGAAAAAGGGGGAGGAGGAGCATGAGGGTGGGACTGGGAGGAGAGGTGGAAGGAGGCTAGGATCAGCTGTAAAGAGATTAAATAAATAAAGAAATGACAAATGAGGGGGAAGGGAAGAGTTGCCTTGGTCATGGTGTCCCTTCACTGACTAAGACCCATGATTCTGAGGGCTGTCCAGCTCCAGCCTTACCCACTTCCTGTTTACTTTGGTAACAGATCCCCCAACCCTGAGAAAGGCTCCCAAGAGTCCTCTGTTCATCTCCGTGCATCTTGGATCCCTGTTGGCCTCAGAGCAATTGTGTCAATGAATGAATGATAGAAGAAGCTGGGGCCTCGGGAGGGTTTTCCTTTCCCTACCCACTTCAAGATGCTCAGCTACCCACGTTCAAACATCAGGGGCCATACAGCAGTGGCGCTGCAACTGCACCAAGCACCCACCGTCTACCCCGACTCTACCACATCTTCCCTGGAACCCACAAGAGTGGAAATTCCTGGTCCTGCAGGACATGACTTTATGGACACCCATTCTCAGCCATCTTTTTACAGGGACCCTCTCTGCCTCACTTCACCCCTCCGTCCAGGGTAGTTACCTAGAGGACATTTGGTGATTGTTGGCCGCCAGGAACCTCGCTGTCATCCTCAATTTGGAAAGGTGTGAAGGCCGGGAGAGTGCTGTGAAACCGCAGCTCAGCTCTGGAGGCTATTCTCGAGGTTAGAGGAAAGAGATTTGAGCGGGAGAGGGCGGCGAGGGGGCAGGCAGGAACCTGCCTTCCTCCCAGAAGGGTTCAAGAACCTAGAGGTTGTAGTGCACTGTGCAACAGCTCAGAGGTGTCAGAAGATGCCGCTTCCAAATACAGCAGGACTGAACCTGAAGCCCTGGCTGTTCTTCAAGCTCCAGAGCCTGCGGGCGAGGAGAGAGAGGTCTGAGGAGCCGAGCTCTGCCTTCTGCTTCGCTACTCCAATCTTCGGTCCCTCTTGCCTCCTCCACCCGGAAGAGCCGGGGAGGTGGAGAGCCTCTAGAGACCCGAAGGTCCCGCCCCCGAGGCGGGGCCTGGTTTCCCGCGGGCTCTGCAGACAAGTTCAACAACGCAGGCTAGCCAGGCGCCTAGCTGGTACCCTCCGGTCTCGCTGATGCTGCGGGAGAGCACAGGTGAGAGGCGCCAGGGGGAGGGATGCTTTTCCTTCCCAAGGCCTTTTCCTGGGGAAGAATTCTCTAGTCCCTCCTTAGCTTTACTGGGCGGGATTTGCCTTCCTTCTGTTGTCAGCTCTACATCTTTCTCCAGGTCACTATCTGGGGCCCATCCTTTGCCTTTCTCATCTTGTCTCTTCCTATGACCCTCTCCTCTCACTTTTTTTTTTCCTTGTAGGTTTCATCTTTATTGATGATTACTCCTTGCACTTCTGTTTTCTTTCCTTTTAAAAACATCTTCTCTTCTTCACACAGTTCTGTTTTTTTCTCCTTGGATGACTGTGTGTGTGTGTGTGTGCGTGCGTGTGCGTGTGTGTGTGTGTGTGTGTGTGTGTCACTTGATTGTGTGTTTCCATACATGCATCTCTATTCTCTATTATTCTCAACCGTGTTTGTGCTGAGTGTTATGGTAAGAACCATGACCCAATCCCAGGTGTGTTCTCCAAAGATCTGGAAATGTAACTCAATGCCTGTTATAGAAAAATACATAAATGATCAAATTGTGTATCTGAGTTTTCAGGGTGAGCTGAAAGAAAATACCTGGTTTTGATAAGATGCTGTGTTCCTTTCTTGACAACAGTTTCTCCCCTAATCGGCACAGACAGCACACCAGGAAAGCTGATCCTTGCAGCGGCTTTTAGGGACAGCTCCAGCCATGCATGTCTTCTGGGCAAGCTGCGCTTGTCAGGTTCTGGGGCATAGAGGGGGTGGTGCTCAAGGCTTTGTAGGAAGACAATGGGATCCCAGGGCTGTGTATGTTTTTTGTCTCCATTAGGCAGAAGGGTAAATGTGAAACTATTTCATGTCACCCTCAAAGATTACCTTAGATGTACTTTAAAAAGGAGAAGAAATCTAGGAAAGCCACCCTGCTTAAATTGTTAGGAAAGCAAGTACAACATATATACAGAAGTAATTTTTATTGCTTTGTTAAAGAGTTAGTCTTGGCAAAGACACAATCTCATGTTTAATGATATTTATGATATGTCTTTATGTTCAAATGCTCACATACTAAGTTGCTTGTTTTCCAGGATGTTAATTACCAATTAAACTTTGCAGCCTTGGCTTCTTAGAAATAATTTAATTTGACCTTGTGGTGTTTTATTGTGCCATTTAATGATAATTCAGCCAGTTTAACTTTTTATTTATGCAGAAAAGGAAGCTTGGCAATGAGTAAGCCACACAAAATTGAGCAGCAGTTGGATCTGGTCAGGGAGGATTGCGGTTGGTGGTTAGTAAAGGGGTTTGCAATGCTACACTAAAGAATTCTGGACAATTAATAAGTGTGTTCTGGGGGTTTGGATTTGGGAAACTGTGGTCTGCATTGGCGAGCTCAATTGTCTTGTAAGTCGTCCAGCAACTGGCTCCAGTGAGTCAGACCTGGTGATAGCAGGTGCTGAAAGGGATGTGTTTCAACTGGTTTAGAAACCCATGTTAGGGAGCAGCCCTGCTAGGCCACAGGGGAGGACTTCACAGCCAGTCCTGAAGAGACCTGGTAAACCAGGGTCAGATGGAAGGGGAGGAGGTCCTCCCCTATCAGTGGACTTGGAAAGGGGCAGGGAGGAGATGAGGGAGGGAGGGTGGGATTGGGAGGGAAAGAGGGAGTGGGATACAGCTAGGACACAGAGTTAATAAAATGTAACTAATAATAAAATAAAGAAAAGAAAAAAAAGAAACCCATGTTAGTTTTGTTTGGCAGATTTCTTTCTCAGAAATCCAAGAGTTGGCAACTTATATTTAAACGCGATAAACTGTTTAAAAAGTATATAAAGGGAATTCTTGAGTTTCAGTGTTTTGGATTTTATTTTTCTTCCTTACGTAGTCCGTGTCTCTATAAAGATGTCATCGGCCTTCTCTTTTTAGATGCTGCTGCTGCTTGAGTATAAAAGCGTTGTGCTGAACAGCCTGGTAGAAAAGCCACGTGCTTTCTCCTGTGAATGCTGCTCTGGAGGGACAACCCTGGCTAGGGCGGGGCATCTGCTTTTCCTCTCTAATAGTACAGGAACAAAAGTGTCCTCTAGTGAGATCTTACATAGACCCCTGTTTGATCCAGTTAGAAGCATCCATATACAGACCAGCATTCCAGCTTTATTTATAAGGGGGTTAACATCCTGAACGTTTGTCCTCCGTGGTGCACCTACTGAGTGGCTAGACTGAGAGTACAACTCAAGCTATGTCTTGGAACCGGAGGCCTTGGGGCTAATTCAACCCCACAGGTTCTAGCTGAAGTAACGCCCCAGATAACACTACTTGTCGGCCAGTGGATGATGTTTATTGGGGTGCCGCTCCTTGCTCTAATGTCCTGGCCATTTTTGGCTATGGCTAATCCTGAATCCACCTAGTAGAGCCCTACGAAACACTGTGTTTGCCATCTGTGCTCATTTGCTTCTTCTCCTAGGGACAGAAGGGTAATGATAAGTCATCCACCTCTATGTGGGTCCACATGGCCAAGCTGTGTTAGTACTGAGCCTAGCCTTACTCTAGTCCTGGAGCTGACTGTGTTCTGGGACCAAACCCTCAGCTTTGCTTGTGTACAAAACTCATTGCTCTAGAAGGCTAGAGCCTTAGTTGGACATGGAAACCTCCAGGAGTGGCTAGAAGAGGAAGCCCTCATCTCTGCTTCTCCATGAAAAAGAAAAAGCCTGCGAAGCTTTTAGGTTTTTAATGTTTCCAGTGCCCCAGAGGTAGGAGATGCCTAGAATATGCACAGTCCCTACAGGAAGACACAGGTACTCACCATCCTTGTACAGAAAACATCAATGTGTGATTATATTCTGGAATCTTTCAAAAGGAGCTAGGAAGGCTCCAGAGACTAGAGACACCAAAAGACTGTAAGCACTGCAGGGGTGGGGATGCTTTGTTCTGTTTCAACTGAGAAGAAAAGGCAAATACAGGAGACAATCTAGCAGTGTCTATGTTGTCACTGAGAAGAACTAGTTTATGAATTGCAGCTGAGATCCATGAAAATTGATATGGTGCGAGAGGACTATCAGAACTCTGAGACATTCAGCTGTTTACCAAGCATCTTATAGTCTGTAAATGGAACAAAAAGGAAAGAAATGCCCTGGCTACCTGCTCATTTATTTAGCACCACGGTGTGGTAGTTCCTGCAAGTTCACAAGTAATGGAAGGGTAGCCATGAGGTGACTCTGTCCCTTTGTGAGAATGACAATAATTTGTCTACAAACTGGGTCCTGAGCCAGGTTCCTTGGCACTTTAGAGATACTGATCTAACCAATATTTATGACAACCACGTGAGGTGGAGTACCCACATGTTCCCTTTTGCAAATGGGAAAACAGAGGTCCTAGTGTGAGCAAAGGCAAAGAATGATGGACTACAGGCCTTCCATCCCTGGAGCCCATATGCTTGACCTTGGTGATGTCAATGTGGGGCTCCACAGGAGCTGGGACAACTGACAAAGGCAGAGACATCAAGGTTATGTGGGAAAACGTGGCCATAGCTTCTCAGGCGTTGGAATTATGAGTCTTCAGTTTGTATCTAAGAATGAGGAATAAGACCGGAAATAAATTCATCTCTCATAATGTAGTACTTGCTGTTTTGGTCAATAGCAGCACCCTGATTGATAGCTCAGGAGGGACAGGAGCTACAGGAAGAAGTATCTCCTATGGCAGGAAAGATGGCCATGGGAAGATATCACCCTGTTGATTTGGGGGTCCTGGTGTCAGAAAGCACTCAGGATCATAGGATCATCATATGATCTGAGGTCTTGAAGAATGGTGAGAGGGTCTTGGGATTTCATCCTCTTTTTTGAGATAGAAAGATATGGAGTGGTTCTGAACTACGTTTGTACAATTCAGAGGGCTGTCTGTGAACATCATAGTAAAAAGAACCAAGGATGATCATAAAAGCCTCTTAGTGGAACACATACAATGATGGAGTGATAAAGACCCATAAAAAGTGTCAGGACGGAGAGCCCAGGATGAACTGAGGCTATTGAGGATAGCCAAGGACAACAAAGAGTCTTTTCATATGAGGTTCAGAGCAAGGAACAAGGAGTGCATAGATTCATCACTCTCTAGGGCAGCTGGCATCTGTGGGAGGAGAAAGGGGAAGGGGCAGTTCCACTCTGTCCAGAAAACAGCTGGGCAGAGAGTGATTCCACAGTCCACAGGGTGGTGGAAGTGCAGGAGAGAAGGGAGAAGTGCAGAGCACTGTGTGAGGGGTCCGGCTTCTGTGTCTGGGATGAGGAATGTCTTGGAGACGAGCTCCCACATCCGTGGTGGCCCTCTGAGAGGCATGGGGATCAAGGAGATGCAGATGCTGCTGGAGATGGATGAGACTTAGAAGTCTGACTTTGACCTTGGGAAAGATGCTAGTATCCAAGGAAGGAGAGGTGAGCACACAGAGGCAGCGAGGTTTCTGCAGAAGTAAGGCATAACAGTCTCACACTGTGTTCCATTTTGAGGGGCTTCCATCTGGCAGTTTTCATGGAGGAAGTGGGGGTAGGGCCTCAGGTAGACGTGACAGGAAATCCTGAGCTCTTACCTGCATGATTAACCTCATGAAATGCTGATGAGTAGCCAGAGGTTCTCATCAGAGAAGCAGGCAAAGAATCCACACAAATGCCATTTGCACACGATATGTGTATACAGCCAAAGGCACATGCTAATACCCGTGTACTCTCACATAAACACGTACACATAACTCACACATATATACATGCTCTTCTTCATATCTTCCTCTCTCTAGTTATTACTTTGCTGTTGTCTGCTCCATTTCTCCTTCCTCTTTTTCCTTATCATCATTTATTCATTCCCCCCTTTCTTATCTTCCCTTCCCCTTTTAAGGATTGAGGTCATGGCATTGATGGGGCATGAGGTTGGATAGGGTGTCTAACTCAATAATCTTCACTCACCGGATTTACAATGGTGTCAAAGCTGTGATGCCCTACAGAGTTTAGCAAAATGGCATGGGGATAGGTTTGCAAAAAAATGTAGCTGGGTGGAGAGACACAAGACACCTCATAGTTTTTGTGAAAATTAAGTGAAATCAAATGCACGGAATAGTTGGCCTATACACATGCCGACAATAGATTATCATGACTTTTGTTTTTACATCATGAAACATCCTGGTGACCGGCTTTCTGTCCTGCACGTCCTTGAGAAGAGAATGGTCAAATCTGCTTGAGTGCCATGGAAAGTTCTGGTTCTGGATTAGCTGTCTCTGGTTGGAAAATGCTCCCTGGACCATGAAGGCAGCACCATAGGGTCTCTGCGGGGACAGAAGTAAGTTCAGTGAACTCAGGAGTTTTTGAGGCAGGTTCTTAAACAGTCTTGGGTATAACGTTGTCTGGGACCAGCTGACTTTGGAGAAGTGTCTGAGATGAAAGGGAAAGGCAGAGGACGAGTATGTTTTAGTGTATCATGGGAATGTTTGTATATTTGTGTATGAATATATGTTTGCAGGTGTACATGTGTGTATAGTGTATAGTGTGTACATGTGTGTATACTGTATGAGTGTGTTTGTGTGAAAGTATATGTCTATGTATATGTTTAGTATGTGTGTGTGTATATGTGTGTCTGTGTTTGTGTATGTGTCTGTGTTTTTCTCTGTCAGTGTTTCTCTCTCTCTCTCTCTCTCTCTCTCTCTCTGTGTGTGTGTGTGTTTGAGAATGTGCCCATTTGAATGTATACACATGTCTGTGTGAGTTCATGTCTGTGTTAGTGCTGGGGATTCAAACAGACTGGCTATTTGATAAAGAGAGGAGTAATTTATCTCAAGTAGTTACAGCTGGGAGATCAGAGACTGGACTGCGGAGATGTTTTAAGCCCATTTTACAGGTATAGACTGCTGCCCTAGGTCGGCTTCTTCCCTTGGAGAAGCTTAGCTGGGGCAGCTGGGTGCAATGCAGATTCTTGGTCAGCAGAAAGTGTGGGAGAAACAACCTACTTTCTTCAGGGACAGCTTCGGTGAGACCGCTCTGTAAAGAAATTTTAATTCAGAATATAGCTACTCTGGCAACAGGTCACATCCAAAGACCTAGTCAATGTGATCAGGCTGGAATACAAACACAGCTTTAATCCAGGAGACAGAAGCAATCAGATCTGAGTGCAAGGCCAGCCTGGTATTGAGTAAATTTTAAATAAAGAAAAGCTTAATTCCAGATATAGTAGTATACATGCCGTTAATCCCAAACAATGAAGGTAAAATTAGTTTGTAAAAGGAAGCGCCCATGTTTGAAAATGATGTCTAATCCAGTGGTAGAAACAGTGACAAATCAGAGAAAGACTTAACATAATAGGATATGCCAACTTTCAAAAGGAATGAGAGGAAAGGAAAGCTGTTTAAGGGGCAATTCAGAGAGGAAAAAGGACAGTTTTTACCAGGACAGTAATAGAGAGATGGGCTGCAGAGAGAGAACTCAGGTGAAGACAGCATGAGCCAGAGAATGAGAAGGAGCCAAGAGATTAGAAAAGATTGCTGTAGTTAGTCTGAGGCCAAGCAGAGCAATTCAGAGGTCAAGAGAGAAGCCAGGTTGAATAAGTCAACTGGGAGAGGAGTTTGAGCTTGAACAGCTGAGTTGAATCAGCCAACCCAGAGCTCAGAAAGAACAAGAAAGGATGAGCTTATTAAGCAGTAACTCTTAGAGGCTGAAAATATTGTAGGCCGAGGTTACATTGTAAGGAGGCTAGAAGCTTCCAGGACCAGGTCTAGGTTAGCAGAAAGAGGCCGTAAGCCTCCTAGACAACAACTGAACCAGGAGAATAAAAGTTCATTTTACACAGCTCATTTAATTGGGGGAGGGGGACAAAGGCTATTTAAGCCTTTGGGGAGTGGGTAGAGACTTTAGGGGTGAGTTTACAACATTGACTGGGGCCAAGGTACTGGAAATGCCTTATTTGCATGAAGAGGAAGTCCAGGTGCTTGCTTCACATGACTTTATAGGAGAAAGGAAGTTTAACCTATAACCTGGCCAGGCTATGTGACCACCTCAAGGGTGGCAGGCATGAAGGCCCAGGGAGTGTGTATGGGGGGGGGGAGGGTTGTATTCTTACTGGTCTCAAGATGAGATTTGCAGGGTTTGGATGTGACCTGAACTCACTCTTGCTTCAGGCTGGCTCCCCATGCGTGCCTGACCCTACATACCCCTGGATTGCCTTGCTCAGGTTTCCATGTGGCCGCTGTTGCCTCTGTACACTCAACATCCTGGCAAACATGACAGGTGATGCTGCCGCAGCCCCATGGCCTCTGCAAGTTAGAAAGGGCGCTGAGGTGATCCACTTCACCACGGCAGCACACAGAGCGAGGAGGGACTCGGCGACATCACACTAGAGCAACTGTGCAAAAGCTTTTGTCAAAGGAGAGGGTGTTGAGGCTTCCTTTTCCTGCACTTCGGGCAACTTCTGTATTTTAACTCTCTCAGAAAGCTGATGCTGGTTTAATCCCTTTGGGTACTTCTGAAAGAAAGGGGCAGGTCGGGTGCTATGTGCTCGCTGCACAGGGAGGTAGAAGGAAGCAAGATAAGGCAGTTGCCCAACAAACCCCCAAGGACAGTGAATAAGGAGCCTTGTCACTCCTAGGTCAGTCTGGCTCAGGGACAAGTAGACAGTTGACATGGGTAGAGGAGAAATGAGTGGGTTTAGTTGTGGGATGAGTCAAGAGTGTGGTGCAAGGGCCAGACGCAGCCCACCTCCACCCTGCCGAGTGCTCCTCCAGCCCTCTGGCCTCTTGTGCCTATAGAAGCTCCTGTCTGTCAGTACCTGAAGTCTCCTGGCACACCTGACAACAAAAATTAAAGTCAACATGCCAACCAGCAGCGAAAACTGTCCTTATCCAGGGTGCAAGCACATTAGAATTGTCAGGGAAGTCAAGCTGGCAGGTGACAATGTTTATGCTCCGCTAATGCGGTGGTGGCTGCCCTGATGACAGACACTGGGATGGTGCTGAGCCTGGTGCCACTGCGTGGTTGCTCTGTGTGTGTTTGCTCACACGTGTGCACATGTGAATGTGTGCCGTGTTGACATGCTCCCTCGCAGAGTCCTGGAGGCACAGCCCTCGGAGTTGGATGGGATTGTCACTTCTAGAATAGTCACAGCGTTTTGGGTATAAGTAGCAAACACCAGCTTTGGCTAACTCAGCAGAGAAGGGGTTTATTAGGTTATGTGACAGAGTAGGTCCCACCATCAGAGGGATGGCTGGAGACCTGAACTAGAGAAAGACAGGGGCCATGTAGCAGCAGAGAACCCCAGTAGCAGGAGTATGTTGGTACTCTATCAGACATCTGCTTTATTGTCCTACGAAGCAATAATCTTGCCAGGTTTGGCTGGCTTTGGAACCTTTTGGTCCTGGCAGCATCTCCTGAGGGATTGCTGTGTGTCTTACCTGGTTGCCCTCTGAGGGCTACACTGGCATAGGCTCTTTTTCCTGGGCCTGAGAGATCAGTAGGGTAGAAGGAGTGACGTACATCCTGCCCAGGGAAGGCTGGGCCCAGAGCCAAGCTTGACAATATGATGACTAAGGTAGAGAAGGGCAGGGTGCTGACAGAAGCCATTCCTTTGCTTGAGGGACAGGCTCCTAAGGGATCCTCGGGTCTGCATGCTAGGGGAGATCCGCAGCTCTCAAAGGAACTGGTGTTGAGTTATAATCCACTGGGAGCAAAAGCTGCTTCAAGTACGTGTTTGGTGGTTAACTTTCACAGTGTGGGAAGCATGCCCACAGGACCCTGCACTGAGCTCCCTCGGGGGTCTAGGGCTAAGGTCCTGTGCTGCTGCACTATGGCCGCCCATGTACATATGCCCCTTCCACTTGTGCTGTTCCCTTCTAGAGCTTCCCTTTTGTGACTCAGAGGACGGCCAGATCCAGGTGAGGTGAAGGTGAGGTCCCCCTGGAACAGTCCTGAAGCTGCCCCCAAACAAAAAGCCACCCTTCTTCCTCCTGTCCGTAGCTTGGATAGCAAACCCTTGACACCCAAAGGACTGTGCAGGAAGCACTCCCTATCAGGGACCAGAGCAGGGGAAAACATGCATAAAACTAAGAATTAGCCACTGTGTGATCTCAGCCAGAGCAAGGTCCACAGAGAAAGGCAACCCGGAAGGGAGTAGGGGAAAGCAGGGACAAGGAATCTCAGAAGATTGGTCCGGAGGAATTAAAAAAAAAAAGTGAAAGCAGGAAGGAGAAAGGGGCTACTAGTTCAGGAGATAGGGAATGGGAGGAGTGACTTAAGGAGCCAAGATAATGAATGCACGAACCTTCCACACTACCACCTCCTGATGTTGGGGCTTCCCCAGTCTCCAGACACTGAGCCAGGGCCAGACGGAGATCCTGGAGCTGGAGCATGGCTTCCTCCCAGGGCGTCAGCTTGTTGGTAGGTGTTTAGGATCTCCTGTGTTCTGCCTCAGGACAGGCTGTCTTCCCTATCACTCCAGCTCCGTGGTTCTGAGCCAGGCCTCAGGTTAATCACAGTAGCTGTTTCTGTGGCTTCCTTGCTTTTCCTTGCATGGGGCCATGCATACTCCTCTGGTGCCACCGCTCCAGG
The DNA here is from genome assembly GCF_907164565.1 of Psammomys obesus. NCBI lineage: Eukaryota > Metazoa > Chordata > Mammalia > Rodentia > Muridae > Psammomys > Psammomys obesus. The sequence continues at coordinate 11,460,402 of NW_026591918.1, read as the reverse complement.
GCTCTTTCTGGCAGATGCCTGTCTCCACCTGGCTGTTGGAGTCTAAACCACCTGGGCTCATCTTCTCTCTCTTTCTCTCCAGATGACACTGCTTCCACTTCATAAACATAAAAGGGAGTCTAGAAAAGGTGGGCCTGTCTGGCGTCAGCCTATGAGGGACTCTGAATGAGCTTTGCCTGCCTCACTGTCTGATGTCTCTTTCTGCAGACACCAGTGGTCAAGAGCATCCACTCTGGACTTCTGCAGGGACCTTCCTGTCTCATAGCTTCTCCTGGGGGTAGGGACCAGCCCTTTGGAACCCCAAAGCCATATAGACCAATGGCTGCTGGAGCATCTACCTTGCTTAGCCTATCAGGTCCTGCTGATCACATGGCTGAGAGCAAAGGAGCTTCTCTGAGCCCTTCAGTTGGAAAGAGATGGAGGCTCATGGAACCCAAGCAGATCCAGACAGGGCTGCTCAAGAAAACAAATCCCCTGGACTCTGAAGCTGCTGAACGTAAGACTGGCCAAAATGCAGCCTACAGCCAACTGAGCTTGCCAACAGCACTGAACAAGCCTCGACCAGAGAGGCCTGCAGCCTGCAAGGCATGCACAGAGCAGAGGCAGAACACCTTCACAGAGCTGTCATGCCTCCAGCAGAGGCCAGGAGACATTCAGGCTCAAAAGAGGAAGCCAGAGGACCCAGAAGACCAGCTCAGCACTCAGCAGCCACCCTTGGGTCTCCCCAGGGCCCCAGCTGATGGCACAGTGTGCTCAGGATGGCCAGGTGCAGTCAGGAGTGAGCAGAAAAGTGCTTTCAGCAAGCCAGCCAAGCGCCCAGCAGAGAAACCTAGGCGCTCCTCGGTGCTTCTGGCTGGTGGAAGTGCAGAGGGCCCCTGGGAACTCTCAGGACTCATCACCGCTGTGGACATCCCATGCTGGGCTCAGCTGTCGACTTTCAAGCTCATGGGTGACTTCTGGAAATTACACACGTTGTCACAGAACCTTCTACTCTGCAGTGCTTTCCAGGGGGCTCCCGCGCCATGGCTGGAGCACACCCAGGTACTCACATCCTCAGCACCTCCTGCCTCAGCCTCTCGGGCTCTTCTGCCACCCACACTCTCCTCTCTGGGCTTGTCTACTCAGAACTGGTGTGCAAAGTGCAACCTAGCCTTTCGTCTGACGGCTGACCTAGTCTTCCATATGCGGTCCCATCACAAAAGGGAGCATGTGGGCCTCGATCCACATTCCAAGAAACGAAGAGAGGAAGTTCTCACTTGCCCTGTGTGCCACGAGTACTTCCGGGAGCGCCATCATCTTTCCAGGCATATGACTTCACATAGTTAGCAGGTGGCTATGGAGGAAACTGAAGGCCATAGTATCCTGTGTGCGGTGGTGAGGTGCAGGTGACTTCTGTCCTGTGCTGAGAAGGCTGGCAAACATGTCTTCAAGGCTGCTTCCTTTGCTTCCAAGAGATGAACAACTCAGTTATCATCTGTCAGATGTCCCAGCCCCTGTGACGTGATCTCCTGGAAAGTCATGTGTTAGAATGATTAGCTTCACTGGAGCTCGTGTGGCACCGATGGCCCATGGCCCAGGGAGTGGCGCTGCTCCTTCTCTGTCCCTAGTGCTCCGCATGGAGGCACATGTGCGCTACTTCCTTGGCTTTCCTGGCAAGCAAGCCTGCTTTTAATTTTGGCTCTTTCACCTATGTGCCATGGCCTTGGACATGTTCCTTTAACTTGATGACCCTCAGTTTTCTTGTTTTTTAAGTGGTGTGTTATTGGGATGTCGTCAGAGTCCCGAGGAAGGTGGCCCACTTCCCTGGCAGAACGTAAACACTAAACATATGGAGTTCACAGTCACTGCTTGCCCTAACCAGCTACGTTATTCGGGAAATCTCAGGGGTGAAGAAGCACAAGGCGGCAGCAAGGCTGGAGATGAGCTTGGCTTGGTAAACATGGTGTAGGCTGCCTTCAAGTCTATGCCCTTTTCCTGCTGGGTCATTATGCTGAGCATAGTGAAGCTGGGAGCACAAAGTGGTAGGCAAAATGCCCAGATAGGTTTCCAGCCTCTGCCTGGGTCACAAACCTAACCTTCCCTGGGCTAATGTAAATCCAGGCCTAAAGTGACTAAGTGGAAAAGTGCCCTGGCTGAAACCATAACTAAGGAATGGGGTCTCGTAATTCAAGCCCTCAGTTCTCTGGGTCTTTGCACTGTGAATATGTGAGAGTGGAGAAACAGAGCGTGCATCATTTATTCTGGATGGTCTCTGGGTGACATCCTTCCTTGTGGTCCTGAGTAACACAGGAAAGAGCAACTGGAAGGTATCAGAATGAGGTCCCCAGGAGGACTTTACATCCGACCATCCCAACCCACAACACTGTGGGATATAGACAGTGAATTCTCATCCTACTGCAGAAGAATTTAAACCTGAAAGGGCTAATGGCTTTCCCAAGGCCACTACTCAGGAGAATTGGTGGAAGAACAAAATCACTCGACCTCCGGATCTGAGCTCATGTCTTGTCTCGTCTGCTCCATATCTGCTTAGCTAGCATGGTCACGGAGTCACTTAGCTACTCAAGAACTGGAGCTTAGAGGCTTCTCTCCTTAAGTTCAGTTTCAACTTAACCTTGCTTTTTGTACACAAGCGCATAAATGCACGTGTGCACGTGTACACACACACGGACTCGTACAGCACACCGCTCTTCTCTACATCCTGTATACTAAACAACATAAAGATTTATCTTGTTCACTGTTGCTTTCATCATTAGAATGAAAGTAAGTTTTACTGTTTCATTTCCTGCTGTGTTTCTATCATCTAGAACAATGCAGACATATAGTAGGTACTCAAAAGGTATCTGTTGAAAGAAAGAATAAATGAACACGTTAATAAATGAATGATCTGTCTGACTCTGGCTTTGTTCCTGCCAACTCATGAGTTGGCTTTGGGGAACAGGAGGTAGCAACTGTGAAAAGCATGTGTCCACTTATCATGAGAGCATGGATTGACCCCTGATTTCTATGCCATCTCTTTGAAAGGGAAATGGACCTGTGAAGATACAGAAGACATCTTAGAGCTTATGTTGACACAACTTGTTTTGCAGCCAGATTTACAAGTTCAAAGATGTTTAAGAGCTCGTGACTTAGAATTTGTTAGTGCCACAGTCCCTCAGAATAAGCATGCTGGGCTCCCAGGCTTCCTTGGAAAGTTAAAGCCTTTCTCATGTCTTCCTCCTTCATGTCACTTGTTCCTCTTGAGGAGAAGCTACTTTAATCCATCACTTCCCAAGTTACCTCTTTCATAAAAAAAAAAAAAAGTCTGGAGATTTTCATTCTTCAAAATTCATGTGAAATTCTAAGGTGGGCTTTTGGCAGATTGGGATTAATGTCTTTATGGGCTCCAGAGTGCCAGCTCCCCATTTCTGAGGACACAGATAAAAGGGGCAAGTTCTGAACTAGAAAATGGCCCTCACAAAAGACATTACATCTACTGACACCTGTGCCCTTTACTCTCCGGAACCGTGAGCAATAAATTCCTGTTGTTTCTAAGCTGCCCAGGCTATGGTGTTTTGTTATAGTAGCCTGAACAGAGCAAGCGGCCACCTTCTACACAGGGATCAATTACCAATTCTAGGGGTATAGAAATGGCTGCAGGGGTTAATAATGCTTGGTTATCTTCCAGAGGACCCAAATTGGGTTATCAGCTCTCACGTCAGCCATCACAACTGCCTGCAACTCCAGCTCTGTGGAATCCAATGCTCTTTTGTGGCCTCAGGGAGTACCTGCACACATGTGGCACAACCATTCCCACACACATAAAAATAATTATTATCTGAAAATTAAAGCACCGAAGAAGTCCTCAGGGGCCGAGAGTGTGGCTCAGTAGTACAGTGCTTGCCCAGCATGCATGAGACCCAAGGTTCAATCTCCGGCATTGCGCAAAAGAAATGATAATTTGAAAATGAGACTGAAATAAAACTTTTTGAATTCAGATCAGCTTATTAAACAAGGTCTTTCCTACTGACCCCTACCCTGAATGCTTCTAGTGCTTAATTTAGACCAGCATTGAGGTTTTCTTTTTCCTATGGTTTTGGAAACAATGAAAAGTATTACAACGCCAGGTCCTGGTTTTGAGCTTTTTACAGGTTCCTGGATCATTAGATCGGGGATCCTAAACACAAATGACTGTATGAGTAGGAAAACAAATGTAGGCGAAGGTGCCAGAGAACAGACATGGTGGTGGCAGGTCTTGTCATGAGCTTGGGTGGGTCTCCTGGGGAAAGCTTTCTCAGAGCTGGGCTGGAATACAGACTATAAGAGAGAGCAGAAGGCCAGGAATTAGCTGTCATCAACTAACTCACTTGCCATGTAAACACAGATTGGTGCCCTCCTGTGCTGACTTGGAGGAGGGTTTCCAGGACCAGGATTTGGTGTGCCTGTCCTCCTTTTGCTGTACTCTGGCAATGTGAGTAACATGGACAACATGTCAGTGTGGAGGAACCTTCAGCTGGTGCCTCCAGCTCTGGGCCAGGAGCCAGGCCTGACTCTTGTAACCTCTGTCGTGGCCTCTATCCTCATGAGTTCTGAAAGAGACTTGCTACTCAGAACGAAAGTGTGAAAAGTCCAACTCCAGTGCTTGGCTCTTTCATCCCTTTGGGAAGGGATGGCGTCCCCTAGAGCCATGTGTAAGCCATCTCTCCAGACAGATATTTCAAAATCCTCATAATTTCCACAATTTTTTTAACAAGTCATGGATGGGGTAGGTGTGAAGGTCATATAGTATATGAGATATGAATCTAATAGGACAACCCCTCACCATTTAAGGAAGTTATTCCATACTGTGATATGACTTAAGCTACCTTCTAGGAGAGAATGTTTACAAATCAGCTTTGTATGAAGGATGGGAAGAAAAAGAAGGAGGTTTTAAATTTAGACTTACCTCTTTGATCCATCTGTGTTTCCAAGGGCTGGAGGCAGGGACCGCTGGTGCCTGGTCCCCTTGCTATTCTATGCTCTCAGATTAAAAGGCTATTTTCAGCAGCAGCTGAAGAGTAGGTCAGCAAAGCAGAGCTAAGGTCCCTAGGCCAGCTGGCAGCACCTAAATCCCATAGAAACCTTGGGTGGTAAATAAGTGCCCTCCTGTGGGAACTTGAAGGAGGGCACTTGGCTCAGGACTGGGATTTAGTATGCCTAGCTCCCTTTTGGTGCATTCTGGTAATGTGGGAGACACTGCGCATAGAAGGGAGAGTGAGAGATGAGATGGGTCAGGGGCCTCTCTGCTGTTTGGGCCAAGCCTCAAGACAGGGGTCCTGGGTTCTGTGGGGACCTCCATATTCTCTCTTCACCTTCCTTGTTTAATGGGGATGTGATCCTCGATGCCTCCTGCTGTGATAGGAAGTTAGTCCGTACTCCAAAAAGACTTTGGAGGTCAAGGTCCCCTTTCTTTTCCTTTGTTGGTCAGTAGCGCTTGGGCACAGAACCCCAGCATACACAGTGCCAGCATCTATCTTGTCCACTCTGGCCCTGTTGGTCAGTCCCTGATCAGGGCTCCCTAACCCTGCTGTCCATGTCTAGTCCCTGGGGCCTTCTCCAAAGCTCCTTGTTCTGCCTTCATTCCTTGCGCTGTGTCTGGCCTGGCATCTGCTCCAGGGGAAGAGGCAAACATGCAGAAGGCATGGGCTTAGCACATTCTGTGTTTTTTTTTTTTTTTGTTTTTTGTTTTTTGTTTTTTCTGTACCCAAAGGCCTACAATTTGGCTGTCCAAAGTGGAGTCTGGGCTTTGATAGAGAATAACAGAAGCCCCTTAGGCATGTCTTGCCACAGAGCCAGTTTAGAGTCCTTCTGGGGCTCTTATAATTCACTAACCATGCAGGTGGGAACAGCTAGACCATTAGGACCAGCTGAACCCTCAGGGCCACTCCAGCACCCTGGACAAAAGGTCAAGTGAGTTGCCCCAACTCTTTCTGCTTAGCCTTACACCACTTCTCCATCTGATTTGCAGTAGGGGACCAATAAGTCTGACCTGTGAATGTCATCCAAGAACAATGCCTTTCAGTGAAGATCCTCCCCCTTGCAGCCTATGGATGAAACAGAAGGCTGCGATGTGTTCAGACAGCAAGCTGAGGGCCGCTAGACAAGGCAGAGAATGGCAGATGATGCCAATAGTGGAGTAATATTAGATATTAACTCATCAGATTCTGATGTCTGCGTGACAGAGGGACCTGGTGCCTGGGTGTCTGCAAGGAATTTATGAGTGGGTTCAAGATGCTAAGTTGGGGGCAGTAGCTGCCCGAACTCAGGTGGCACCATAGAGTATGGTGGTAAGAAACTGAGACATGGACGCAGGCAGCATTTTTTGGAACGTGTGTGCATGCGTGTATGTGTGTTCATGTGTGTGCATGTGTTTGTTTGTGTGCATGTGCATGCATATGTTTGTACAGCTCCCTTTTGTCTTTTACTCTAATCCTGTGTCTAAACAGGTCCTATGAGACCTCCTTACACCCAGGAGGTCCAGCCTGTTTTGGTCCCTCTCCCAGGCCCAAGCCCAGGGGATATTATTCACCATGCAGTGGAAACACTGAGATCATCAGGCAGACAGATTCCGGTTCAGGCCCCACCTCCCCCTTCACTGGGGGCTCCAGGCTGAGCTATACTCTGAAAGAAAAAGAAAAAAAAAGTCTGGCTGATGGAAGCAGAAAGGGGGTTTTGGGAGGAGCCTTGACTGTGCCCAGTCTCAGAAGAGTAGCCTGAGGGGTCTGGATATGTGGGAGAAAACTTAAGGAGCTTAGTCAGGACTGTGTGGAAGTCATTCCTGGCAGCTGCCTCCTGAGGACGCTGCTGCTGTCAGTCTGACAATGCCCACTCAGCATCTGGCAGGATGCTGATGTCAAGACTCTCTGGTCACTTGTTCCAGATTTAGTCTTTACCCAGGGTTCCCCTAACCAACCAACATAGAGCCTTTCCCCACTACCAGGAAGACGAGCTTCCAAGACATCAATTTTGAAGTAGAAAAATGGTGACAACTGACGCTGTCTAGACATATGAGTAGCTGTAATTTTTCACAGATGTAGTATTTATCTCCCCCACTAAACACACGAGGGAAGTGAGGCCCAGAGAGTGAAGTAACTGCCTGGAGTCACACAGATGAGAGGTGGCAAGCTGACTCTAGAGCATAGGGTCATTGCTTCTTAGCGGCTCTGTCCTATAGGCAGCGCAGTTGAGGGTGGCTTTCCAGGAGTACAAATGCTGGGTGGCCTACCAAAGAGCAGGCTGGTGTGTGGTCCCAGGCAGCTTTCTGAGCTTCCTGCCTCTTCAATGGCCTCCCAGGTGGAGGGTGGTGATAGTGGCTTGTGTGAGAAAACGGAAACTTGAATATCCTCCCTGCGGAATACCCATGGGATCTCTGCCATCTGCTGTCCCCAAAGTTCTTGCGCCCAGGACTTAGAGACACTTCTCTATCCACAATGCCAGTAGTGTCAGACAGGGAGAGAAAGGAATGTAGAGTACAACCACTGATGCTATTTTGTATTTTAGAATAATGACTGCTCCATTTGAAAGTAATGGTATATACTTATGGAAAAAAGAAAGCTAGAAATACCACTGAAAATTGTGACTAAGAATTTAATTTAAGTTAAATTATCACATATATAATATATATACATGTATATATGAGAAAGAAGCTGGAGAGAAGAAGAGGGAGATGAGAAGGGAAGGAAGGAGGGGAGGGGATTTCTAGAATTTACATGCCTAAACACTTAGATCACTCACATTTATTTACCTTATAAAGAGAAAATAGAGACCATATAACACAGGTTACTCCTAAATTCCCCACCTATGATCTCACTCAAATGTAGCAAGACAACCCCTGCAGTAGCATCTTGTCCTGGACCAGACAGAGTCTAATAGTGTCAATTCAAGTGTGCACGGTGGAGTTTTGGTGGGCTTACTTGGGAGTCTTTGGTGTGGGGTTGGGAAGTCAGGGTTTTGTTATCTTTGGAGAGCTCTGCCATTTTATCAGGGATAGGGCAGTTACAGCTTGACCTTTCCAGAGGCGGAGGCTAGACAGTACTGCATGACCCTTCCTCTTTAAAAACAAAAAACAAAAAAAACCAAGACTTTAAATTAGTTTGCAAAGTAGTGGAAGCCAGTTGTGTGAATTCCAGGGCACAGCCAGGGGCCCTGTTCCCACCATCACCTCTGGGCCCCAGGGCTCTTCTCCTCAAGTAAGGTGCCTGAGGGCTGCAGGGAGAGGGCAATGTAGACCTGTGACCTATGACCCTGTCTTTCACATGCAGTGACTGCACACCCAACACTGTGTAGCCAACGAGGATACACACAGGTGACAAGTCTTGGTGAGAAAAGGAATGACCACAGGGTTGTGAGGGAGCTACACCAGCAGGGATGAGATGCAGAAGAAAAGTCTCCTAACCTAAGAAGCTATGACCTGCAGGTGGCCACCGAGTACCAGAGACATACAGATATCCAGTAGCCCCAAACTACACACCGCATTTGAAAGATCACACAGAAGCCGGCTTCTTGCTACCATTGTTATCCTCCAATATTCACACGAGCTGAAATTACACAGCTGCGCTCTGACAGAGGGTGGTTCAATTCAGGATATTTTTACTCTACCTTCAGCTTGTAAGGGTATTAAATGAGTGCTGACTTAGTGACATCATCTACTAAGATGAACTTATAGAAGATAGCGCCGTCCTGAGTTAAAGAGTAGCTGTAATATGAGAAAGTACCACAAACATTAAGCACTCCTTTCTTTTGCTTCCTGAGAAGATGGCTACTAGAAAAAGCCTACTGTCATATGTGCCTGACATCTAGACTCACTTCACTCTTCTGACACAACTGCTCTTGGTTGCAGTGTGGGGACTGGAGACTGGCAGCTAGGAAGCATGGGCAGAATATTCTCAGAATAACTTCTATGCATTTGAGATGGCTGAGGTCCCACTTTTGGAGTTTACGAGAGAGAGGCTGGTATGGGAGTGGGGAACAGAGAGATGCTGAGGATGCCCCAGCTCGGCAGGCCCTGGGCTGTCTGGGGTCTTAGTATCCTACGCTGGAAGCCCAGTAGTGGCTAGAGAGCCTGCCATGGGAGCTCTGGGCATGGAGATCCTTCCCGGAGGCCTCAGGCCCTGCCTTACCCTCTCAGGGCCCGCTGGAGTATCTCCTCAGCTCTGGCAAGGGCCAGTTCTGAAGGAACCACCACATTGGGTACCACCCCCACCCCTTCCCAGGAGCTGCCGTCTGTGGCACCCACAGAGCGAGCCGTGGGGATGGTGATATAGAGGTGAGTGTCATCCACATGGTAGGTCTGCGGTGGCTGGCAGCCTCCGCTTGTCACTTCCCCGATGACCAGCGCCCGGCCCAGCCTCTTCATGATGTAAGTGAATTCCTCAGCGGCACCAGCTGTCACACCACTGGTCAGGATGGCCACATTTTTCTTGGAGCCATATCGTTCACCTGGAGAGCACAGGCTGTTCAGCACAGGATCAAATCGGCACCCTAGCTTTTCTGCGCTGCCCAGATGGGATGGGGAGCGCCACAGGTTTAGTCTTGCTCATTGTCAATATATGGGCTATTTTTTTTGGCTTCAGTCTGCCTCTGTGATTTAGGGATAGCGTTCATATGTCCAAACACGACCATGTGCTGTTTGTGGACAAATGAAGGGAAGGCTTGGCTTTTCCTAGAGACTGGGCATGCAACTATGTCCTGATTAATTTATCCCCAACTCTGACCTGAGAGTCTTTTTGCTTTGGGCCTCCAGAAGAACAACTTTTATTACTTTATGGTTTTGTTGTCATTGGAAATTTTTTAGTAGCTACATTAACAAGCATAAAAGAAAGCAAATTAATTTAACTTTAATCACGCTTTGACTAAACAATATATCAAAAATACATGTATTTAAAGTGAAATTAGTACACTGAAGCAATGAGGTCCATCTCCCTGCTTCTCCCTCCTGTTAGGGCTTCCCCTTTCCTTTCTTTCATTTCCACAATAGGTTTTTAAATCCTGGTGTGCCCTTTACATGGTAGCACATCTCAATAAGAACCCCTCATATTTAAGGTCTTAGTGGCCAATAGTGGCTGGTGGAGACCATATTGGACCCCAACCAAAGTCCTAGAATTTTGTTTTGTCTTTTTGTTTGTTTGTTTGTTTGTTTGTTTGTTTTGAGATAGGGTTTCTCTGTGTAGTCTTGTCTGTCCTGGACTCACTTTGTAGAGCAGGCTGGCCTTGAACTTATAGTGATCTAATTGCCTCTGCCTCCCTGAGTGCTAGGATTAAAGGCACGCATCCATTCTCCCAGCTAATTCTAGAATTTTTAAATCTGAGGATATTTTAACCTTCTGGTTTTGAATATCTGTTTAAATTTAAAAGTCACCTAATTCTGATGTTTTTTTTTTTCCTTACAGTTTCCAATGTACAGTTATTGGATAAATCCTAGAAGCCATGGTGGCAAAAATGCTTATGTAATGAGTGTGAAAAACAAAACTGTTTAAGTGCTTCTCTGGTCAAAGGTGCCTATTGACCTCTTCAATGGCTTCTTGGGGATGGGAACACAGGTCCTTTGTTCTGTATGCTGGGCAGAGGGAGGGGGGCCATTCACCAAGAACTAAGATTTGGAAAGTCAAGGGTCCATGATGCTCAGGGTTGCCTCTGCCACTCTGGATGTGCTTAAGCCCATATAAGTAAAGAAAGGCCTGCATCTTGGCCTGCATCTTGACATTGCTTCAGGCAACTGTGATGATCTGCCGCTCAGAGTTCAAACAAGAAGATCTCTAAGAACACCCTTGATTAGCAACAGAGGCGAGCATCCTGGTTCTGCATGTGTTCTACAGGCTGCTACATACAGTTGAGAGTGTGCAGGTAGGAGGTATCAGGCAAAGCAGCATTTGAATCTTGGCTCTTTTACTTATAGCTGAGTGATTGTCAACAACAAATTCAAACCATCTAACACCCCCTTTTCTTCTCAAGACACATGTTTTCAGGTATTGAAGGTTGTACCAGTACTGTTTCCAGTGGACCAGAACAGGGACATTATGATCTGTTATTGTTATTTTGATACACTCTCAAGCTGACTTTCACTGATTTTTTTTTTTCCAGAAGGTTTTGGAATGAGAACACAAAGAAGGTGTCATGTACCTGTTAGCTGAGTATGGGTCCAGAGTTCGGTGACAGAGTCATTGGGTCTGCTGTAGATCTTGTCCAGCAGAACAGGGGGCGCCTCATCAAAGAAGTAGGAACACAGGGCTGAGATGGAGGAGGTGGGGCCTCCAATGTTGAACCTGAGGGAAGTGGAGCCAAAGAGAAGCTGAGCTCACAGAGAGGCACCCAGTGTCCCGCTGCTTAGATCTTTGTCTTGTGAGGAAAGGTTCTAAGTTCAGGACCCCTCCTCCCTGTGTCCCCTGCACAGTTCCAGAGGTGATATGATCTGGAGGCTGTCACAGAGTACTAGCCTTTTGAGACTAAAGAGTCTGTGGTCAAATGCCTTCCAAGAATACTGGCTGGGTGTGGTGGCTCGCACCTTTAATCCCAGCACTTGAGAGGAAGAGGCTGATGGAGCGCTGTGAGTTCAAGGACAGTGTGATCTACAGAGTGAGGTTCAGGTCACCTGGGACTATATAGTGAGACTGTCTCAAAATAACAGTAACAAAAGGAAAATTAAAGAAAGGAAAAAAATGAAAATAAAATACTGGATTTGAGTCGTGCGCATATAAATTAATGTATTGAAGGCTCTGACAGGTCCTGTAATTGGGGATTTGTTGGCATTGTTTTCCCATGTATCAGGCTCCTCCGTGTTCGCACTGCCTGTGAATAAAACATAGAATCCACCAAGCATAGTAACACAAGTTACTAGTGGCTCTTGGTGTGGGAGTAAACTCAAGATTGTGGAGACACACTGGGAGGGAGGAAGACTTCATTCAGCCTTATAAGGCCCTTGCCTCTCTGCCTGGGACTGACAAGTATCAGGAGATTCTTTCAGCTGAAGGCCAGGAACTGTCAGAGCCCTTGACCTCAGCCTGTGGTCCCCGACCCAGGGACAGAAGAGTCTAAGCCGAATGTGGCTGTAGCTAGGACCTCCTTTAAAAAGTGTGGATGATATATTTAATTAAAAGGATGCTTGGCTTGGTGGCTGCCCTGGTGTTTTTAAAGGTATCTAAGGAATAAAGGTATCAGCTATCTGGGCATGTATAAAACCTGGCCATGGGAAATAATCTCCCATGGAGGGATGTCAGCCTTGCTATGATCCAGCGCCACCTAGTGACTGTTAAGAGTCATGCAAAAGCTGCAAGTAAGCAGGCCTGTGCACTTAGATGGGCTGATGATTCTCCAGCTTTTCTCTTGCAGCGGAGAAGTGGAAAAGGTTCTCACGGGAGAGAAGCAGCCTGACAGTTCTCATACTCACGGATGGTGCTTGGGATATATCTAAAAATAGACCTGGGACTGGAGGGAGCCCTGAGTCTGGCCACTGCCTGAGGACTCTTGGGGGAGTGGGCGTGGTCAAGGGGGTCTATGACGGAAACTCACCATGTATAAAGTGTTTCCTTTTTCTTTTCTCTTTCAGAAGCAGAGGGCGGTGAATGAGTGAAGATATCCAGCAACCATTTTGTTATGTAAAACTTGTTACAATAGCATCTGTTCGTTTTGGAATTGTCCCTGGGTCCCTGGCTCTGTGATGCCCATGAGAATGGCTGTCTTGGGGGGTGGGGGTCAATTTGCAGAAGTACAAGCACAGTGGAGGGCTGAGCACCAGGGTTATAGATGATACAATCTCCCTTGGAGCTACTGACATAGGGCTGGCTTGAGGCCAAGGATCAGCAGTTTTTAATCTTTCCCATCCCTGCCCATCCCCCGTTTGATTTCTTTTGTTTTGTTGGGCAATAGATGTAGGGTAATTCTTCACCTCAAATATACATTGGATCATTGGGAGAGCTTAAAAGGCTACCAGTGTTGAGGTCTCACCAGCCAATCAGATCTGAACCTTTGGGCTAGCTCGCCAGATCCCTGGCAGGTAGGTTGTCTGGTTCCTCTCTGTCCTTTGAGTGTTTCATGGGGTCTTTCTTCCTTTTTGGTCTGTATCTCTGACTGTCCTTAACCAGTGCCATGGTTCAACCTGGCATCGCTGCCCAGCCCACTGACCTCATGTCGATGATCAGGGCATCTGTGTGCACAATCTTTTTCCAGATGTGCTCTACCAGCAGCTCGGAGACCTGGGTAAGCAGCTCACAGTCCCCAAACATGTCGAACCTCAGGTAGCCAATGTTGTCATCCAGTACATTTGTGTGGAAGGAAAACTTGATGAGATCTTCGAAGGCTTCTGGGGAGGGAATCTGCAAGAGTGGGCAGCTCAGTATCAGGAAAGCAGCAAATGACACTGCCCAGGATGGGGGGAGGGTACCATGGGCAACCAAGGAAATGGAAGGAGTCAGCAGTGTCTGGGAGGGTAGCATGTGGGCAGTGGGCCTGGGATCGGACCTGTGTGTGGTTATGAGTCAGCCCTTGGATAAACACTTCGCAGGCCGCATCACATTGACAGCCACCCTGAATAGGAAGACACTGTTATTCTCATCTTTCTGGGACAATCTGGAAGCACAGACAAAGTGAGCAACTCATCCAAGGCCCTCTCAGGCAGGAACAGGTGAAGCCAGACAAGGAATGCACTCCAAACTCAATCCGTTCTCTTTTACTCATGACCCTGGCTATACAGGAAAAATAAATAAAAATAAAAATAAAGACATGACAGCTTTGGAAATTGTGATTCTGAAAACCCAGTACAGATTTGCCTGGTAAGACTCTACCCATTCTCTCCCAAACGGTACTGCAAGTGGTGGGATGAAATGAGCTAGATAGAGGGCAGAGAGGTCTGGGCGGCCTGTAGCCCTCTTTCCCTTAGCTCTTGTCTGATTGCAGGTAGTGGCTCTGCGGCCAGGCTCCCTGTAGAAACTTCAACCTTGTATCTTTCTCCAGACCTCTCCATGTGGCACAAATCTATATAGCCCTGGCATGCTAGTCATGCTCCCAGCATGACCTGCAATCACTGGAGGACCAGAGCTCATAGACCCCTTTCACCTGGAGAGGGGTTGTTGTCCTAACTCTAGGACATTTTCCCCATACTTGCCAGGGTCCCGGTGGGATCCCTCACACCCTTACTTTCTACTTTCCCACTTCTTGCCCAGTGACTACCTCTCAGATAAGCTGCCTATACCCTAGTCCTCACATCAGACAAGGCAAAGCCTTGCCTACTGCCTGTGACTGCACAGCAAAGCGGCTGACGAGAAAGTGGGCAGAGAGGCGGTGAAGTGCGCTCTGATGGAATGCTCAGGCAGACTGGGGCCTCCACCGATCCCACCCACTTGGCCTTGGTCGGGTAGCTTCCCTTTCCACATCTTCCCAGCAGCCACACTCAGCTTATAGCAGCTGCTAATGCCCCCAGGCACTTTGGTGCTGGCTTTCAAATATTCTGACCTCAGCCACCTTGCTCCAAATTTCCCGTCAAGCGGGCCCTTTGACCAGACTTATACACACACACCTCAACTCAGTCAGGATGCTTAGTGTACGTTGTCTGTCCAAACACAGGTCTTTGGGCTTTGCCTTAGCATCCAACTGCTCTGGGACCTGTGTCCAGTCTCCACACTTCTAAGGACTCAGTGGATCAGGGTAACATAAACTTCATATTTTTGCGAAAGGAAAAATCTCACGTTGGAGCCTCAGATAACTTGATGACCCCCGCCCCCCTCCCCTAATACTGATAGTGGGAGCTCATGAAACTCCTGGGAAATCTTGCCTTCTATCTGGCTGAACCAGGAAGACCTTCTACTGCAAGTTTTCATGTTAGATTTGTTGAGCATTCTATAGAGTTGTTCAGGGACCGTGGACCCAGAGAGTAGATGAGACAGTAGAGTGGCAGGGAAGAAAGCACATGATTAGTAAAAACATAAACACAGAGGTAAGCTTTGCATTGTGCACATAACCACGCACATGCCAACAACTGGACAACTCACTCCTATGATTGGGCCAGGCTAGATCTCTCTTGTGTCTTACCTGCATGGGTACAATTCCAGGGATCCGGTCTTTGGCATCCTCTGGGATATGTGCTGTCTTCAGGTGTGGGTCCCCAGAGAGCATCTGCAGGTCTGCCCCCAGCATCTCAGCCAAGGCCCCTTCTGAAGTCACCCTTGCATATCGGCTCTGCAGACGGCTTAGCTTGGCAGCCATTTTGGCCCCCAACTCAGGGGATGCGTAGTTATCAGCCACCAGTTTCCCAGCTGTCTGCAGCACTGTGGGTACCTTAGCACGGAGGGCCACTATGTCCTGTGCCGTGGAAAGGGCTTCACTCATGGGCACAGTGATGTCAGGTTCCACACCAGCCAAATCCCAGGCTTCACCAGTGGTGGCACTCAGGGCCATCTGGGTAGGCATGGAGGCATATAAAGGGCTGTTGCCCACCTGGTAGATGCCCACGGAGAGTGCCCCTCCAGCTGTGGGCTCTCCTATGATGGTGGCCCGCTGTAGGTCCTGCATGGTGTGGGCAAAGGCCTCAGCCGCAGAGCCACTGGTATGGCTCATGAGGATGTAGAGGTCCTTTTGGGGACCATAGCGCTGCCCAGCCACCAGTGGCAGGGTCCATATCTCTGTGATCTTGGATGTCGCCCTGTCATAAACAGAGTAGAGGTGCTGTCGGGGTTCTGCCTCAAAAAAATAGGAGCAGAGTAGAGGCACGGCGGAAGAGTAGCTGCCAGGGTTGTAGCGCAGGTCAACAACCAGGGCAGCCGTGTCCACCAGCCTCTGCCACACCAGCTGTACTAGCTGAGGCCCGATGGCCTTTATTGTCTCTAGCTCGGCCATGGCATCAAAACGCAAGTATCCCAGCTGGCCCGGTAGCACATCCGTCTTGAACAGGGCCTCGATGAGATAGGAGAGTTCCTCTGGGGAGGGGATAGCAGGGGGAGGCAGGGGGACATCCTCTGCCACCAGCTCGCCAGGGCTGTGGAATAGCAGCAGGCGGTGGTCCTCAGACACCTCCTGCAGGTCGGCAGTGAGCTGTGAGGCCAGTGACTCCAAGTCCACGGCTGTGCGGTAGGCCCCCTGGGCCAGCTTGGATTGCAGGAGAGCTCTGGCCTGGCCTGCTATCTCCGGCCGGGCGTAGTGAGCCTCCAGCAGTCGGCCAGTGCCCTCTACCAAGGCCCCCAGGCTGCGATGGAAATCTAGCACCTCCTGTGCTCTCTCCAAGGCCTCCTCGGCCAGCACGATGGCATCGGGCACCACACCGCCCCCCAGCCAGGCCTCACCGTGGTTGTCGATAAAGGTGAGCACGGGTACGGTGAGCACCAGGCCACCGTCTGGGGAGTCCAGCAGTGACACCGTGCAGGTGTGCAGCAGGCTGCCCGCGGTGATTTCACCTACCAGCGTGGCCCAGCCCAGCGACTGCATTAGAAAGGCGAACTCTTCGGCAGCAGTGGCAGTCCTGTGGCTGGTGAGCAGGTACACCCCGCGCTGGTTGCCGTACCGCTGGCCTAGCAGCTCCCTGTGGCTGAAGTGCTCCTGGGTGATGTTGGTGCGGCGGTCGTAGGTGGTGAAGAGTCGCACAGGGCCGGCCTCAGGACCCTGAAAGTAGGACAGCAGCAGAGGCACAGCAGAGGACGGACCCCCGGGATTGTGACGCAGGTCCATGATGAGGTGCTCTGTGTTCTTCAGGGGTTCCCACACCTGCTGCAGCACGTAAGGGCCCAGGGTCCTCAGCACAGAGTCGTCTGCAAATCTGTCAAAGCGCAGGTAGCCCACATTGCCGGGCAACACGGATACCTGAAACACAGAGCCCACCAGGGCCCTCCGTGCCTCTTCTTCCTTGGGCATCTCAGGGGTGGCTGCTGGAGAATCATTAGGCCCAGCCTCAGGCCTGGAGGAAGTTTCTCTGGGTCCAGTGGCTCTCACCAGGAGCCTCGGGTCCTCGGACACAGCCTGCAAGCCAGCATTGAGCTTCGTCACCAGGTCCTCTTCAGAGACCACGGCTGAGTAGTCCATGCTAGCGAGGTGGTGTAGCAGGCCCGGCACTCGGTCCACCAGCGTGTAGTAGTCCTGCAGGGCTTCCTGAAGTCGGAGGACAACCCCTGGCAGGGCGCGACGCAGGGTGAGGATGGCCAGGGCCTTTTCCAGGGCCTGCTCTGCAGGTGTCCCCACGCAGGGCAGCACTCCACTGCCTTCCCATGTCTGGCCACCTCCACCCAGGGGTCCCAGGGACCTGGACACGGGCACTGTGAGGAAGAAGTCAGACTGGCCGATTCGGAGCTTCTGGAGGTCCAGGGCACCACCCTCGGTCCGCTCACCGACCACGATGGCCCTGCGCATCTGCTTGAGGATGTAGGCGATGTCCTCAGCCACTCCCCCAGTACGCCCACTGGTCAGGACTATCACGTCCTTGTCGGCACTGTATCTCTCCCCTAGGACCTTGGGCAAGGTCCAGATCTCAGTGGTGGTGTTGGAGGGGCGGTCATAGATGGTATCCACGTGCATGACGGTGTTCCCAGGGTTCAAGTAGGAGATGACATAAGGGATCCCGGAGACATGACCACCCGCACAGTACCTGAGATCTAGCACCAAAGAAGAGGTAGCCATGAGCTGCTTCCATATATGGGTCACCAGGAACTCCTCCAGCTCACTCAGCACCTCTTGGCCTGGGAGATCATCCACTCGGAGGTAACCCACGTTGCCCTCCAGAACCTCGTGGTGGATGTTCCTCTGCATCAGTGCCAGCAGTTCTTCTCGGCTGAGGTTGGCGAGTGCCGGTGCTTGCTGGGGAGCCTCCAGTGCACTGGGCTCATAGGAGATGAGGAGACGAGGGTCGTTCAGGGAACTCTGCACTCCAGCCGTCAGCACGTGGGCCAGCGTCTGAGGGTCTGAGATGCTCAGAATCTCATGGCTCTTCATGGCTTGCTCAATGGCTGCTTGCATTCCCATGAGGTTCTCGGGGAAGCAGTAGTTATCCAGGAGGACCTTGGCCATATCCAGCACCAGGCTTGGCTGGAAGAGGTGCATGGGGCCAGCCAGAACACAGAGCAGTGTGGACAAAACCAGGACCCATCCTCTCATTATTGGGATCCCAGGGGCCCTTGCTCCTGGGTCAGAGCTCCCTTGGCTGCACAAGGCTGTGGTCCTGTTCCCGCAGCTGCCTTTCTCCCGTGTCCTTCTTAGCAGGCAGACAGAAGGTCTGGGGCTCAACTTGGGAGTTAGAGGTGAGGCTTCCAGCTCTAGTAAGCCTTTAATCCTGTCTAATTCAAGCGCATGGGTCAGGGCACTATGAAGAAGAGGCCAGGGTGGTTTGACCCGGAAGGAACATTGCATTTCTTCTTACTGAGCCATGTCTGCATAGAATAACACAAATAATTGTATTTATCTTGAGTTCCTGTCACATACTGGGTCCTGAGACATGCTTTCCACAACTACAGTTTTTATTAAAGACTTGCAAATGAGAATTATTAAGTTACAAATAAATATCATCTTCTCAGTGCTGTGGGTGACCCGTGGTTCTGGAATTAGGCAGTTGCAGTTGGAGGTCTGATTCTGCTCCTGTTTATTCACAGACTTAGGAAAGTATCTTATTTATTCAGTAGACTATGTGAGTTATTGGGTAGATTAAATATAAAATTTTTCACAAAGCATTGAAGTGTCTGGAAGGTACTGGTGAGTACTTTATAAAAAGCATTATATATTTCATTTTATTGCTATTGAACCCACCATTTCACTTGGGGACAGGTGACAGATAGTGAGAAGAGGCTGGAAAGGCAGCCATCATCTCAGATACTGTGAAGGCTGAGTCTGGGGCCATTGTCAGCCTCAGGGATTGAAGTTTTTTCTTATACTCTGCTTATGCTCCTAGTTACAATATAGGTTTCCTCACAACTTCACAACAAGGTGAATGAAATGTTTGGACTTCCGTATAGGGTGTGACAAGCTAGATGGACGTGGAATCAATAATTTCAGATCAGATAAGGCTGACTGTGAGAGCTAGTGAGTGTCATTCACTGTCAATGGAGACCCCTCTTAGTCAGAGGCTCAGCCCAGGGCTTTCAGCGAGAAGTGAGTGGCTCTCTGTGGTCCTGAGACACATGAGGAACACAAATCATTCTCATACCCTCAGGAACATGCCTGCGAGCCCGTCTCAGGTACATTGCTATATTCTGCCTTTTTTCTTATGAAAGTGCTATGGATTTTTGCTTGTGACTGACTTTCTCTGGATATCAAAGAATATTTACCAGAGAGTCAGCACTTAGAACTCTTGTTTTGCCCAGGCAACCTCTTGGTGGGCACATTTCCATCATTCAGCAGGTATCCTATGGTCTGACTGTAGGGAGCGTTGTATACACAGAGAATAGCAGTTGGCATGGCCCCTTCTCATTTCCCCCTTCTACTGTCTTGAGTTATACCCAGAACTGGCTGGGCTTGGTGGGTAACAGGTAGAGTCTCATGGTGTTGCAGCAGAGCGCCGGAGAAGGTGATCTTTGGGGTGAGGACAAGAAAGCTTACTCTAAGCTGGAAACCCACAAGCCAATTTCTGGAAATCATTATCTGAAGATGTTTACCAAGTGGTTTATGAAGGCCAAAGAGGTCAGTTAGCTAAAACAAACATACTTTTAGCTCATTAGGATTTGTTTAATACCCAAGTGACATATGGTCTCATCACTCCACTGTTTGCAGCCAATGAAAATGAGGCAGACTTATTGTCAGAATCAGACTGGGGTGGAAAGCCACAGACACCAGGCTTCTCTCGGGTGGCTGGGCCTTTTTCAGTCTCCACCTGGGAAGACTCAACTCCAAGTGTGCAGTCAGAGTTCCTCTGAGGGCCTATCTGGTACTGCTGAAGTCCAGTCCAAGCTCTGGACAGGGAGAGAGTGAAGACTATCCAGAATAATGTTGGTTTTTGGCAACATTTCCAAAAGATGCTCTCCAAGGATGTGAGGCAGAAAGGTATACAAATGCACAGAGTTGCCGAATATGGGCTAAAAAACTACCTACAGCCCTTACAATGCCTTGGGAAACTGAATCCTTGATTGGGTGACATGAAATTAGGATATAGACAGAGGTCCATCTGTAGGAGAGCTATCTGCTCATACATCTGTCTGTGTACTGACCCTTTGTCCATATTCTGATGTTGTGGCCTTCTTGTCAGTTTTGCTTTACTGTCAGAAACAACTTAAAGAGAGAAGTTTTATATTGGTTCATGTTTTCAGAGCTTTCATCTGGCTCCATTGCTTTTAGGCCTGTTGGCAGAATATGCTAGAGCAAAGAAAGCAGAGAAATCTCTGCCCATCTCATAGCGGGAAGGTATGAGGGAGGGAGAAGGTGCAGGATGAGAGAGCTTCCCTCTCTCATAGCAGGGAGGAGAGAGAGGAGGAAGAACAAAGAGAGGGGGAGGGGAGAGAAAAAAGGAGAGAAAAGAAAGAGGGAAAAGAGGGGGAGAGAGGGGAAAGAGGGAAGGGAGATATCTCACTTTACAAACATACCTTCCTTTGAAGGTCAAGAGTTACTCAGAAGTGTAAAAGTAGAAACCTCCTCCCAAGAAGCTTTTGGTCAGTATTTTGTCAAAGCAATAGTAAAACAAAATAGCACCCCTTCCCAGGTACTTTCTTCGGTGATGCTTTGGGGTTCTCAGGCCTTGCTTACTCACAGAGTTACATGGGTCTGCCATTTCTTGGTTTGGCCTGATTTTGACATTATGAAAAAAAAATTATCTACCATATCAATTATTTCATTAAAAATGGCTAAGTTTGGTTGGGGAGATGGCTCAGTGTATAAAATGCTTGCCATAGAAGCATGAGGACAGGAGTTCTGGCCCTCAGCACCCACATAACTATCAGATGAGCATGGTGGCTCATTTATAATCCTAGCACATAGAAGGCAGAAGCAGGGTCCCCAGAACAAGCTGGCCAGCTAAGCTGGTCTAACCCCTGAGCTCTTGATTTAAGTGAGAGACCCTGCTTCAAGATGGAGACTGATGGACACCTGGCGCCAACCTTTGACCTCTGCATGCATTAGCATCCCTCCCCACAGGCATACACACACATGTGAACATGGATACACACGTGTGTGCCACATAAACAAAAAATGGGGAAGTTTGTGAATGCCCCAAAGCACACATGGTTTTTATGATCAATGTTTATTGTCCTTGCTTTCTAGACACTTTGACCCAGAAAGTGACGGACTAGAAAAGTCCCTGACCCCCCAGAGCTGCACACCGTTTAACATATCAGCTATAGCAAAGGGCTAGAAGTCCCATCTACAGCCTCTGTCAATTCCCTGTCAATGATAATTCCTGTGTTAGGAACTATCATCACTAAAGAAACCATCAAGTCAAAACTGATGCTTATGAGAGGATGTTGCAGGAACACTGAGGGTGCTCCAGGTCAGGGACATCTTTTCTGGTGAGTAGGGATGTGCACAGTGGAATGAGTCCATTCCCTGGTAAACAGAAGTTGTCTGAGCAGGATGTGTCCAAGGAAAGCTAAGGTCAGTGGTGAGCCAATGGCGGTCTGCGTGGTGATCATCTACAAAGCATGGACTGCTATGAAGAGAGAAAGGGGATCTAAGCTGGGTACCTCTGACTCAGCACAAACCATGTGGGGAGTCTGTGCTCAGGTATGGGCACAGTTTCCTTGTTATCCTTGTTGAAGATGAATCTGGGACAACGCAAGGCATGCACCCTAACTGGGGGCTTCTCTGGCACATACCAGGGCAGAAATAACAGGGTCATCAGACTCTAGGACAGGCATTTCACATCCAAACATGATTCCGTCTCCCTAGATTCATGAGGCCTGAAACCGCTCCCAGACACACATCCTCCTGTCGATGGGTCTGACACATTTTTCTCGGCATTACTCAGCTCTCTCCCCTTGTCCCCAGCACAGAGAATAGGTCATAAAAGGCAGAGGACAGCCTGTCAGTGGGCAGCATAGGGACAGGGCCCTGCTTCCTGGGCTTCAGCGTCTTCATGCACATTGCAGTGACCGCTTTACCATACACAGAAGGTGCTCTAGCAGCTGTGTGCAATGTGGCATTGCAGATGGGTGCATCAGCCACGTGAGCGGCCCCAGGTTGGCCAGATCACATTTCAGTCCATGGATATGGGTGAGCAAGTTTGACAGATGCTGTGCGAAAATAATCCAGGAGCACGAAAGCCAGAGACCCACTTTGAGTCTCTCCTTCTGTGTTTTGTCCTGTGTCCTGCTACATGTCAGTTTGTTCTGAGTCACAGAGCATGTTGTCTCCCCCTCATCCCCCAAGACATGGTGAAACCAAGTGGTTAATGGTCTTATCTCCAGAAAACTCAAGACCATGAGCAGCACAAGCCAGGAGGATGTCAGCTTTCCATGGTGGGCCCTGGCAACTGTGTAACAGGGTGTCATGTGCCTAGGGATGGAGATGTTGAAGATTAGGATGTGCTTCTGGAAGGGGAAGTCCTCTGTCGCAGCTGCCGAGACAGGACCTAAAATACAGGTGCATGCAGAGGGGCATCGCCTGCTGTCCACTTTTTTTATGACACCTAAGTGAAACTTCATGGTGTTCTGTAAGGGACACTACCCCCAACCTTGTCCTCTGCAGAGCCCTTGGGTGGGAGATGCTTCCCTGAGCAGGGACTGGTGCTCTCCAGAGCTGGAACATCCAGTAGGCCCGAGAGGGTGGTATGAGACTTTGGGGCCTCCCTCACAGGCGATGGTGCTTGGCCTGTGCAGCTATAAATTGGGGGTGGGAGTGGGCAGAACACTGGGCTGGGGAAGGAGAACAGGAGTGAGCTTGTGGGTAGGGTTTGGCTGGAGACAGGGGCTTCTGAGCATGACAGGGCTGGACAGACACTGGCAGAGACACCCTTCCCTCACCCTTCAACACTGGGGGAGATAACCTGAGGTTATCTGTCTCCTGGAGAGAGACATTCTGGTCTAATGTGGGAGAGAGGGGGCACTAAAATGGGGCAGCTAACTCCAACTTCCAGCAAAATTCTTCTATATAGTCACTCAGGGCAGCACACGCATGCACGCACACAGACACACACACACATACACATACACAGACACACACACACACACAAGAGCACACATGCACACAAATACACCCACTGACTCTGATGTGCAGATGTCACACACCTTCATCCTGTGGAAGCTTCATGTCCTTCCCCTCTGACTTCCCAACCCCAGGGGAAGTAATGACACATTTCCTAGGTGCTAACCAGCAGGTGAGCGGGGCTGGGGAACTGGAGAGCCTGCAGCTCTAACCTTCCATTCAGGAAAGGCACACACCAGGTGTTAGGCTTTATTTCTATGTAAAACTCTCTCTCACACACAGAAACATCACCAGGACCCAGAGAAGATGTCACCCCCCACCCCCATCTGTGAATGGTGCTACCATGCCATGCTGCCTGGCATGTGTTAGAAACTTACCTTTTCTCCAGCTCAACCAATTAAACAACACTCCATTGTGTTTAGTGTTAAGAGTTGTTCATTGATTCCCTGTAAACATTTAAAGCAGACCATTTTTAAAAGTTATATGGATGCGTCAATCAATAAGAGTTGTCCAGATCTCTCCAAGACCTTCTGGGCCCTAAGGGCATCGGGCTGTCTCTCTCACCCCATGCAGTCCTGTGAGCCACTGGGAGAGTCATATGAGAAGTTGAAGCACAGGAATGGAAATGCTGTCCTCCCTGGGGGACACAGTACTCAAGGGAGCTGATACCTGTAGGCAGAGTCAGTGGCAGCAAGTGAGGAACAGAGCTCTCCTCAGATGCCAGGAGGCTCACCCAGGAAGGCTGGACTCCTAGTCACTAAGGAAGGCAAATAGACACATTTCATAGTTGGCCAAGAGCACATTCAATCCCAACAAAGTTGAACCCCAGCCTGTCCTCTGTGGAGTCCTTAGGCAAGGAATGCACCTGCCTGGGGTGCTGGCCAGACAGAGTAGATCATTTCAGAGGCCCACGCAGTAGGCAGCCCTTCTGGACACGGGATTGGAACGAAGGATTGCAAGGGGCCTTGTCTGACTCCTGAAACATATGAGGACTGCACCAGTGGTCAAGGTGGCTCAGATCACAGCGAGTGCCCGAGGGCTGAGGTCTCGAACTGCTTCTCTCCATTCTGTATTTGCTTGGAGATATTTACTGGGGGGGAGGCGTGTTTCAATTAGAAATCACATGGCCACAGAGTGGGCATGGAGCAAGCAGACTGTGCCGGAGCACAGCAAGCAGCCTATTTGTATTGGTGGAAATGAACCTGGGCCAGTCCTGCCTAGCCTCATGCTAGGCTTTCCACATCTATTGACTCCCTCAGGATACTCTAACCTGATAAACTGCCTGGGACACTTGGGAAGGTCTCAGCCTTCAGAGCCCCACAGACTCAGGGTAGAATCCCAACACTGAGTCATAGTAATTGCCTGGCAGAGTTTTGGTTTCTACAACTGAAAATCAGAGGTCACAGTGTACATCTCGGGTGGGGTGTGGGAAATAACATGAAATGACAGTTCAAGTCCATTTCCTCCTTCACTCCTGACGGTACTGGAATGGGTAGCCTGGACCCATTCCTGGACCCTGTAACTTCCCTGACTCTGCCCATCACCTGTATCTTTGGCTGGTTTCTCCTTGAATTTCTGCTGTCCCTAAATCATCTCTTCTCCAATTTCCTTTCCATCACCTCCTCCCTACCCATCAACCTTTCCAGGGCCTCTGCCCACAGACTGTCACACCCCAGTCATTGTCAATTCAGCAGAGGAACCCACTGGACACAGGAGGGGCAAGTGGCTTCTTTCCTTCTCCAGGATGGGTTCATGTCAGCTTAGCCCCTGTCGTGGCCAGGGGGATGCAGGGCCTGTCAGGACCTCTTCCTTCTCCTGCACCCCCAAGCTGGGCGCGCCAGGACTACCTGCACCCACATTCCGCCACACTCATTCCTTCATAGTGGTACTTGAGGGTCGGGACCCCCATGTCATCCTTGTACAGGATGGAGATGGGGCTCAGTTTGGTCGGGACGCAGCAGGCTTTGCCCACCTTCGTGGGGAACTTGAGATGCACCAGGGTCTGCACGATGGCGTGTTTTGTGGGCGTCACGTCATCAGCCAGCGGGAAAAAGCAACCTCCTTTACACTCGTAGGCGTCATACTCCTTGGGCGCGATGATCCAGCTGTCCCAGCCGATGTCCTCGAAGTTCACCCTGAGAGAGGTCTTCTGGCAGTGGCTGCTGGCCCCAGTGCTCCTCTTCCTTCTAGCTAAAAACGGTCCTACAGCTGTGCGGCCATCTGCTCCCTCCTCCTCTTCGTGGGTCCCACCTGCCTCCTGGTAACCACTCTTGGATGTCCTTACAAACACCGTCTCCTGCTCATGGCCAATCATCTCCTTCAGCTCCAGTCTGGTCTCCTTGGTCCCGTTGCTGCGGTCATTGGAGAAGACGACAAAGAAGGGCAGGTTTTTGGAGCCTGGAGGGACACTGATATCCAGTGTGTCGCAGCCTTTCCGATGGTTCGTCACCATCACCTCCAGCTTGTTTTTGTTGGTCGTGGAGTCTGCCCTGACCCACCGCTTCACGGCACTCGACACTTCCAAGGTCTCCCAGCCCTCATCCTGAATGTTCTGAGATATCAAGAAGGTCTTGGTCCCCGAGGCGCCATCCCAAGCCTCATCTACATCCAGAACATCGTAAATGACGATGCTCCCTTCCAGCCCATGGGTGGAGTCCACATGATTTTGACAGGAGACATAGAGACGGAGCTCAGCCCTAGTGATCTGCTCATGCCTAGGGATGGAGATGTTGAAGATCAGGATGTGTTTCTGGAAGGGGGAGTCCTCTGTGGCAGCCGTCGATATAGCATCTGAAATGCAAACACATTTCGTTTTTATGATACCCAGTGTCCATTTTCATGATACCAAAGTTAAACTAAACTTCATGGTTTGCTTTGAGGGATGTCTAGGATGATAGATTTTGTGATTTTTAGTTTCACTCTGGGTCACTTCGAACCTTAGTAGAAGAGCATTTGGGAAGGTTCTCTTGGGGTTGTTCCAGGGAGAGCAGAAGGAGGTACTTCCAGATACGGTTAACAGTATCTACAATTTATTGAGCATCTACTGTGTGCCTGGCATTCTACTATGAGTTTGGGAGAATACAGTTATTATCTCAACTTTACACATGTGGGGATCCCTATCCACAGCGTTTAACTGTCAGAGTGCACACAGGGAATCGGCATCCTCACCTAAGGCAGGACAGAAGAAACACTCTCAGCTTTAGAGTGAAGATGTTGCAGTTCTGGCTAGGGGCAATCCAAGTCCATATTTAGATAAAGCAGAACATTGCAGCATTGGAATGTTTAAATAATCTGGAATGCTGTTAATAACTTTCATCAAAAGTGAAAGTGGATGTGGATTTTATTTATTTATTTATTTATTTTGTAAAAAGTATCTTCATATTAAGAGATTCGTTGTGTTAGGCAACAATGGGGCCTCATAATTGTCTGTTTCCCATGTCTCCTGGGCCACGGCTTGACCACAGACACTGCCATTTGTGAGTCCCTGCCCACGCTCCATCACTGCCTGTTCTTGGGAGCCATGTTCTGGTACAGCCAGTGGATCCTTGGAAGTACAGATAGTTCTGCACACAGTGCTCCTTCTGTATTCATGCATGCCTGTGCTAAAGTGCAGTGCGTGACGCAGGCACAGCAAGAGCTTGACCGTGAGCAAGGAAGTTGGGAAATTTAGAAACATGAATGAGGAATGGAGGTGTCAGTCCTGACCCTGTCCCTCACTGGGCTTTTATCCTTGGATAGTTTTGAGCTTCTTGGTGCCTCAGCTTGCTCTCTTGTATAACGGGGCCCATCTTAATTTGCTTTTATCAAAGTGTCACATGGAACTTACAGGCCAGTCAGGAGCCAAAAGCTGTTGCGCAGTTGCTACTTCTGTGCCCCTCCCATGCAAGCCCAGCGCCTGTGACAAAGCAGGTGGCCCTTAATCAGGCTTTCCGCAGTCTCCTCACTCCTCATAGACACATGGTTCCAGCTCCCTAGTAATCCGGTGAACACTCTGGCGGATCAGGCAGTGCGAACTGTCCATTGCGTTTATGGCCTAAGGTGCTCTTACTGCAGCAGACACAAGAAATCACATGCCCACTGGGATTAGATAGACGTTTCCTGGGACACATGTATGTTGCTGCTGCTGCTGAATTTGTGTAGCGAATGTGTCAGTGACATATATGTAGGTGGATTGGTGTCTCTGGCTGGGCTTCATATATCAGCCCATGAATATGATGATTTAGGCTGCAATTTAAAGGAAACCACAGCAACAAAAGCCAGCAGCCTTTCGCCTAGGCAGAGATCATAGACAGTCAATCCTAGGGGCCTCGTGACTTGCAAACTATATGTCTTTAAAAAATGAAGCCAGCCAGGCACAGTGACGCAAGCCTGTAATTCCAGCACTTGGGGAGGCAGAGGCAGCCAGATCTCTGTGAGTTCAAGACCAGTCTGGTTGATAAAGTGAGTCCAGGACAGCCAGGGCTACACAGAGAAACCTTATCTTGAAAACAAACAAACAAAAATGAACCTATATTTAAAAGAAAATAAAGCAAATTCCCATGAAACTTCTGCTGGGCAGTCAGAGAAAACTCATTAGACATGTGCATGCTCTGCAGGTTGGACAGACATGGCCAGGGCTGGCTGTGGCCCTGCACTGGGCCTCCTAGCCATTTGCAGATCTCTGGACCAGAACGGGAGAGAACCTGGTCCTTCAGAGGGAGATGACAAAGCAGGAGAAGGGAGCTGCTTCTGTGTAGGATGGAGGGTCAGTGACATGACCTTGCAAGGGTGCCTGGCCTGGGTTCCTCAGCCCTGGCAACCCCAGTAATTCATACTACCCAGATTCTGGTGTTCTCTGAGTTATCAGTTACAGCCCTCAGCTCCCTGTTTGTCTTCTGGTCTTCTTACACCAAGGACCCTTACACTGAAAACTTATTGGACAGACACACTGCCTGCTCTGCTGATGAAGATTATGTCTAAAAAACAATGAGGACCTCTTCCAGCACGAATCTATTAACATTGTAAAATCTGGGTTTAAGAAGTGCTCTACAAGAGAGAAAATGGCTTTCCCTCAGGGCTGAAAAATATATGTTTATTGCAGGTTAAATGAGTGATCTATTTCTAAGACAGGAAGGGAGAGAAGAAGGTAGGAAGGAAAGAGGAAGGGAAGTCAAGAGGAAAGGAAAGGGAGGAGAGGGAAGAGGAAGACTTGAGAAGGGAAGAAAAAGGGAGGGGGAAGCAGGGAGGTGGGAAGGAAAGCAAGGAAGACTGAAGGCAAAAGGTGGGGAATTGAGGGGGGAGGAAGAGAAGAAAGGGAAGTGGGGGGGGGGCAGAGGCAAGCAGAAGCCTGGCGTCCTTGGTCACTACCTTGGTAAGTGGCGTTGTGCCCCAGCGGCAGGAGCCGGGGCTGCGCATCAGGTCGCTTCCTGTAGATGCACAGGCCCCAAGACTTTGCATTACCCTGTCGGGAAGCCCGTGAGGCACACCCAGATGCTGAGCTGGAAATTTGTGTTTTCACCCTGTTTTATTCCTTCACTTCGGTGGAAACTTGAAGCTCTGCTTGTGGTCAGTGGCGCCCCACCTAGAAGAGCCAGTTCACTGTGGGGACAGCGTCCCCGGACGCCCCCCCCCCCCCGTGGCACCCTGGGGGAGGCACGGTACCTTCCACGCTGAAGCTCCGCACGATGTTGGAGGCAGGCGTGGCTGACTTGTCTGCAGTGTATCTGTTGTACAGGTCGATCATGTACTGGGGCGGCTCCGCCCTGGTTCTGTCCTGGGAGGGAATGCCGCTGAGGTTAAGGCTTCGCAGGAAATCCACCTTCATGTTCTCTAGGAACATCTTCAGGTCAAAAACGCCCTGCTCGCCACCTCCGGGCAATCCCAGCGAGCTGCGGTCCTTTCCCCCGGGGGATGCCTGGCCCCAGCTCTGCAGCGGCTTCGGGTGTGCGAGACAGACCAGCAGGAACAGCGTGAGCAGGGCCACCCGGAAGGCCCCAGGGGACATCTTGGGCCCTGAAGGGGGGCTGTGGGGCTGTGGTGGTGTGCCACTAGGTGCAGCGAGGAGCCCAGGAGGAGCAGGCCCACATCGTCCCCCTGACTATTCTGCAGGGAGTGCGGCGGGCTCCGGTTCTCCCCAGCAATCTGACAGGCCCCCACTCTTCTTATCTGGGTGTGGATGCCACGCTGGGACCCCTTATCTAAGGCAGCTCTCTTTAATGAAGACTGTATAAACATCTGACAAGCGCTAGGGCTGCTGGGAAGGACACTGACTACTGTAAAGGATCGGCATTTCTCCGGGGGGTCATTCACCCTAATTAGGATCTTGGGTCATTTCCTTGCTGGCTAGGCTCAGCAGACTATGCAGGCAGGGGGCACGGACGCCATTCCCCTGGACCAGAGGAACATCGACTTCCGGAAGTGAGGCTGGGAAGTTCCATAAATAGAGAAAGCGCACCAGGTACCCCTGAGGTTGGCACAGACTGTGGGGGGCCAGGAAGTGGAGACTGCATCGGGGTTAGAGCGAGACTGGTCCTCCTGATATCGGGAGCCAGCCGTGTAACTAGGCGTCGCCATCTTGAGGAAAGAACTCTGAGTGCTGAGAATGGAGTGTGCACAGGCCCAGAACACCCAGGGGACCTGGTGGCTTCACAGCCAACAATGAGGACTCCAATCAACAACAGCCCCCCCCCCCCCCATTGCCCCACCAAGCTGAGGCCTCACCTCTTTGAGCTTCCCTTTCAGGAGTATAGCTGTAGAAACTTAGAGAAGATGTGCTCGTACACGCGTGGGCCCTGCCAGCAGGCGGTGTTCAAGCTACCTTCCAGTGCAGGGCCTGACTGAGCTGGGTCTGGAGGAGGAGGCTCTGTCTAGGCCAGCTGCTCTGCAGTACCACAAACACGTGTCTGAGCACCCGCGCTGTCCCTGGTCTGAGTGGTGCTGGTGTGGGCAAGTGCACATGGACAGGTGTCTGTGCGCGTGCTCGTGTGTGTGAGAGAGTGAGTGTGTGTGTAGATGTGTGTGTTTGTGTATGTAGGTGCATGTGAGTGAGTGTGTGTGTGAGTAAATGTGTATGTGCATATGTGTTAAGAGTATGACTTAGTTCATGTCATCAGGGAGGCCACCTGGGTCATGGGTCTCAGCCAGGAGACCCACACGGCAGCTGGGGCACACAGGAGCAGCTGGGCAGTTCAGAGACTCATCCCATGCCCAGAGATGGCGCCTAGCCTGTGAAGGCCTCTTGTGATAGCGCAATGATGGTGTTTAAAAGAGGTGTCCCCGTGCTTGGCCTCCTTCTAGTCCATCACAAGTGGCACAGAAAGAAGACAACTGGAAATATTTGGGATGAGTGGCAGCCTACTCCAAGGAAGGTGAGGTATGATATTCTGTGCTGTCAGGGCTCCTGAGGGGAGAGGTGGGGAGGGGGTCAAGAAAGTTTAAGATGTTGCAGGATGGGCCATGGCGGGCTGTGGTTAGAGATCTCGGCATGGGAGGGTGAAAGCGGGAGCTGCCAGACGGAACCTGTCCCCACCGTTTTAGGGACACGATGAGGCGGAGAAGGGAAGGGGACAGCTGAGGAGTCACTGGTTGGAGAGGGAGTATGCTGGCTCCCACTCCATGTAGGAAGTCTCAGGGCTGGGGAGAAGGGAACAAATCCAAGCCCAGGAGATGGAGCTGACGCTGCAAAGCCAGTGGACCGGGGGGAGCTGGAGAATGAGGCGTCTAACCTCACGATGTGCCACAGCCTCTAAGGTCAGTAGGAGCCCTTCCACACTCAGGGGACTGAGCAAGAGGGCCACACAAAGTACACATGTCTTAGAGGTCACAGGCAACTTCAGGTTTGCAGCTGAGAGTTGCTTGAGTCAAGGCCGACATGGCCAGCGCTGCCCATGAATTTCCTGACCAGCGGCCCCTTCGAAGAGTGTAGCACAGTTGTCTCAATGACAGTGAACACAGTCACTGCAGAGCAAGGTCTAAGAGGACTGTCTGTGCAAAAATCACTTCATTCTTCTTAAAGCCAAAATGTAACAGCACAGGGTCCCAAGAACCAAAATGTTCTAGACCTCTACCTAGATGTGCAGAGGGCCCTGACGTCACTCAGTTGAGTCTGTGCTGGTCTGGAGACAATTGTTTGGTGGCTTGCTGCTGTACTGTGTTCTTGAACTTACACACCCTCTAGAAGGAAAGCTGCACCATCTCACAGATTGCATCCTGGGTTTGAGAAGCCTCCAATTTGGCTGTTTTCACAGAGCGCAGAAGCAGAAACTTGTGTCTGGTCCAAGACATGCCAATAAGCGCTTCTGCATGTATACACAATTCACAAAATACTGCGCAAGCCACTGGATTCCCGTACATAATGCTGTTTTTGTGATCAGAATGAAGGTGGAGCTGCTGTGATGGAGAAACTTAGGTGTCTGGGTAGGGTGGGAGGGCATGAGGGCGGGTTTTCAGAAGACTGGAGGCCAGCAGTGCAGTCAGATAAGGAAGAGCTGGGTGTGGCTGGAGGAGAACGCTGCGGGTGCCATCTGTATTTGAGCACTTGATGTCGGTGCGATGAGGAAGTAAGAGGTGGCCTGGCTGGGAGTCCACGGGGAAAGCAGCTGACAGGTTCCGGCAGTGAGCTGTGCACGGCAGCGCTGAAACGAGAGTTCAACTTAGTCTGTTCTACTTTCACAAACCTTGGAAACAAAAGCTTCCGCAGAGAGTGGTGTTTCGCAGGTTTCTGCTCTACTCCTCAAGCTGTTGATGGCCATCTGAGCTTGGCTTCCCTTCCCTGCCTCTTACAATTGTCACTTAAGTCTAATCTAGTCCTAGGCTCCCACCTGCAGTCTCTCCCAGCACTCTTGAGCTGGGGGGGGGGGGTGAAAAGGTGTTTATTTAAAGCTGTTTATTTATTCAAATATTTAGCATTTGGTATGTGTCAAATAACATGCTGAACTATAGAGCTTCTACCCCCCCCCCATATCTGTGGATTCCATATTCTTAGAGTCTATCACTCTCAGGATGTTAAACATTTGAAAAGAAAAACAGATCTATATTGTATGTGTAGGAATTTCCCCCTAAATAGTACAGCACAAGTGGATGTGATTTCATTTTATTTTAAAATATATTTGGACTCTCTTTGGACACATAGAAACCACACATTATCTGTGGAATGCAACAGAGTGTTTTAATTCATATACACAAAATAACGATTTGATCAGAAGAATTGCCCTATCTGTCAACCAGGACATGCATTGTTTTATTTCTGCACTGCTGTGTTGTTGTTTTATGCTTTTTTGAAAGATTTATTTTTATGTGTGTGTATATGTTATGTAAATACAGGTGGCCGAAGAGACCAGAAGAGATGTCTGATGCCCTGGAACTGGAGTTATAAGCAATTGAGAGTTGTCTGACATGGATGATAGGAACTGCATTCAGGTCCTCCGAAAAAGTAGCAAGTGCTCTTATCTGCTGAACCATCTCTCCAGGCCATTTCATAAAAGAGATTCAAGCATCCTCAGATTTTGCTATATGTAGGAGAACCCTCTACCTATTTCCCACTAATTCTGAGGGACAGTGCTTAGAGAAAATGCTTAGCAACATAATATCACACACACACACACACACACACACACACACACACACACACACACATACACAGAGAGAGAGAGAGAGCCAAAAAGCACAAGACCACCAGCAAATAAAGGCATAACTAGTGTACAATTTACACGCACATCAGAACCACCGGCCAGGATCACACAGCTTTCTGGTCTGAGCCTTTGTATTTCTCGCCAGCTCTCAGGTGCTAGTGTGGCTTGATCTACGAACCAGAGCTTCAGTTGTAAGCAGCGTGCTAACTGGGCAGTCACAGGCCAGGAGTGTCCAGTGTCTCAGTGCTTATCATGGGCCAACTGGAAGCAGGTTCTCAGGACAGCTCTGCTCGTACCTGGGAAGTAATCTACTCCAGTTCTGCCTCAGGCTACCCCATGCAGCTTTCATGGGGACAAATTTTTGCTCCTCTGAACAAGTGCACGTGGTTTGTCTCTCAAGAACTTCAGGGAAGAGAGAGGTGTCCTCTGAGGCGCTACATCTGCAAAAGAGGCTGCTTTATGAGACAGAGGGGGCCAAGAATGCCATCAGTTTCTTCCAGCACAGAGTGGGGCTGTCATCATTCACATGTCCAGTTTACCACACCTCAAAGCCATCATGAAACTCCCAGAGGATACACAACCTCCTGAGTACTGTGCAGCCTGCACGGACTCTGGCCAGAGCCTCTCAGCTTGTCCTGACTCGGCCCAGAAATCTAGAGACAAATACGGGGGCGGGGCACAGGGGTACCAGAAGGAACTAAATGAAGCTGTCACAGGTATGAGAAGAGAGCGAACAGTTCAATGTGAAAAAATTGAGTGGGGAAGGCAACAGCAGGATCCAATATTTGGAAGAAAGGGTGGAGTAATTTCAGTCCCCAGCATTTTAATTCATTTTGCTATTCCCATAATTATATTCTACTATGCTTCCAGAGCATCTGACAGGGCAAGCAGAGCACTAAGTCTGCAGGTCAGTTTGAGACAGCCACATCATCTACAACAGCTTGGAAGGACTCATTTAACTTCCTGTGCATCCCTCTGGGGATAAAGGACTAAGGTAGCCTGGGTTGGTGGGCACAGCTCTTCCTCACCTGACTAACCAGCATGGGTAGTTGTGTATGCACATGTCCTAGGGTGCCTGGAGCACCTCAGAGGATGGGATGTGAGGATGCTGGCAGACCCCATCAAGTCCAATTGTATCTCTCTTACTCACCCATTCTGGATGCTCTTGCAATTCACCCAGACCACAATGCTGTCATTGCGGCCTTCTTCATAGCTGCCCAACCTTCACCTGCCATCAGAGTTGCCTGAGCAGAGGGTCGTAGAATTGGGAGTTGGCAGTCCACCTGGGGAGGAGAATCCTGGAAGCAGAAGTTGCTGCTCATTCAGCTCCCTTCCCCAAGGTTGCACTGACTGAGGGACCTTGCAGACAGCAGAGCACCCCACAGCTCAAGATGGATGTGGTGTTTGGAGGCGGGTGGTGTGCATAGTCCCATGTCTCCCTCCTCATCTCACCTGCATTTCCAGGAACACCAGCTTAGAGAGTGCTAAACTCAGCAGCCCTAACTCATGCCCCTCGCAGAGAAGAAGCCTTGGCAGCTGGACGTTCTTTGTGGTGAGGCTCCAGGCCAGCGTCACCCCCCAAGCCCTGGCTGGGGATTGTGGTGCATCTGCTTCAGATTGGAGCTGTATGCTTTTTAAAAATTGCCCAACCCCAGGCTTCAAGCATAACTGCTGCGAGGAAGGGAAAGATCACGTCATGGTAGAGTCCTTTGGGGTTGTTTCTGTGACAGGGCTGCTGGAGACAGCTATATATTCTACAAACATGCAAAGGAGATAATTTGGCCCTTCTAGTTCCTCTTGAACTGTGGACCTCCTGAGATATTCTCTAACTGCTTGTGTCAAATCTCCTTCTGTTTTTGTTACCCCTGACAAAAAGACCTATTCCTGTCACTCAAGACAAAAGCTGCCACAGACACTTGCCAATCAAGTAGGGTAGGGATATGAGAAAATTTTAGGAAGGTAACTGTAGTATCCTGGAGCCACATCCCATTTTGATGCTAGCCCAAGGTAGGTATTTACAGACTGGATAAGGGAACAATCGATTTTTTTAGAATGGGTAGCATTCAGTTTTTCCAGATACCACTGTGCCTTTAATTTATTAGCTTTCCATAAAAACACAGAACACTCACGATCTACAGTATACAAAGTATAATTTACAAAAATATAAAATCTTGGTTATTTTTTAGTATTCCAACATATTACTGTATGTGTTATCTCCATATGCATTTTTCAAACAACCCACACCTAATCTGCACTATTACCTCTGTGGGAGATGGGGGTCAATTCTGTTTTGTTTTAAAATAAGAAGTACATATATTAAAAGAAGAAACCAACCTTGATTACATGTGCACATTGCATGTATAAAAGCCTGTGTAGTGAAATGTAAAAGAAAACACCCATTCATGCCATGATTTAGGCCCTGCGTCTAGTATCCAGCCTGAGGGTTTTAAACTGCTATAAGGAATGAGTACACCGAGGTTTGCATCGTCTTTCCAGGCTTTGAGATGATGAATGTGTGGAGTCAGCATGGTAGATACATGCTA
The DNA here is from genome assembly GCF_907164565.1 of Psammomys obesus. Lineage (NCBI taxonomy): Eukaryota > Metazoa > Chordata > Mammalia > Rodentia > Muridae > Psammomys > Psammomys obesus. The sequence continues at coordinate 11,425,211 of NW_026591918.1, read as the reverse complement.
TGTCCAGGCTTCAAAAAATGTGGGTAGGGCTTATGGGCAAATTACAGACCACAGTTAATTCCAAATTCCTTCCAGGAACTCAAAAAGTCTTTACAGAGCTACCACGAGCAAGGAAAAAGCGGAAGAACGAGGACATGGTGGACAGAGTCTTCTAGGTCCTGGCAAGGCTGCCTGTAAGTTCTGTCTAGCACCCCGAGTCAAGTCCTGGCTCCAAGAATGCCACTGTGCAGGACAGCGATAAAGCAGGACTGTCTTCCACCTCGAAGCCATCTTACCGACAGGCACAGGTCTCTACAGACATATTGGGGTACACCTTCAGAACCACATTCCGGTTCTCATCCAGGAAAAGGACTCCAAGGGAGTTCATCTTGTCTGGAACACAACAGGGCTCTGGGATACCAGGGACAATGCCCACAGCTCTGACGATGCTCTGGATAGTGGCATGATTGGATGGGCGGACAATCTGCAAATTAGAAGAGACAGTTAGCTCAGAGCTTGCGGCTTACTGCTGTTTCTTGAGTGAGGCCATGCAAGGGGTGGCCTGGAAGAAAAAGCCTCTGTCCAGAGCTGGGCACATGTTTCTTCTGAAATCCTTACACGCTCAGTCCTGGTGCCCCTGAGTTTGCCCACTTAAAAGGATGGCACATCTGCTACATGAAACTGGCCTCTCGGGGGCACCTGCTTGTCACCTGTGAGGAACACTGAAGCTGGAAGGAAGCTTTTGCAAGGGAAAGCCCAGAACCATGGCTCAGCCAGCAGACACGCCTCCAGAGCAACCCTGGTTAAAACTAAAATGATATGCTTGGTCTGGCAGACAGGCATTTCAATATGTACTTGACTTGGGGTGACAGGTGCCACGTTACTCTATCTTCTCATTTTGACTTCTTATAAATTTACATGGACAATGTGACCTTCATTGTACTGACATGGACACCATGGCTTAAAATGGCTAAGAAATATGATCAAGATGTCTCAGTTAGAAAGCTGCCTGGCTTGGAAACTGTGGCCACTTCTGGAAACAGAACACAGACAGCCAGCTTCAGCTCTTGGCTAGCTGATCAGAGCTGTCTCCGACAAGAAGCCTTATGCTGTTGTGGGAGAGAGGAAGCAGCAAGAGAAGGGCAGGGGAACCTGTATGTGCAGGGTTCGGCTGGCATTCTGAAAGTGGGAAGGCAGCAAGCCAGCCTGATAAAGCGAGCAGCTGTGCGCCCACATCTGTCCTGAGCCCATGCGAAGCGCTTAGGCAGATCATCTCTCTCTCTCTCTGCCAGCTGCCTCCCTTCCTCTCTCTTGTGCATGCGTGGATTTGAGGAGAAGCCTCTTAATTCCAGACAGATTGTATGGCCCACATCTGGGCCTGGGATTGCCTACTGGGTCTGTTTGTTGAGGGTCAAATTGGATTTATGCACTGACTTTCTTTCTTGGAAGATCTACCACAGAGGATTCTGCAGCGTTAGCTGAGGGGAACTGATGTGGGTGCTGGGGGTTGACACAGCCAGCCTACTGTAACATAGGCTGTAGGATGATGGATAGACGGAGTTAGCCCAGCCTGGGAGAAGGTGAAAACTCAGGGCCAGGGAGATTAAACAGTCCAGGGCAATGTGTCTTTCAGAAGACTGCACTGTGAAGTCTGCTCCGACGTTGGATATAGCAAACCAGGGGCATCCCACTGGGAGGGCTACCGACAGCAAAAGCAGTCTGATCACAGGGACTTGTGCTCCTGCTTCAGGCTAAACAGATACTAAGAGAGCCTTAGTCAGGAGGAAACATTGGATACCTTGTCCACTGGGAGGCAGCACTCACTCAGTCTCTGAAGATGTCTGCTCCGTGGGAATGCCCTCTTCCCGTTTCTAGGAAGAGATGCCTTGCTAATTTTAAGATCCCAACCCAAAGCAAGACATACCAGAACATGTCTCCGATCCCAGAAGCTGAGTGGCTAAATAGGACTGAAGCTAGCCTGCGATACATGCACAGGGACCGACTTAGAAAAAAAAAAAGAAGTCAAAGCCAACATTTTTTAAAAAGCCAACAAAGTAAACCCTAACAGGCTGTGGGTACACCTCTGCTTCCACCTCAGCAGACGGGAGACCTGTCATCTCCATTTTGCAAACGGTGAAACAGGCCAGGCACTTAGAGGGATGGTCAACTGGGACAGAACCAAGTCAGGGTGAGACAAGAGAAGAACACAGAGGCGGTACCTTGGGCATGGGGAACTCGCAGGCCCCAGCACAGTAGTAGGCGTCAAAGGATTTGGGTGAAATGATCCATTCATTCCACCCGATGTCTGCAAAATCCACCTTCAGGTACCTCCTGGAGCAGACCCGTGGCTCATCCCACTGCCTCCTCCTGGCTTTCTGCATTGTCTTCTCATCAAAGTCCAGCACCTGTGAGGAGGCAGCAACAGTCTCCTGGTCCTTCTTCTTGCGGTCTTTGCGCCCAGGGCGGGGTTTCAGTGCCCGGAAAGGGCTGGACCAAAACTCATGCTTGTGGAAGTGCTGGGTGTGCAGGGCAGGGGCTGGTCTCTCATCCAGCCCTGGCAGTTCGTTGTCCTGCAGGGGTTTAGAGACCTGAGCAGCCCTGCGCACACGGGGGTCTGCTGAGCTGTTGCGGGCTGCCCCAGGCTCTAAGTCTCCAGCTGGGAAGGGGTCGTATCGCTGCAGCGTCACAGCTACACTGTTGGGCTCTGAGATAGCCAGGTCATTGGCATAGACGAGGATATAGGGCATGTGGGGGCTGAGTCTGGGGACGCCGAGGTTCTTCTCTCCAGAATCCAGCTGGGCAGAGAGGAGCAGCTCTCCGTCCCTTCGGGCAGCCTTGACAATTGAGGAGATATCCTTGGCCTGCCACAGACCACGTGGTGGAGGTGCCAGGGCCATGGCCCCACGGAGAAGCCCCTGAGTAGCTGTGTTCTGCGAGAGACTGCGGAAGATTAGGTGCAAGCGTGCCGGCGGACCAGGGGACAGGAGGCGGCAGGATGCATTCTTGGCTCTCGGTTTGCAGAGTACCTCACGTGCCCGGGGCCATCGTGGGGGTTCTGAGTAGAAGTGGAAGGCCGCTGTGAGGATCATTTCCGAGTCCTGCATGGAAGTCAAGTTGAAGAAATACACAGGCTTCTGGTCGACCACTTCTGCAAGGGAAAGACAGACCACAAGCTGTTAGGTTTTCTCTTGAAGTGCAACCTGTTCTTGGGTTTCTGCCCAGAACTGGGAGAGCGGAACAATCCCCACTGACCCAGCACTCTCAAGCAGGGCTCACTTCACTTTCCTCACCTCCTGCAGTCCTCACTCTGAAGGTGTGACAGCCTCCTTTGCTTCGCTCAGTGAAAAGCAGTGAAAAGCAGGGAATTGTCACCGTCCCATTGAGAGGAATGAAGATGAAATCGTGAGAAAAGGAGGGAGAATGGGGAGCAGAGAGAGAAGAGGGAGGGAGGGAGAGACCAGGGGTGATGATTAAGTGTATCAAACACTAATGCTCCTGCGGTTTCCTTTTTGTCTTCCCCTGGCTTTCAAACAACAAATGAATGTCACTGGCACCTTCGTTAGGAGCTCATGATGGTTTGAGTTAGACCCAAGACCCGGTTCGTGTACCTATACTATGCAGTTTTTAAAGCAATTTCTGCTAAGTGTGATCTTTTTTTTTTTTCTCCCTCCACTCTTAGAATCTTTTAAAGTAATATAGGGTTCGTTCTATTGGTGTTCATTTTGTCCCAGGACTTATAATTTTTTTCTTTGTTTGTTCGTTTTGCTTCATTTTTTACAGCCAGGCATGCCTTTAATTTCAGCACGTGGGAGGCAGAGGCAGGAGAATCTCTGTGAGTCTGAGGCCAGCCTGGTCTACCTAGTGACTTCCAGTATAGTCACTGCTACATAGTGAGACCCTGTCTTGAAAAAAAATTTTTTTTCAAAGACAGCAATATGGGGATTATAGTATGTTATACTATTCCAAGGCTCACACTGTCCTTTGGAGGCACAAGCTCCAAGCTGAGAGGGCCAGGTCCACTCAGCTGTGTATCTACAGGGTGTAATGGGAGAGTTCTCATTTATGCTTTCCAGGAGCAGCTGGAAGCCCTTTCCTTCTCTCGGGATTCCATCAGGAGTTCCCCGGGCCACCTGCATCGCCCTGGCCTTGACAGCAAGATAAACTCTCTATAGTGAGGAAGTCCTCTCTGGGACTGAGAAGGACAGATGGTCTTTTGCTGCTGCCATCTTGGGATACTACAGACCAGGGGAAGACCAAAGTGGCTGGGTGGACTTCCTCCTCCTTCTCCATTCAGAGGTCTGTCTGTTCGGTACAGCTGGGTAAGGATCAGAGCAGGGAGGTGTGTGCTGAGGGTGCTTTCCACTCTCCAAGAGACAGGTAGGTCTATTTGGCACCTGTATCCAGAGGGCAAGCTGGGATTATTTTTTGAGAACCATTGGCTTAGGGCTGGAAAAGTATTAGATCACTTGCTGCTCTTGCAGAGGACCCAGGTTCGGGTCCCGGTACCTACACAATAGCTCACACAGCTGTCTGTAACTTCACTTCCAGGGTATTTGATGCCCTCCTCTGGATTCCTTGAGCACCAGGCATACCTACAGACATGCCTACGCAAGCAGAAAGTAAGAATAAAAAAATAAATTAAAAAAATTCTCAAAAAAAAATCCACCCACTGGCTTAATATTTTGTTTTATTGGAAAGGAATAATAATTCTATTAGCAATATTCATACTTTATTTACTTATTTATTCTTCTCTTGTATAATACTTCATGACTGCCGTTTCCCCTCCCTCTACGTATTCATATTCTTGTAATGGACCTTGAAAACACCCTAGAAAAAAAGTTCCAGGCCCTAGAGAAGAACATCATACTCTAAGCCTTATTCTCTCATTAGTCTCATAGGAAGATTAGCACCCCCCGGCTTGTGCAGTCCTTGGAAGATTACAGAAATGGCACAGGTCATATGCTTCACACAGGAGATGTTCGCAAAGGTACCTCCCAGCCATTTTCATTTAAAGAACCAAGGGTGGCAAAGCAAGGGTTTTCTATACAGAGTCACACACTCACTCACCACCTGTTCTCCATAACATCTGACTCGGCAGCTTGTGTTTGCCTTTAATGTAGTTCAAGTATTGCTTCATCATTGGTCCAGAGTGGGGAGGAATCTCCAGAGGCCGGGTGAGAGGGAGAAGTCCATCACACCTGGCTTGAATACATTTGGGAGGAGGGAGTCACCCCTCACCGGGCTACTTGCTCAAAAAAAGACTGTCGTTGGTGGGAGATGTTGAGGTCCAGGTGGGTCACCCCAACCCAGAGTGGGAGTCCATGTATGTATATGCCTCCATTCATGCAAACAAACGCTCCAGGTTGTGGCTGAGAGCGGGGGGCACCTCCAATGTTCCCAGCTAAGTGGGGCATAGGGCACCAAGGAGAAAACAAGAAGCCCCTCTGTTCTAGACACTGTGCTGGAGCATGTGGCTCCTGTCTCACAGCCAAGGAGAAGGCAGCCTCCCTCCTCCTTTCCTCCATTTATCCATCCTGTTTCCCAATAAACATTTGCGAAGGGACTACACTGGCTAAATGATGGGCTGGTTGGAGTCCTGGCAAAGACAGTCAAAGGTGCTTGGAAGCCACTTAGGACCACAGAATGGTAATGATCACAGCTATTCTTGGGTTCTGGTTACATTACGGCTTTACAGAGCGTTCTCTAAGAAGGGAATGGCATTATGGGAGCATTCCAATTGTGTACCACTCCTGTTGAGGTCCTTGCCACCTAAATACTCCATCCTTTACTAAGTCCCTGCATGAGCTCCCTGCAAGCCTCTACGACTGCATTTGTCCTCCCCACCCCCCATCCACATTCTCCTGGCCTTTCTATGAGTGGCACGTATCACTCTTCTGCCTTCATGGTTCTGATCAGTCAGGCTTCTTCCAGGTCTCTGCTCCTAGGGTGTCTCCCTTTGGCTCCTGTGGCTGAAGACCCACTTAGCACTGTCCACCCTGACTTTGTCTTCAGGGCACTTCCAGCATCTTTGATGTGTCTTTTGTTACTACCGATCCCTCCAGAACACATTTTCCAAGAGGGCAAGGGCTTCGCCACCTGCACTTCATGGGGTATCTCTATATGCTATTGCAATCCGGTGGCAACTGGTGCTCAGAAACAGATGTGAATGATGGGATTCCTGGTGCGTACTGTACACTGTAAGAACACAGGAAGGGGCGGGGACAGAGTGGCTTCATTGCTTCAGTCAACAAAGGGGAGGTGGGGTCATGATAGGGATCGAGGGAAAGCTAGCCCTGCCCTCTCACTGGCTGTAGCAATAAGAAGAGCAGGCCCTGCACCTCCCCTGGGCAATACAGTGGATATGGTCCTGATGACAAAGGCATGGATGAGCCAGGCCTGATGGTGTGAATGGGAGAGCTGGCCCAGCACCTCACAGGCTACAGCACTTTGGAGCTGGTTCTGGAGGTATGGGTGCTAGTGAGCTGGCCCCAAGGGCATTAGAGCAGGAGAGCAGACCCTGCCTCTTGAGCCTAGCACTATTGAGTGGCCTAGCCAGAGCAGAGCTGGAGAACTTACCCTGGTGGTGTAGATAAGAGAAAGCTGGCAGGCTGACCAACTCAGCTACCACCAAGGCCCTGATCCCGGGCTCTGAATTTGCCCATCCCAAATTTATATCATCTGCGAATGGGTTGGGGCACACAAAAGGTCTAGTTCTTTTGTTCCAAAGCTGCAGGATCTCCATGACACAGGGCAACAACAGGATAACCAGGAGGAACCCCAGTGAGGATCCAATATTGATGATGTCACAGATGCCAGGTGTGTAGACCAATGACTCATTGTAAAGAACATTGGTGAGTGAAGATGTGTGGAGACATACTGTGAGACACAGTGTGACTTTCTACAGGTTCCACGATGAGATGTTTTCTATGTTTATTGTTGTTTGTGTATTTTATTTTGGGGTGAAGAGCAGATAGGAGGGGATGGAAAAATAGTGGTACTGGGGTGCATGAAGTGAAACCCACAAAGAATCAAGAAAAGGTTAAAAGGAGGGGAGGAGTTCTTGGCATGTCAGAGAGAGCCGGTTACTAGCCTTATGTTCTACAGCTGCTGAGAAGTGCAGTCATGCATGTCTTCAGTGATTCTCACCTGAAACACATGCCCTTTGCTCCCCAATGTGCTCTGTCTACTGTCATGATGTGCCCATGAGCCCATAAACAAACATTACCTGCTGTAAGACAAAAAACATTGGGTAATTTTAATTTCTGTATTTCCCAGAAAAAAGGACTGCCTTTACTTAAGCAATCCAATTTCCAATCTCTACGGATTTTGGGGGTTCTCAAGACCCTAACCTCTCAGCAGGTCACTCATCTTTACCCTCGTGACAGTGGGAATGAGATAGGTACCCTGATGGCCTCAGCCTAAGGGTAATACCTCAGACAGATTGCCCTGCCCTATACAAACAGAATTCAAGCTACCATTTCCACATTGGCCCCAGAGCAGTCATCAGGGATAACAGAATAGGCATCACCTGTTGAAGATTCAAACTTCTATGCAAGCTGGAGGTAGGAAGTAGAGGGCCAGTCCCTTGTGAGCAGAGAAGAAGGGGGCCAAGGCTTGTGCTGAGTATCTATTTCAGGCTCTTTCTGAGTAGGAGAGTTCACAAACCATCTAACCTTCCAACATTGGCAGAGAGTTCTCTCTCTTCCTCCCTTTGGGCGTCAAACCAACTCCAGGCACTGTTGGCCTTGTAGATGCTACATCCTCATCATAGCTTTCTTCTCCCTGGCCATCAACTGCATCAGTTGCCACAGAATTGTCAACTCTTGGTGTCACACACATGCTTCAGAAGCATTACCTTTAAGAAGTGAAAGGTTAATATCCCCAGAGTAAGAGGTCATTTCCATGGGAAGAACTGCAGAGCCTCAGGGATAGTTGCATGTGGGAATACCTCCATGCAGAAAATAGAACCCCATTAGGCTAATGTCTATATGCATATGTTTGTAGACATATGTGCATTTTTTATGCAGTACTGAAATGATTCCACAAAACACTACTTACACTCTGTTTCTATCTGTATATGTGATTAAGAATAACTTATGTTTGTTACTGTGTTTTTAAAAACATTCTATCTGCCTACTCTTTCTTTTCCACCCTTCCTTTTCTCTCTGCCCACCCCCGTTTCATCAATATATGCTTGATATTGTTCTATTGTCAACAGGCAAAATTAAGGCTCTCTGGGACTGGCTGCATTCTGTATCTGCCTCCCCTCTTAAGCAAATGCCCAACAGTTCCAACACTCAGTGGACTGTTTACTGTCTTTATCGCTCCTGCCCATCAACATGCTGGGCTGTGAAGACCTCACTGCCCCCTCTCTGTCAGTACTACCCTTAGGGATCCTCAGCTATCATTATCCTGGCACAACTACTCCACTGCCCTACTTTTTGGTTCCTTCTATCTGCCCTGCCAGTCCAGCCTGTGAGCTATTTTGGGTGAAACCAACATTCTATGTCTGAATCCTCCAAAGGCAGTGCTTAGGAAATGCCTGATCATATGTTTTGGATTTAGTTTGTTTCCAAATGCAGAGCGTTTGGTCTTCAGTGTGGCAATAGTTAGAGGTACTGGGGTCTTTAAAGGGCTGAGACCTAGTGGTAGGTCACTGAAGATGTTTCTCTCATGAGACCCCACTTAGTTCCCAAGGGAGGGGCTGTCACACCTGGCTAAAGGCTACCTGTTCCCTGCTTTCTGGTTCTCTGTCATGCCTCATGATCGGTCCTTCTCGTGAGTCTTCCAGCCACAATGCCTCTATTACACTGTGACATAACCCTAGGGTTTGCCACCAGAGCCATCACCATGAGGTCCAGTCGTTCCGTCTCTGAACATGAGCTAGACGAGTCTTTTTCCCCCAACTCAACTCCTGGTATTTTGCTACGGTAACAGAACTGAGATTAATCCACTAGGGAATGAAATGAGCTTGACTTGGCAGTTTTGACAGCTGGTTATATTAGGGAGATGAAGAAACACAGATTATTCATGGGGACTGTGGAGGTAAATGGTGGTCTAACCTAAACCCTTTGGGCCAGGCTCAAAGGCTTTCCCTCCACAGATGCTGACTAACAGGGAACAAAGTGCATCTCAGGCGGGAGTAGGCAGGGTCAAGGAAAGCTGGTGTAATCACGGTTAGGAGCTAATAAATCGCAAATGAGCACACACTAACAACTGTCCAAAGTACTTGCCATTTCTAAGATCCTTTAAAAAATGTTATCAATCAGGAGGGGAGTCACAATTTAGAAGATGAAAGAAACCCTTACTCATGAGAACTGCTGTCCCTCGGCTGGATCCCAGAACTGGCTCAGGGTGCTGCTAACAGACTCGGTAGCTCACCCTCAGAACCCGGGCCTCCTGCAGATGAGGGTGAAGGAGCTGTAACACGTTTCAGGAATGCTAACCTGGGGAGGCAGCAGAGCCCTGCCTCCACGGAGCCTTCTGGGATTGGTAAGCTCCAGCATCAGGGCTGTGGCAAGAGGTCTGTGCTCTGCTCACAGCAGCCCACAGGTGGATCTCCAGAGAGAGTGGCAGGATCATCTGAGGTTCAGTATGAAACAATGCAGATGAGTCAAAGCAAGGTACAAGAAACCAAGTCCTGACTCTATGCCAGGCTGAGGTTTGCCTTCTAGTCAATGCTCACCCTCTCTACACACATGGAGGAAAACATGCTCAGAACAGGGAGGTGGTATTGCCATAGCACACAGCCAGTAAAACGGTGAAGTTGGAATTTACTCTTTAGTTTGTGTCAGGGATCCAACAAAAAGGGTATTTTCAGACACTTCAGGACTGCACCAGAATTCTGATTTCTTAAACTTGTCTGTTCCACCCTTATGCTCGGCTCCCAGGCTCTGGGATTAGCTGTGATAAGAGAGACAGTGGCAGTGTGTGGCAGTAAGGACGGCTGTTACTGCCCGGTATGTTCCACAGCTTTCTCTGCTGTCCTTTTGTCTTTCTCTATAAAAAAGGGAGTGCTGGATTTAAGGTACAGTGCCCAGGCCACTAAAATGTTCACTAGTATTTGTCACAGAGAGAATCACTTTGATTTGGTGAAAACAGACAGAGCTGTGCCCCTCGATGACTGGGCTGCAGCAGGTGCTTGCCCCCTATGAACAAGCTCATTTCTTGTTACAGCTGTGACCACTTCGAGGCTTCAAGGACCGGAGTTAACAGGCAACAAAGGCTATGTGAGCACAAAGCACCCATCACAGTGCATTTTATTCCCAGCATTACAACAGGTGATACCACCTGACCTTGCCGGGGCTCTGAACTTACGCTATTACTTCATTTCATCTTTCTCAAACCCCGAATGGGAGACACTGCTATGTAGTGCTCATTTTATAGAGTACAAACAAGTCCACATAGCTGTAATAATGTAACTCAGTCATGCCACATGGTTCTTAAGTGGCTTAATTTAATAATGCTTCTCCAGAAATGAGCTCCAGGTATTGAGTAACATGTTCCAGGGAGGCCAGATTTGGTGCAGAACCTAGGAACACATCCTTGTAAGTTGAAGGATGTGCCTCTTTGTGTTACGTCTGTATCTGAAGCCCCAGGGCTACCCAGGGTCAAGCGTACAGTGAGCAGCGGGTGGTGAAGCTCTGAGCCTATACCCAGAGTTGGCTGAGATTTGTTCCTACGGATGTTGGGAGAGAAGACCGCCGACTGGAGGATTTTTCTCCCGGGGAACGGCCTCCTTCCCAGACAGGACTGCAGGAGACCCCTGCCCACATTTTCTGGAGGAGCATTTTGAAACTATGAGCAGTCACCATGACAACCAGGGTCTTCTCACCACCTGCTTCCCAGGCTGCACTTCCTCTGCACTTGGCCCCCAGCTTGCAAGGGCTGCTCAGTCCAAAGTTAGTGGGCAGGAGCTCAGAGGACCTTCTCTAAGAAGAGGGTGGAGAAAGCCTCTGTCAAGTGGCCTCTGCCAAGCTTAACCCTAGGTGTGAAGAGAGTGGAGACGTGGAGCATGGACCAGGAGAGGAACAAGGTACTTCCGGACCTTTCCTGAAACCTGTCTTCTGAAACATCCTCAGTCCTGGGGACACAGGCCCTTCTCAGTGCACTATGCTCTCTTGCTCCCCAAACAAGTCTTTCTATCTGGGCTCAGTGTTGCCTTGAGACCCGCTGACCGTGCTCCCCCCTCAGACAGCAAGTGCCAACACAATTTATAAGACGGATCGTCCTCAGCCTGTGCCCATCTCCACTCTGTGCCTAAAGCCTAGTGTGTATGCTGACCTTTGTCCAGCAGTAGTGGAAGCCCCCAGGGGTAGGAGGTCCGCCACCAAGTGCCACTTTGGTGTCCCCACTGCAAGCTCTGGCCTGGTACGGAGAGCTGAGTCAATACAAGAAAGGAGGAGAGAAGCAGAGCTGCAACGGAGCAGAGAGGACAGATAAGAGAACTGGATGAATGAGGACCAAGTCCTAGTGTAGCCTCTACTTACCCAGCCAGGCACGGAAGCTTCGGACCGTGTTGCCTCCTCCTGGTCTAGCGCCCCTTCGGTTGTACTTCTCATAGAGCCTGAGCATGTGGACAGCGACCATGTCCTGGGCACCAGGGCCCAGAGCTGTTGCTGCGTTCCCGGGTGACAGCTGGGGGTCCTTGTCCCCCTGCAGACCATCAGTTGCTGAGGGCAGTGAGGACCATGAGGGGCTCTTGTGGCCGCAGCCTGCGCCCCTCAGCAGCAGGAGCAGCGGCACCATCGGCAGCAGTTGGGACCCTAAGCTGATCCGACCAGGACCTGGAGCCATGGCTGAGTGATGGTGGTGAAGGGTCTGAGCCTAGGAGGACAGATAGGGAAGGCTCAGTGTCGGCTGCGCACCTCTTCTGCGGCTGGAAAGTCCCTATGGGAGTCGGACACCCCGGGCGGGCCAGAATCGAGGTAGCAGGTTTGGCTCTTGGCAGCAGCTCTGTGGGCAGAGTACTCACGCAGCTGGCCCAGCGTTCACGGCTGTCCCGAGCAGCGTGGAGCCCAGCCGAGCCCGCGCCGGCGCGCTTCCTTGACTGCTTCGCGCTGCAAAGTTTGCAGCCCACGGTGCGGCGCCGGGACTAGCGAGTCCGAGAGGGGCGGGGCGGGGCGGGATGGCCGAGAGCGCTCTCGAGGGGAGTCCGGCTGCGTCCCCACTCGCTTGAGCCGGTCCGTGGCCCCGGTGTGCTTGCTGTGCGTGCGCCCTGGTGTGCGGGCGCGCGCGCGCCGGGGTGTGCGCTCGCGAGTGTCGGGCCGTGGGTGTGGGCGGGCGCGCTCCCTGCTCCCCCGCAGAGAGCCGGAGACCCAGCCCGGCAGCCGGCTCCGGAGTGTCGCTGCCTGCAGCTGAGCCAGGGCGTCGCGGGGGCTGGGCGGCCTTTGGAGGGGGGCCCGCCTGCGGGGTTGCCCCTGCAATGGCATGCTATGGCTATGTGGTTTGTAAGATGACAGCTCCCCTATGAGGACCCCAGAGGGGATGTGTGCCTAGCTGTCTCTGAGCCAGTGTGTGCTCAAAATGCAAAGGTGCAGGCTGGAGAACAGGCGCTGTGGTCTTTAACAGCAGAAAGGGTGTGTGTGGTTCCAAAGTTCAACCCACCTAAGGTGGTGGAAGCAAGATCTTGATCAAAATTCAGAATTAGTATTATCAGGTAAACTGACCCTTTATTTGGCAATAGTGATTCCAGTTGTTAAAGAAATACATCAAAGAAGGTCTATATAAAGCTTCGGAAGGGGTTGCTTAAAAAGGAGAGAACATGCTTTCAATTTACTTTATCAGAAGTTCCAACGCATCAGAGAGGGAGGGAAAAAAAAAAAACCAACATGTTTTGTTGTTGTTTTGTTTTTAAATTCCCAGTGAAGTGCTGTTGTAGGCTCCTGCTAGGCCGCTTAGCCCTGAGGAAGAATGGCCCACAGGTGCTTCACTCTAGCAAAGCTACTTCCCCATAGATAGAATTCGGGATCCTGCTGGGGGGAAAACCTGGTCATTTTTACTAACTTTTTCCAAAACAGCCAAGCAACCAACCATAGAGGCCAGTGGGGTGGCTTTTCACAGATAGACAATGTTCTTATATTTTCATTTGACAGAGAAGGTATCCCAGATTTCCCAAATTAATACTTTTGCTTAAACTTTATCGAAATTACAGTCACTCTTGGGTCCCCTGCTAATTAAGGAATTAATGAAATGGGATATTCATTACTGTTAACTGTGCTGCAGATATTTGCTTTAAGGTATTTTTATAATTATAGTGCTGTTGGTTTCCTTTGTTAGCCTGGGTATTTCACTTTGTGCATTTAGGGGAGGGGTCCACACCAATCAGCAGGCTGAGAAAGTAGTCAAGGACCCTCAACACTAAGAAATCTTCAGACTCTAAGGTGGTTCTCCAGCTTCCTAATGCTGCAACCCTCTCGTGCATTCCTCAGGTTGTGGTGACCCCACCATAACATTATTTTCATTGCTACTTCAAAAGTGTAATTTTACTACTGTTTTGAATGGGAATAGAATTATCTGTGTTTTCCAATAGTCTTAGTGGAACCCTGTGAAAGGTCTTTCAACTCCCCCCCCCCAAGAAGACACAACCCACAGGTTGAGAACCACTGTTTTAGAGGGAAGGACAGGACCCCTTTCAAGCCCACACTCTTCCAGTGCATGGACAGTCTCTGTGCTGTATGACATAATCTGTACTCCTATGAACCCAACTTTCCTCTTATCTGCTAACTTTGTGCCCTGGGAGCCAAAATAGTTACTCTTCTTGGAGGGCTCATGATGCAATAATGGAAAATTTCCTGGAAAAAGCTTATGCTGTGTAAAACAGCCCGTTTACAGTTTTTAGGAAAAAATTCAGACTGTCATATTAGAGTCAATCCTACCTAGAGCTCTGAAACTTTGGCCTGTAGTTTTTGGAATTGCTGAGGGATAGTGTTTATTATGTATATAAATACATGTTATTTTGGAAATTAACTCACACTGCATTCAACTTCCCATTCATATGTAGTTCCCACTTGCTTTGTGAACTGGTTTTTCCAAAATGTTTTTTCTGGAGGTGAGTCTACCAAGTCCCAGCTTTGTAACTGAATCTCTCCTTATAAATAGCTCAGTCCATGCTCCCTTATAAATGTCCTCCTCCACCTCACTTCCCTCCCTCTTCGTGTGCCCTCACTTCCCCTTGGCCCCCTCTTTTGCTCTCCCCCACAATGCCTCTGACCTGTGCCAGCTGGGGGTAACCTCTACTCAGGGGTAGTTTTGTCTCTGCTGGGGCCAAACACAATCGAGGCCTGTGAAAAGGAGGGTGAGCCTGCAGGAGGCCGGCACAAGCTGGGCTATTCGGATCCTTGTCCATTAAAGCCTCCTCACCCTCCTTAACTCATTCTGGCTCCATTCAAGCCAGCTCGAGGGTCAGGCTTTAGCAGGCACTAAAACCTGTAGGGTACAGATTCTCTGACATTGTTTCGAAAGAATTAAGGCATCAGCCAGGGACGGCTAATATTTCTTGCCTCATTTTATTGCTGAACAGCAGGATTGTAAAGTTTTGAACACTGGAACACTGTGGCCCCCTTTCATGTGGCCGAGATGATGGGATAAAAATGTGTTTGGTGAAGCAATTCAGATTACCACTGGGTCACATCCTCGCTAGCTCCCAGCACAGCGCTCCAAGCAGCAGAGCACAGACAAGAAGCAATCTGTGCAAATGCAGCTCGTGCTGAACAGTGTTTGAGCGTGGAAATGAGGCTAATTGTAGAGCTTGCCAATGAACATGTTTTGTTTTTAATAGCTCAGGCTGCAGCTCGGAATAATAAGAGTGGAGATGGCTGACTACGGATTTAAGTTTTCCAATTCCCTACTTCCACAGCTTCCCACACAGTTATTCTGCTCCTGGGTGGGGACCATTCTGTTAAGATCAGGCTCTTGACCTTGTGCTTTGGGATGCACGGGTGTTTTCTCTAGAGATAGCATGGTAGTTTATGGGATCCCAGCCTTTTATCTTCTCTGTCACACATTCTGGGGGAAGAGGGGAAGAGGGGAAGAGGGTTGTCCTCAGCTCAGAAAATGGTGAGAAAGAGGTAAGGATCCCTGCGATTGGAAGGCCCACACCTCAGTATAGCAGGGGACAATCTGATGGCTCTAAGAAGCAAGAACATTGGTTTTTTTGTTTTGTTTTGTTTTCTTAATCACTTCCCAGGTAGATGTCAAATGAAGCATTCTTACTGTCCTTGTTTGATAGGACTGTTCAGTTGTTCCATGAATAACTCAGTTTGTGATTCTAACCAGGTCTGTTGCTCTGGGACACCTCACAGCCCTCTAAATCCCAAAAGGCTGTCTCACCTCCAGTGCTGTATTTGTGGCTTCCTGTGAATCTAGTCGTGGAAGTGGGAGCATCCATATGGCCCTGTGAAGCCATTAAGGACTAGGCCCATGTCCCATCTCCACTATTACCTGGCTGTGTGATCTTAAGCAACTATATCACTTTCTCTGGGCTTCAGTTTCTATAACTTTTAACCACGAGAATGAGCGGAACGTTATGAGGTTTATTGGTAATGTTCTAACGGGAGATGGCAGGAAATTGCATCGATGGTATCATTACTCTTCTTGTTGTGGTGGGTTTGAAAGAGGTTGTAGCATATTCAGCGCGAACCCAGACACTGGGAGATTTGGTGAGAGGCTCTGCAAAGAACTCACTTTTGTTGGCATGCACTGCCAAAAGCCAAAAGGGAAGGGACCATGTTTCCTTGATTAGCAAGTGTTAGCCCTCCAGAATGAGCTGTTGTTATCCGTGTGTCTGTAGCATGATTCACGGCTCTTCATCTAAATTTCCAAAGCTCTTGGCCCTTCAAGGACAAAAGAAACGCCAGCAAGTCCCTGTCCCCATTTGGGGTATAAGCTGTGGGGCGCTGGAGACAAGAATCTCAGGGCCTCTCCAGGCTGCCAGGCCAGAGTGTAATAAATCTGTGAAATAGCAAGCACAAAGGACTTTATAATCAATGGCAGATTTTATTTTTGCTCTGGCAAAATCCATCCGTGGAGTTCACATTTTATGGGGAAATAACTACCCAGTCTTTGACTCCTCCTCAGCCCATATTCTCTTTCTGAAAGCAGGGGAAACTCAGAGGATCAGAGTCAGCTCCTCTGAGAACCGTGGCCAGGGAAAGCATGACTTCCCCTGGGCGGGAACCCAGCTCTCCCGGCACTTCCTAGGGTGGTGAGGGCCATTCATTTCTGTTTTGCTAAAATACCCGTGACATGTGAATAAACCAGGATTACAGAACATTGTCTCGGACAGTAATCTGAGCCTGCATGGGCTCTGGTTTGATGAAATATGGTGCTCTCTGAGCAAACATGGGGATTGGTATTACTTCTCGTTAAAGCTGAACAGTGGGACTATTTAGAACTGATGCTTGAATGCAGCCCTGTGGGGAGTGACAATTTGAAGGGAACCGATTTGGAGAAGGGGGTAGTGGGGGTGTGTATGTGTTTGAGTTGGCTAGGGCCAGCTGAGAGGAGTCTGTTGGAGAGGCAGCCAAATAGACACTTTGGAAATTGCGACTCCTTTGGGGTTGTGTGGCCTCCTTACAACCCTCAAATAATCTTTCTCAAAACCTTTGATGGTTCTTTTTGAGAGAGACAAAGCCTACATCCTCTGGCTGGCATTCAGAGCCTTGCCATCTGTCCTGTTTGTCTTGCTTGAGCCTTTTTCAATCTCTCCTGTCTGCCCCCTCATGCTCCAGAATTCAGAGAGGCCACATTGCTTCTCTCAGCCCTCCTCCCAGTTTCACTTTTGCTGTTTTCAGGTGACTTCAGTGGACGCTGTCACACACATCTGATGTCCCTCTGGGATTCTGATTCTCAAGCCCCTGTCCACCACAACTATTGTCCGAGGAGGGTCGGGAGCAGAGGCCTTCCCCAAGAACAGTCAGGGAGCTGACAGAAGTGCCTTGCCCAGTTTCCTCTCTGGCTTTGTTTGTCCACTCAGGGTCAGCCAAGTACAACAGGCAGATGCAGGCTGGAGAGCCCCAGACAGCTCTGGGTGCCATCACACCCCAGGCGCCCCAGATGTCTCAACTCTATCACACTAGGCTTCTCTTTCTGACCAATGCTGGGTCCCTCAAACCCTGGACAGATGTGCTCCACCTCTTCTTCAAAGCACTCTCTTAAATTCTCTACATATCCTTCTCCATCTTAGTGCCAGGGATGACCTGAGAATGGAGTCCGAGGGTCTAAAGCCTGAGTCACATGCTGGGACTGTTTCAGATAGTGTCTGGATGGCAGACAGCTATGCTTACCTGTCACTCAGAGGGCCAGAAGGAAGGACTAACTTAGAAGACTACATTAGGCTCTGCTGAGGGTCACATTGGAGAGAGATCATGAAAGACAGCGGTCTGACTTAAGGCAAAGGATATCAGAAGTTCCCATGGTAAGTATATAGACCCTCATTCCTTGCAGATGATCCAGCTGAGGCTTAGATCCAGATTTTAAATAGAAAGGTGACATAGATCCAGCCTTTCCTGATTCTTAACCCCAACAAGTTGTTATACCAAATTCAAGGACTTGCTTGCTTGGAAAGGAGGGTTCCTTTAGAGTTGGGACACTTTGGTTGACATACTCTCTTAAGGAATCTTAAAACTCTACACCTCTATGAGTGTTCCAGGGCCCAAGAGGACCACACTCCTTCCCGAGAAGATGCAACTGTAACGTGTTCCTCACATGATCTACTTCTATTTGCTTTCTGACTGCCTGGGGAAACATTGCCTCCTGCTCTGTACTGAACACACCAGTGAGCTAGCCATTGTAGACCAGTTCACATGTACCAGGACGTAGGAGCGCATAATTGGGACAGATTATGATGGTGCTGGATGGAGGATAGGAGAAGTGACATTACAGGCGCACTTTCTTGTGATGAATGGTTTCTATTATGGACAGGATCCCGGCGACTGGAGCTGATATGCTTAGGGACTGACTCTCGAACACTTAGAAAAAGTAATGGCCTACGTAAAATGCATGAATGTCAAAATTCCCATAGTAAACCAGAGAGGCACAGATTACATGCTCAGAGAAGCGAATGCCTTCGATTTGAAAGGGTGCATAGGCCAGAAAAACAAAAGAAAACACCAGCCTATGTGTTCCACAGAAGGTCTAGGAGGACTCTTCACATAGAAAAGTGATACAGAATCCACTGGAGAGAGATTTGTCTTATGAGAAGCACAGCAATGGTCGTGGCCTGTCCGTGGAAGTTCAGGGTGGGAAGCTCTTATTACTACTGAGCAGGGGTCTCTGTAGAATGAAAAAAAAATTCCCAAAGCAACAAAGCGCTTAACTGTCCACGTCAAGGCAGATACAAACATCAGAATAATAGGCACAGCAGAAGTACAGCCAGGTCTCCTCAGTCACACAGAGCTATGGAGATGCTCAATAAAATGCATAGTCCCTGGGCAACATGCTAATGGGAAGCCAACAGGAGTATTGCTCTGTTTTACACAGCCAAAAACAAAGATGAACGAAGGAGGCAGAAGGCAGCCACAGCACTAAAAGCTACTTCCTTTTGTTCAGTGTCAGATGAGCCAGCTTTTGGTCCTGGAGAACATGGGTGAGAATGAGGCCAGACTCCTGGAGGCACCAGCAGCACTTCAGCAGGGAAAGATGACAATGAGGTCTCGCAAAGGAGCCTGGGGTCATATACTCAAGTAGCAACTGAACAGAGAACATCTGGGCACTTCAAGGACAGAGGGATCAGAGACCAAGTTAACGTCGCTGCTAAGGCATCATTGTCACTATCCTGCTAGAGTAGACTTTTATATAAATGGATGGTTTCTCACAGTCAGCTAACTGAGCTCCAGGGTCTCATCCTCAAATGGATAATTGGAATAATAAGCCTTGGCAGAGACCTGAACTTTGTACTGGTTTCTTGGCCTGTAGCATAAGAGCCCATGCCATGGGAAGGCAAGCTGAAGCTTGGTGGTGGAGGAATGCTGAAAGAGTTACTATATGAGTGGGGTCCAAGAAGAAGCCTTTGAAACTGCTCTCACTGTGCTTCAGCCAAATCAGTGAATTAACATCCGTGCTGTAATCTCCAGGGGGACAGTGGAACTGACTACCATTCTTTGAAATATGAAGTATACAACTGAGTAGATACTGTCAACTTCATCATTTAATTCCCTAGTCTAATTCTTACAGAAACCCTACAGAGAACCACAGTGGAAGCCTAAAAGCAACCAAGTACAGTGCTGATATCCCCAGGTGCAGCAAGCACAGTAGATATAGC
Organism: Psammomys obesus; assembly: GCF_907164565.1. NCBI lineage: Eukaryota > Metazoa > Chordata > Mammalia > Rodentia > Muridae > Psammomys > Psammomys obesus. The sequence continues at coordinate 11,405,971 of NW_026591918.1, read as the reverse complement.
CTATTGGCTCAAGCACACTGTCCTCAGGTACATAGCACTGTGGCCTTTGACTTGGCCACTGTATCTATTTCATCTCATTCCAGAAGGATGAAGAAGCAGCTGTCCTTCAAATAGATATGGTAGAGCATTTGGTTGTACGTGGACCTGATATCAGAACACAGTTACAAATACAGGCATTCCATCCTCGAAGGCTACGATAATTAGCATCTCTGGCTAATTAGGATGGGCCATATAGATTTTTGACCTGTGAGTATTCTACGGAGAATCATATTGGTGCATATGACATCCTGAGTCAGAGGTGGCAAGCACTTTGGAGACTTTGGTAAGAAGCATGTGCTCCATGGAGATGATGTTGGGGCTTGCCACATTAGAGAAGCTATTCCATGACTAGTGTCATAAACATGTGAAGCCATCTCCTCCAGTGCACAGGACTCATTATCGTGTCTTGTCCTTCTCATCCCCAAGAAGAAGACACAGTCCAAAGGCCTGCAAATTCTACCTTCAGGGATACTATTCATCCCAGAGAATCACAGAAGGCTCTTGGCTTGGAGTGAGAGCAGAGAAGGGCTCCATAGCCTTTCTTGACTGAATAAAGAACAAAGAACCTTGTGGCTTGGTGCCCATCAGGTCTTAGACCCTGAGTTTTTCATGGAGGAAAGACACCATATGGAATTTATGCCAGAGCTCAGTGAGAGCAAGTGTTTGAGGCAAGGCCGGCCATCTGCAGCAGAGGTCTTCATCTTATGTGAAAGACACATAAGCACAATGGCCCAGTCACACGATATCAGATGATGGTGCTACCAGAAATGCTTGTCATGAGCTGTGCTCTCTTGTATTTACTGGATCACGGGCCTGGGAAAAGCCAGTAATCTTCATCAAAGAAGGATGCAGTTAAACCAAGGTTGGGTATGGCATAGTGTCACTACTCACGGTTCCAAGGTATGACAAAAAGCTTTACGCTAGTGGGTTGCCCAGACCTTCCCATCCCCTACCGCTGTGCACCCATGCCTGTCTTCCAGGTTACAGCTGTGCATAGAGGGTCAACTGATGGGGAAGGATAATAGTTCTGCTTGTTTCACGGATGGGTACTTTGTTGTTGCAAGCAGAAGATGACTTCAGTTGTACACCCCTCTCTGCCAGGGGTGGGACTGAAAGAACAGAGGGGGAGCTTAAGAGTAGAGTTTGGGAAAGAAACGTGACCTGAGGTAAGGAAACAAATGGACTTATACGTGCTCGAAATGGTGACGGAAATAAAAAAAAAAGCCTGAAATACATAAGAAAAAGATACCTGGGAACAGGCATATAGGCAAGCGCAAAGGGGTGGATAGGAAGTGAGATGTCTGCATTACATGCCAGCAGCTGCCAGGGGGGGCACTCAACAGTAGGCCTTGATCAGCTGCATTTTCTAGCTTCTGTTGGCAGCCATGCTGGATGTGTACATGGGGCAGCTGTGTCAGGAGTGAAAGCTGCACACAGAGCAGCAGCATGTCCAGTCCAGTAACTGGACTGCTCTGGCCCTGCCACATCTCAGTGTCCAGCTAACCAAAAGAAGACTCACTCGGCCCTGTCCCTGGCTGAGCACATGGAGTACTTGGATGAAAGAGAATTTGCTGAGGTTGCTTCTGCCCTGGAAGGGCGAGTGAGTCATGCTGCATGGAGTCGCATGTTTTGGGTGGGTTTGCCATTGAGACCTCAGAGCCTTAGCCTTAGCCGGGCCCAGTTGATTTCCTGCCAAATTCTCATGGCAGATAGATGAGAGCAGTGGTCACAGTGTGTGATGATCCCCAGGGGTGACTCTGGGCTGTCCTTCCAGGTAATCCTCCTTGACCAGAGGAAGAACTACCTGAGAGGGAGAAGAATCTAAAACAGGTGATTGAGCAGAGAAGCAGTGAGTATACAAAATCTCCAATGCGGTTAGATCCATTTCTGTAACCTTCTGTTAAGTTTTCCCAGGAATAAAACAGGCAGAATTCTGGGGGATCCATTTCTAGATAGCATAGAGTTGTCATGCAAAGCAAACGAGCCCAATCTGAGGAGAAGCTGGGCTGCAGTGGACACTTGGCTGCTGTTTAGCTGCTCCTTCAGGACAGCTCTTTCCCCCAAGGGTTCCTGGAGACAGCTCCCCGCTGAGACACTCACCAGGAATTGCCTCAGCTTCCTGAAGGGGGCGCCCAGTCCATGGTCATACCTCTTCTTTCCCAGGGCCAGCCAGCTGTGCTAGGTGGCCAGTGAGAACTGCTCTGCTGCCCTTGAAAGACCTAGGCTCTCTTGTGTCTGTTTGGGATGAATTCAAGAGCCTATTCTGGCTTCAGAACTGCCCGGGGAAAGTGTTTCAGCACCCATTCTAGTCAGATTCCATGCAGTGCCCTGCCTGAGCAGTATGACTTCCACTGACCACTAAGCACCTGTCCATTCTTCTGGCCAATGGAACCCACCTCTAGGCTGATCCTTGGGCTCTGGTGAGGCAACAGCCTTCAGGCATTGATAGTGTCCACATGCCTCAACATGATAATTGCTCATTTGTTTAATCCTCTGTCTGCCTTACTATGAAAAAAAAAAAAAGTCATTTTCCTTTGGTATTTCCTTAAACATCTCTCTCATGCTTATAGCTTTCTATTTTCAGCAAAGAGCAGTGTGCTAGATTGTAAGTAATTCATGAGCCCATGTTTCTTTTTATTTATTTTATGGTTAGGTTCTATTTTTAAAAAGGAATGCTGGCTTTCCATTTTACGCTTGAAATGTAAAGGTTCTGTTTAAAATTAAGTCAAACGGTGAACTGGTTTAACAACAAATACAATAAACACAATCAACAAATGATAGTTATGAAAGGGTCCATGAAGGTAATTACCTGAAAAAAAATGGTAATGTGCAAAACACCTAGCCCAGCAGTTTCTAATACCCAGATGGCTCTCTTTTGCATCAGTGAATAAACAGCTTATGGGAGCTAGCTCCAAGCCTCAGTGCCTTGGGAAAGCCCTTAACCCTGAAAAGATATGCCCTCATATTAACTGTGTTCCACTGTGTGGGCTGGTAGGTTTCTGCCACTGAATCTGCAACTGGCCAATTAAGGGCCTTGGGTACCCAAGTCTTAATCTTATTCTGTCTTTCAGCAACAACAGCCATCATGAGCCAAAACACAGAGGAGATATTCTAGGTAGGATTCTATAATGCTATCCCACCTCCTGAGTGGGGCTGAGACCCTGACCTATGATCCATGTCAGATCTATGATAATCTTACCTAATATGGCAAGGTAACAAAAGCTCCAAATTACTTGATTTTCAATTAACTAAAATGGAGGTTATCTGGGGTGGGCCTGGATTAATTCAGTGGCAGCTTTTAAAGGGTGTTCTGGGCCTTGCATTAAAATAGTCTGCTACTGATAACCTCAAAAAAGATACCATATGGGAGGGGGAGGACCACACAGCAGGGAACCTCAGGGTTCTGAGAGTGGAATAACTGATAGCCAAAAGGATGGTGAAACCAAGCCATGCAGTCACAGGAACTTAGATATAAAGACCTTGAACTCTAAAGTCTGAACATAGCCTAACCTTTAGCTTGATGGCAGTTGTATGTTGCTATTAGAGGTGTGATGGGTCAACTCGTCATGATGAGAATGTGGAATGTCAAAAAGCTGCTCATCTTGTGGCCAGAAAGAAAAAAAAAAATAGAGAATAAGGAAGAGGCTGTGGTCCTGCCATTTCCTTCAACACCATACCCCAAATGAGTTAAATACCTTCCTCTAAACCACACCTATTAAAAGTTCCACCACCTTCCAACAGCTTCATTCTGGAACATATCCTTTAACACATGGGCTTCTAGGAGACATCCAAGATGTAACTACAGTAAAATGGCAACTACCCACCCTGAGCCATGATGTCTGCCTCTAACCAACAAGACGTCAGGCCACCTACTGGCTGGTTCTGGCATTTCACCAAGGTGGGGAAGTCAGTGTGCTGACCACTGTAGCATCCTTTTTAATTTTATTTTTACAACTTATTCACTTTATATCCTGATTGTAGTCTCCTCCCTCATCTCCTTTTGGTTCCACCCTCCCTTCCTCTCTCCCCTCTCACCTCCCTAGTCTACTGAAAGGGAGATTCCTCCTCCCTTACCATCTGACCCTAGCCTATCAAGTTGCATCAGGACTGCCTGGATCCTCTTCCTCTGTGGCCTGGCAAGGCTACCCCGCCAGCAGGCAGTGATCAAAGAACAGGCAACCTATAGTTCATGTCAGAAAAAAAACCTGATTTCCGTACTAGGAAACTTACATGAAGACTGAGCTGCCTGTGGGCTACAACTGAGCAGAGGTCTGGGTCTTCTCCATGCTGGTGGGAGCGTCAACTTGTACAACTGCTTTGGAAATCAATCTGGTGCTTTCTCAGAAAATTAAGAATAGTGCTACCTCAAGACCCAGCTATACCATTCCTGGGCATATATATGAAAGATGTTCCACCATTCAACAAGGACATTTGCTCAACTAGTTCATAGCAGCTTTATTTGTAATAGCCAGAATCTGGAAACAACCTAGATGTCCCTCGAATAGAAGAATGGATACAGAAATTGTGGAACACTGTATCATCCTTACTCCTTGTTTCCACCTGCTGTCGCAGCCATGTGGTGACCTTCAGCTCCCAGTCAGCTGTGCAGTCATGAGGATGGCAGGGTGGCTCTGCTTTGTGGTGTGATGCTGTGCGGTGACTTTCAGTAGGTTGGGCATAAGTAAATGAATTTTCCTAGTAGATATTTCCGTTTTAAGACAGGGTTGTTGAATTACTTAACTGATGTGAGTAGAAGCGTATATGTACTCATCTCTGGTTCTAAAGACCAGTGATCCAGATGAGCCTCGACTCTTCTCTTTCTGGATGTCTCTGCATCTGGACCCAGATTTTGATCCATATCAGAGGCCAGTTCCCCATGGACTCCTGGATGCCCAGCCTGCCTCAGTGAGCCCTGATATTGTTTACACACTGGCATTTCCTCTCTGGTGGCATAAGGTTTAGACCTGAAGTCCAAGGTTCATTGCTCACATCTCCTTTGTGGCGCACCTCTAACCAGCTGCCAGTTCTGTGAAGCTGATAGTTGAGATGTCACCACCATCCATCCACCTGCCTGCCCTTTGTCCTTTTCCTATCTACACCTTTGCCTTGTTCCCACCTCAGTCTTATGCTTCAATCCTCCTCGCCTCACAGGCAACAGAGTGATTCTCTGATTCCCAAATCCTGCCTCTAACTCTGTGAGATGTTGGCAGATTCATGCCAAGTCAGATTCTGTCATGGCTAAAGCTGGGCAGTGACCTTCGTTTCTGTTTCTGATGGAAGCCTCTCTCCTCATTCTTTTCCTGTGGATTTAGCTTGCTTGGTTCACTTCATTGTCCATATTGGCTTAAGCAAACCTTGTGCTGGCTTTAAGGGAAATACTGAAACCCTGAACTTAAGGACTTTGGAATCCTTGATACCCATTACCTTAATGCAGCACAGCCTCCTAGGTCGTCAAAGTCCCATGGATGATTTCATCTTGCAGTGAGTACAAGAATTCAGTGAGGTCGTTTTCTGTACCATTCGGATGACAACTAACTTACCCCACAGGCTGGCCTTGAAGGGAAAATCACTGGATGGTGTGTATTACCCTGCTCATTGTGGAAGGAGGTCACTGTGATGGTTAGCTGTAATGACCAAACCAGCTCAGCAGGGGAGTCTCCATAAAGACTGTCTGCTTGAGTCGGCACGTGCATTCACACATGTATGTGGGAGGCTTTCCCTCCCCCTCTTTTCTTTCTTTCTTTCTTTCTTTCTTTCTTTCTTTCTTTCTTTCTTTCTTTCTTTCTTTCGAGACAGGGTTTCTCTTTTGTGCAAGCTGTCTTGGAACTCACTCTGTAGACCAGGCTGCTTTTGAACTCACATAGATTCTCCTGACTCTGTCTCAGTGCTGAGTGCCTCCTTCTTGAGACTAATGGTGTGCCACACCGCTTCTGGTGTGAGGTTTCCCTAATTTAGTTAGATGATATGGGAAGGCCCAGCCCAGTGTGGGCAGATCCATCCCCTTGACAGGGGACCTGAACTGTGTAAGAGTAGAGAAATCAAGCAGAAGCAAGCAAGCAAGCAAGTGGGCATGTATGTCTTTATTTCTGTCTGCTGTTGATTGTGGATGTGATGTGACTATGTACTTGAAGTTCTTATTTTGACTTCTCTAAGTGATGAAATTGTGAAAAAAAATAACTAAAGAATTGTGAGTTACAAAATAAACCCTTTCTCCCATAAGTTGCTTTTCATCAGGATATTTTATCACAACAACAGAAATGAAACTAGGGCAGTCAACCAATGATCTTGATTCTCTGAGCACTCAAACACCATCCATCCAGCAGCACATAGTCGCCATGGTAAGTGCCCTTCAGGCCATTACATTTGGCTTCTTTCTGTCCCATGATGCTACTGGACAAAAACTATGTCTGTGTTGTTCCACTTCTGGCTTCAAGCCTTCCCTGGTCATCCTTTGGAGGACAACCCGAAGCCTGCTGGGTCGTAATCCCTGAGTCCAGCCTCACATTTGACTATCCTGCTGCCATATGCTGACCCCAGCCTTGGCTTCTTCACCTCTGGACTACCCCACCCCTCCACCCCCACCAACAGGGCTGGGATCTGTCCGTCCTTTATCTCTCCTCTTCATGGCTAGTGGTATGGGCAGTTTTTCTCCCATGCATTTCTTACCAATGCCATCAGGTCTCTCCCCAGAGGCTCAAACCTATGACTCTGCCTGATCTTGGACAGGGACAACTCCTAGGAAAAGCTATTCCCTGATGTGAGGACTGTGGCTCTGCAGTGCTGCTGACCAGACTGAGTTCCAAATATTATAGCTTAGGCCCGTGAGCTCTCTGTTCATCCCTCTGCACTACTGAGTCCCATGCTGCCTGTTATGATGGCTGTTGCTGTTCAAGCTCTATCTACACACATTTAGATGCCAGGTGCTGCCTCTCAGAGACACCCTGTATTGACAGTGTTAACTCAAACAAATTAAGATGACACAAATACAAAAAGAAGTAGCCTTTATTGGGCGCTTCGGTGGGATCTTGTCTTAAGTCAATCAATGTAGGATGGCTCAGCCTACCCATTTGAAACACTGAGTCAGGGTAGCCTTGCTAGACTCCTAAACGTGCAGGGGAGAATTTTTATAGGACATTTCTAGAGTTTTGTAGTGGTTAGTGAGGTAGTTCGTTGGCTAGGCAGAAATCCTGAACTGCAAGTTGGTTCTAATTGGTGAGCTAATTTAGGGTATTTCCAGTGGAGTGGTGCAGAGGTCTGAGAGATACCGACTTCATTGGTTCATCCAAGTCTACGGGAGCTTTCTGTGGTTTGGCCTTCAGCAGGTATGAATGAAATCTCTTTGTCCACCCAAAGTCTACTTTAGACAGCCACAGCCTTCAAGGCTCTGCTTTCTTTCACTGCAACAGCACCTCCGTCTTGTTCCTACCATTTAGCGACATTCGTGGAAGTCAATGGTCTAAACTTCTGGGCATGGGGAACTGGGTGGAACCAAGGGACAGTTGGCCTGAGGAAGAAGAGACACCAGGCATCAGGCTGGGGTCTTCTGTGGACCAAGGGGCTAAGATGGAGGGATGACCAGCAGAGAGGGGCGTGCCAGGAAGTACTTAGAAGATTTACACTGGAGCTCAGAATGGAGATAATGTGCTGCCAGACTCCTTCTCAAGAGCAGCTGTTAGCATGACTGTACAATGAAATCCCTGAAGGGATCAGTATGTAAGGAGAAAGAAACATTTAGCTCATGGTTCTGGAAGTCCCTGTCCAAGGTCAGGCAGATCCATAGCCTCTGGGGAAAGACCTGATGGCATTGGTAAGGGATGCATAAGGAACAAATTGCCCATACCACTAGCCAGGAGGAGGAGAGCAGATGGACAGATTCCAGCCCTGTTGAGGTAAGGTACTCCTTCTGGGCCTCACCCCCTAAACATCCACAGCATCTCTCAACAAGGTTACTCTGAAGAACACACTTCTAGCACATGCCATTTAGGGGACACTACTCATCTTCTCCGGGACCACAAGTAGCTGAGTATGGACGTAAACAAGGACAAAGCTGGCCTTGGTAGGCTTTCAAGCAGTCACAGCCACTAGGAGCCCTGAGGGAGAACATTATGGAAGGAGGAAGAGATTGCAACTGAAATGGAGACTTCACTTTGAAGAACAGTGGACGGCCCACAGTTTCGGGAGACAACTGCCCTCTGAGCTCGCTGGAGAAGGACCTGGTCTTCTGTATACCTGGAGTGAGTCCCTGTAGACTGGCTTATGGAGAGAAGAATGGAGGGTGATGTCACCACCAGTCAACATTAAAGGGCAGAAACCTAGCCTGGCCTGGTTGTGTGATCGTGGATGAGCTTCAGTTCTGTGAACAGAGAGGAGTATGTAGCCTGGACCTTGTTGGTCGTGCTGAGGTTTGCCGTGCTTCTTTATCTCACTCACAGAGAGGCTGGGTCCTTCCCTCTCAGTGGGAGAGGCCAGACAGATGGCGTCGTTCAAACTGTCTGCTCACAGCTTGCTGTGACTTCTGTTTGTGTCGAGAAGTCAGTTGTGCGGCTACGGTGCCACCATGTCCCAGACCCTCAACATATTGGGGGCCGAGCTGCGCCTCTCTGGAGCCTGCAGAGGCACCTGGCACGCCGGCAGGAGGCTTTTATGTGCCTAGTTAGGTTTTATGGTGGAGCCAGGCGGATCTGCGTCTGACGAGGCATGTGAGTGACTATGGCATCTGTATTTCTGGCTGGGACTCTGCAGAGGAGAGGCCTCTGGGGCCACCCCGAGGACACACTCTGCAGAAGAGGAGCTCAGACCATCCCTGGCTAAGCATTGATACCCCGAGATACCTTGTTTGTGAAAAGATCAGGGCTGAGTCAAATCAGAGGGTAGAGAAAGTGGGGGGAGGTGAGATGCTGGTTTGGGACATCCTCCACCCCCTGTCAGTGTCAGCTGTAGCTCTGAGGGATCAGAAATGAACTGCAAGGTTCTGCTTCACTACAGAACTGGTATTCTGGTCAGGGCCAGGACAGTCAGTCTGTGAGGAAGATAGAGTAATAAGGTGTTTTCTGGCAGCAGGGGCTCCAAGGAAGGCAGGAGGCCCAAACTGAGAACACATGACAGGGCAGACTGTTCTGTCAAAAGTGGGTGAAGGGGCAGTGAGGCCACACAGGAGCATGCTGAGCTTTTCTTGTGGAGGCTTCAGCCAGAGCAAGTGGCAGAGGGGCAGCGAGACCACACCCTTCTGGAGCCTTTCTAAGCTTGGTGAGGAGTGGGCGTTTCTCTTTGAGGAATGGGGGCAATCAGGAGGCCCTGTCAGTTATTGAATCTCAAAGGCCCTTGAACAGGTAGCCATTACAAGAAGGTCAGAGAAATTTGGCATTATAAAAAGCTAAAGGGATCACCTTTGCTTAGACTGGCATGAAAATGGTGTGTTGGGACATTCCCAGTCATACCCATTGACCTGACATTTCCAGGAATGCCCTGGTCTGGATGATCAGTTTCATGGTAAGCATAATCATGGATGCCCAGAGTGGTGGCAATGTTAACCTCCACATCTTGGAGGTGTGCATAGGCAAACAGAAATAGTGCAGCATGCGACAGGCAGCAGGGAGGAAAATGCCAGATTTACATACATGCTGGGACTTGTGACATGTTCTGCAGGGATACTGTTTTGGCTGTGACAAAAGAGGCAAGAAGAAAGGTGGGGAGGCTGGCAACCCTGGAGTTTAACTCGGTGGTGAGGGTAAGAAGAATGAAAGCTCTGGTCGAGCTTAAACTCAGAGAAATCTGTGAGGAGTAGCTCCAATGTAGGGGTATTGTCATGGTGCTCCAGGCAGGGAGCTTCCAGAGCCTGAACTGTAATGGCATCATAGGATGGAGAGGAAGGATGGACATAGCATAGGATGCACTTAGGCAGGATGAAAATGACAAGAGACCCTGGGGATGGCCAAGGTAGACTCTTGAGGTCTCTTGAGCTACGGTTGGCTGTTAAACCCAAGGTCCTGCCACCAAAACCTACCACAGGGAGAGGAAGAATATGGCAGTAAAAGTTGATGTTTCCTTCCTGGAGTTCCTGCACCCTTTCCTCAGTGTGAGTTGAGGCTATACAAGAATCTCTTGCCAAGCTCCATAAACCTTGGGTAAGAGAGGAGCCTCTGAGACTAGGGGTTTCCTGCCCCTGTCAGTAAGGGTGCTGTGTCCAGGTTGCTCATATGGAGCCATGGAGTGGGGAGTGACAAGTCAAAAGGGCAGGCTGATCCAAGGAGGAAGATGATGGCTGATGTCTTTGTGCCCTGGTAAGTCTCCACAGTGAGAATCATCCTGTTGCCTAGGAAAAGTGAAGAAATGAAGGCTCTAGAGATGCTTTTTTCAATTGTGTTTATTGGACTGCTTTGCAAAATTTCTTTCTTATTTTTTCTCCTAGATAGTCTTACTTAAAAGGAGATGTGTAAGTGCAAAACTTCTTGCTATATCCACTGTTCATATAAATTCCACCCAATTGTTATTACCTTCAGAGCAGCATCTAACCAGGCCCGGACCCTGCCCGTTACTATTTTGACTGACTGCTCTGTGAGTTTTGTCTGCCTTGTCTTGGTCCCTAAAGCCCCGGTTTGGCCCATATCTTCTTGCCACTCCCCTTTTTCTCACCACTCAGACAGGACTGATCTTTTGAAAGCAGTCTGGCTTCCAAACTGCCTGCTGAGAAGTTCAGTGTGCTGTGGCTTTTTCCTTCTCTTCTGTGTATCTTCTCTTGTGCTTTGTTTTGAACTCAGAAAGCTTTTTAAATTTTCTTTCGATTCCTTGTGTTCTGAATCTTCAGTACTGATATGTACTGAATGTGTCTTTTTCTCTATCCATTTTGCTGGAGCATCAACCTTCGGATCCAATTTTTTTTTTCTTTTTTTCCTATCATGCCCACCCTCTCCCCATTTTTTTCCATTCCATTTTTCTAGAACTTTTCTTCATTTTTTTTTAGGCCTTTTAGATTGCCCCCTTTAGTTTCTCCCTCTTCTCTGATATTTTCCATCTCTTACTTGTTGTTATTGTTGTTGATTTGTTGTCCTTTTTACTTCCTTCCCTCCATCCACTTGTCTTCCTTCCTCTCTTCCTCCCTACTTTTTGCTGGTTTTGTGCACTAAGAATTGAATCCACAACCTCATGCACATAAGCCAAGCATTCTGTCCCTGAACTAAGTCCCCAAGCCACTGAAAGAATTATTAAGCTTTAATTAATGCTCAGGCAGCTTACCGAGTTCTTATTTATTGTATATTATATTTGTTTGTAATAGCTCTCCTTGATTATCTTTCATTGTGATGTCTTACTGTATTGGGGAGAAACATATTTATTCCTCCAACGTGTCTGAGAAACTGAACAGTTTTTGGAATTTTTCTTTTTTTCTTACATCACCTGTGCTTCATTAGGCACCTGTCTTTAATGCAGCAAGCTTTCCCAAAATGCTTGGTCATTCATTCAAATTGAAAATCTGGCTACTAACAACTTCCGAATGAAAGAAAGCAAAATAAAATAAACATATAAGAACTGACAGGAAAGTTTAGTAACATACTGAATTAATACTCACTAGGAAATCAGAAGGCATTCATAGAAAAAAATTTAGGAATGAGAAAGAATAATTGTATTAGTCAATATTTACCAGAACTAAGGGAGAAAAAAATAAAGAGATTAGATGATAGATAGATAGATAGATAGATAGATAGATAGATAGATAGATAGATAGATAGACAGACAAATAGATATTTAGGCATATAATAAGTATGGGCTCAGCTGGATATGTTGACTTTCCATGTGAGCTGGAGACCAGGGAAGGCAGTGGTATGGTTCAGAAGAAACATTCAGGAGTTCAACAGTCACAGTCCAGCAGCTAACAATTGAGAATTCCAACATTATGAGCATGAGCAGATTGATACCCTGGGTCAGGCAGATAGGGTGAATTTGCCATTCTTCTCTGCTCTGTTCGGAACCACAGTGGATTGGATACTGCCCATCTCCATGGGGAGGATTGCCTGCTTCGCTCAGCTAACCAATGCAGATGTTGCTGTCCCCTGAAAAATATCTTCACTGGCACACAAAGACATAATGTTTGAACAGCTACCTGGGTATCCCTTAGTCAGGGCAAATCTATCCAGGTCCAACCATTAGTATCACATAAAAACAGTCATGATTGAATTTGCTTGTAGTGCAAAAACTTGGAAGGCAGATGTATAGGATCAGAAGTTCAAGACCATCCTTGGCTACATAGTGAGGCCATTTTGGGTTAAATGAGATCTTTCCTTAAAAATCAGTCTTGGAATAAGTGGCCACCCAGACCCATATACAGAAAGCTAACCTAACCTAGAGCTAATCATGTTAGTGATCCAAATTTAGTCCCCACATTCATAGCAACTGTAATTAAAATGCTGAAAGACTTTTGATAAATTAAACAGTTATTAAATTATTTGGAAAAGCAAAATAATATAAATAACTAATCTACTTTCAAAAGAAGGCATGTCTATAAAAAACTAGAGTTAGATTAAAAATGAATTAAAGAGGTCTAGTGTATATGACAACTATAGTTAATAACATAGGGAAGCAATTAATGTTTCAATCAACTCAATTTAGATAGTTCATGATGTTTGCTTATTTTATTTTAATATTTTATTCATTCTTTAAAGACTGCATACATTTATACAATGCATTTCGATCATACCCATCCATCACCATCCACCTTGTCTCTTCCTAACCTCATGTCTTTCTTTTGTTATGTTGTTAATAATTCTTAGAGTCCAATTGGTGCTGCCTGTATGTACATGGATATGGTCCCCTACACTTAAGGTATAGGCGACCTACAGAGGTGATGTCCCCAAAGAGTGACTCTTCCTTCTTCAGAAATCATCAACTACCAATGGCTTTTCAACCAAGGGTGTGCCCTCAGGAGCCCCTACCCCATCTATGCTGAAAGTTTGGTTGACTTTTTCCCGTGCAAATCATGTGAACTACTGTGTGCAACAGCCATGTTGAGTTCAGAAGTCAGCATTTTACAGCTTTCCTCCCTATCTGCCAGCTCTTATACTCTGCTCCATCTTCTCCAGTGTTCTCCAAACCCTGGATGTAGAGAGGCTGATGCAGGTGATTCTTCCATAGCTGATCACTCACAGTTAGTTATGCTCAGCACCTTGGCCAGTTATGAGTCTTCATTTACTATTGGCCACTGCAAAAAAAAAAATAAAATAAAAAGGAGAAACCAACTAACAAACCAACCAAACAATTGAAACCAATCAACAAACATTAAAAACCAGAAAGTTTCTCTGACCAAAGTTGAGAGCAACACAAATTTATAGGCATAAGTACAAAAGTTTTGAAAGGACTTTGACAACTTGACCATTTAATAAAACAACAATAGAAACAGTAGGTTTTTATCCCCAGAGTCTATGATCTCCATAGAAAGCAAAAGATTTGGATCCTAATGACTACAACGTGGTGTCAGAAATGAAAGATCCAAAGAACTGGGGAGCCAACCATCCATGGATGAGAGAATTTAGCTTTATGTCATCTGTCCCTCTGTTGGTGTAAACTAACGCAGTGCCAATCAAAATCGAATGGGATTTTATTTTGGAAAAACGTAAATTAATTGTAACACTGATGGAAATTCAGAGAAATTAGAATAACCAAAAGACTGTGCCAAAGACCAAGTTTGAAGGACTTATTTAAAAACCTAAAAGCAGTGCAAAAGAGACCAAAATTGTTCTGGTTATTCTTGATGCTATTGCAAATATCTTCCAGGCTGCTGAGAAACCAGGTGAGGCAGAAAAACTCAGTACAATGATTGCAGAGTGTGGAGGCTTGCACAAAATTGAAGCACTCCAGAGCCATGAAATGTGTCTGTATATAAAGCTTCGATAAGCTTAATTGAGGAGTACTTCTCAGTGGAGGAAAAGGAAGATCAAAACATTGTGCCAGAAACTACCCCTGAAGGCTTTGCCTTCCAAGTTCAGGATGGGGCTTCTAATGTCCAGAGGCACAAAGTTGTTTCTACGTGCTGTGTTCCTCATAAACTTGTCTTACTGTTTCTCTACTAAGAACTCTTTTTAGATGTGGTTCGTTATTGTAGCACTTTGTTGTTGGTTTCTTTTTTACAAAGAAACCAAAGAAACTACACTTGAACAGTTGTAAACTGTACATTTATATGAAGCTATCCTCTGAGTTTCTTATTTCTATGTGGAATTTCATACCCATACCGTGCAGTGTCCTGAAAATAAAGATTAAGTCACACATACACACTTAAAACACACACACGCACGCGCACACACACACACACACACACACACACACACACACACACACACAAAAACCTACAAAGCTTCAATAACCAAAATAGTTTGGCTTCAGTAACGAAAAATTTGACATTCACAACAAGACAACACATTTATGGAACAGAACAAGAATCCACAAATACACAAACACAGAGACAAATGATTTTGAAATGCACAAAGATGATTCAGTAGAAAAACATAGTCTTGAGAGGATTATCCACAAGAACACAAAGAACAACATTCATTCCTGTATCATCTATTCAGATGTAGATGTAAAAGGATTCGACTCACAGCAAAAATCTAAAACTATAAAGTTCCTAGGAAGAGTTCTGAAATAAAAATGTAAGATGAAAAATGGGAGATTGGGGGAAATGTTTAAAAAATAAGTCTGTTTGACAGAGTTGTTATCTTTTCTCAACACAAATTATCAGGCACACAGTTTGGGTATCAGAAACAGTCACGCAGACCAATAGGATCAAAAGACACTTTACTGAGGAAGAAACACGGTTGGAAACTCAGTGTATGGGATAAGGCTCAATATAATGAGTCATTAAAAATTAAAACTGAAACCAAAATGAGATAATGATCTAAATCTTTTAGAGTGACTAAAATAAAAATTAAGAAAAAAAAGAAGAGAAAAAGTTAACACTATCCCATGATGGTGAAGATGGGAAACAATAAGGGTTTCCATTGTTATTGAGGTAAGTACAAAACTGTGTACCTGCTTTGGAAAAAGCCTGGCAATTTCTTTAAAAAAATTAAACAGAGCCTCACAGGTAAGGCAGAAGTCTTATGCTTAGGTACTTACCCAGGTGACCCAAGAACCTCCTTCACACGAAAGCCCCTGGATGTTCATAGCAGCTATATCCGCAAATCAGAGAATGTGTCCTTCAGTAGTTCAATTGATAAACCAGCTGTGGTATAACCCTATAACAGAATGCAGTTCAGAAACAAACAATTGACTTATGTCACAATGTGGGTAGACTCTAAATATACTTTAAATTAAAAAGTCAGAATTGACCTTTTTTGAAATGTAAAATAGGTAAGATCATAAAGATAAAAAGAGCCATTTTGAGAGCTGGGGAAGGGTGGATGGCTAAAAGGAAGTCTCTTGAGAGCATTACTGAGCTCATGAATGGACTGAATGCTCCTCCGTGAGGGACTCCATAGAGAGTCTGTATGTCTATGGCATCCCATTCGGAAGTTTTAGATTTTTGGGCAACTGAGCGAAAAATGAATGGAAAATTAAAAGATAAATACTGTGTAAGTCTTAGATCATACAAAGTGTGATGGGATCTTTCGTTCTCCCAATTTATGGGCTGTGATTCATTCTCTTGTCCAGAATATATGGCCTTATAGACTACCTGCCTGCTGGACACTATGTCCCCTCAGTTATTAGGCCAGCTGTCTCAACAATAAGTAAACGTTATTTCATTTAATATGGCCCCAAAGTTCAAGAATTGAGATGTTAGCAATTTGTATATGCTAAAGAAAAACTTTACTTAATAAAGTGTTATCCAGTTTATCAAATTAAAGGAAAAAAAAATCATATGCCGAACGAAGTTGCTAAGATTTCTCATAAGAATGGATTTTCTAGGGGCTGGAAAGATGGCTCAGAGGTTAAGGACATTGGCTGTTCTTCCAAAGGTCCTGAGTTCAATTCCCAGCAACCACATAGTGGCTCATAATCATCTATACTGAGATCTAGTGCCTTCTTCTGGTGTGTAGGCAGAATGCTGTATAAATAATAAAATAAATAAATCTTAAAAAAAAAAAAGAATGGATTTTCTACCCACAATATGGTAAACACAGTAAAAGAAGTAAATCTGTATAAATCTGTGCTGGTTGTGTTGCCCGTCCGCAGAGGGGCAGAGGGCAGAGGCTACAGTAGCGCCTGAGCAGTGTTTCATTCAGATGGAAAGAGCAGTTACATCTATAGGTGGAAGGCCCAAGCAAAGGAGTTCTCTCTGACAGGAATGTGTTACCCCCGGAAGTGTTAGGTTCCCTGCAGAGAGACGTCTGCCAGCAACCTTGAACTTCATTCCTCACACATAAATGGAATGACTCTGTGTCTTTATCAAAATCCATAGAGTGGAACATCCAAAAGTGAAAACGTTAAGAACTAGAATGAAATCTTTATGTCCATGCCGTATAGGAAGCCAGGAGTCTGCGCATGTGTAATACAGTGATACACTTCTTAAAGAATGGCATTAAGTGTGTATCATCATGATCACTGATGAGGATGGGGGACAAAATTATTATTACAAAGGAAAAAGAGACCAAAACACAGAAGGGGCTTTCAGAGTAAGTGTGCTCCGAGTCTCACTGTTTGATGATTTCAAACTTGTCTGTCAAATCGAGAAAAAGCCAGGCATAAAATGAAAACCCAGAGTGAGCCATGCAAAGCAGCTCGGAAACTGAATCAGGCCTGAGTGGGTGAGTGAGTCTGGGGCTAGTCCCTTCATGGAACTTCCCAGGCCCTTCCTAGTCATGTGACTATAGGAAATCCAGTTATTCGAAGAGATCACAAATGCCAGTTTATTCTCACAGGCAGCCCTGCACTCCCTTCTGCCCTTCAGCGAGGAAGAATGTGGCTACAGCACTGTGGGGAGTAGATGGAAATGGGGCTGAGGGCAAGGAGCCTCATGTCTAAAGGTTTCTACCCACGACCTCAGCACAACTGTGTTCCTGAATTCAGTTTCCTCCTGTGTTTCCCTGTGCAGGAAACCTTATCCACCATGGTTATTCTGTGGATAAGGTTAGGGCAGAAGAATATAATCTTTTCAGTCTAGCCTCATTCCTTTTGCCCATGGGTTCTGCAATAGAGCACTAGAATTATGGTCATTTTCTGCCTAGAGCACCCGGGGTAACAGTCAGGCTTCAGGGACCCCTGGGCAAGGAGCAGCTCCAACCAGTGGCTTCATGCTGCTTCCTCTGAGGCTCTTGATCCCCTTTAGGAAAGCGCACTGAACACCCCATATGCTGACAGGGCTGGGAGACCAGCCAGACCCTTCCTCCTTAGGCAGCTCCAATGGGTTATGAGCCTTCAAGTCCCATCAATGTAATAGCCTTCTGCACTGAAGGGATTCTTCTTTGAGACCTCCCATGGACCCCTTACTCAGGCATTGGGTGTGCTTAGCTTAAAGCAACTTAGTGAAGCAGTAACTTAATTATTAAATACACTCATTCATAAGAGACAGTTTAGAAAATACCAAATGGAAAAGACCATAATACAATCTGCATTCCCCTCACATAAAATTAGCTTTCATGGATGTCGATTTTCTTTTACTCTTCATGAGGCCATATTTGCTCTTTCACATAGCTGTGCTTATACAATTGCATATTTTCATATCCTTGTGTTATACATATATATTTTTTAAATGCAAGGCCATATTTCCAGGTGATCCTAATTTCTTTCTGAAATCATATATAACGGCTGAGGACATGAGTAGGCTAACTGAAGTGGTCTTTCATTGTCAGTCAACTAGTTTATTTTAAGCTTTGGCTGACATAAAGAACCCTGAAACGACCCATTGCTATAAAGTTTTCAAACCCAACATGAGATGTCTAGGATCTAAAGAGGAGAGTTTCACTAAAGGACATGCTTGCTTTTAGGCTCTTGATCCCCTATAGGAAAGGTGACTCTGAGCAGCCTACATACTGAGTGTTTCTCAAATGAGTCCAACCTATGGCCTGAGGGAGACCATGAGACGCTTTGTAGGCCTCCTCTTTCCCTTTTCCTCAGTCTCCTCTTGCTAGGGGCTATGAAAACTTTTGAAAGTATTCTAAGGTAAGGGTGCTTTGCTGGGCTGGAACAATTCGACTAGCAGCTGTTGCTCCCTAGCAGACTGGTCCACACCTCTGGAAAATCCTGTAATGCCAGGCCATGTGAGTGTCCTATATTTCCCAGGATGGACCCATGGGAACAGGGTGACTAACAAGGGTGCCTTCCTGTCTCTGCAAGGTTCATGCTGGAGATCCCGGGTTCAAAGAATTACTTCTGACTCACTTTTTCCAATTCCCTCAAGGCACTTGGAATGAACAACACTGAGACTCTCTGTCCCCACCCAAACAGAAGCCCATCATGAAGGGCTTTCCTTTTCCAGGGACCAGACAGAGCTGGAAAAAAACAACAGCTTCTAGGCAGGAGGCAGCATGCGCTATTGACCTCAAGGATGCCTACGTAGATCAGGGCCCCTGGTGCAACAAAGACTTCCTCAGGAGACCTTTTTCTCAGACCAGACTCATCTTGCTCCCTTCTATTTCTCAGGCTCCTCTTCTGCTGTAGCTCTTTCATGAGTATGAGCAATGCCAAGAGGGCTGATCTGGGAATCCCTGTGCCTAAATGGGTCAAAGAGAGTCAGGCCAGTCAGCACAGGTGGAGAAAAGGAACGAGGAGGCTGTAGGACATCCTCCCAACTTCACTAGCATGTGTGTGTGATGGAGAGGGCGTGACCCATCGGTCCCATGGACAGGTGAGAGGCAGGCACTCCGATATGTGCGAGGGCACCTTGGTGCTGGCTGGCAGCTGCAGTGTGCTCTGAAGTTCAGGCATGGAGATCTAGCCCCACACCTGAGCACAGGTGCTAGCTACCTCAGGAGCGCAGACCCCATAGCCTAGCAAAATTGCCTGGTGTATTTAGAAAAATCCTGTTTTATCTTCAGATTCCTTTTAGGAGTAAGGCGAGTGTACAGAAAAATCAATGTACTCTTGCTATGAGAACAAAGCATCTCTGCCCAGCAGAGTCTGTACACCGATCATTCTCTGTCTAAAGGAGTAGCAGAGAGGTTAGAACTGTCTTTCCATACACATCACCCAATGTTTAAACACTTCTCAGACAACCATTTTTTTTCAGATTAATTTTCTTACTATACATCTCTCTCTCTCTCTCTCTCTCTCTCTCTCTCTCTCTCTGTGTGTGTGTGTGTGTGTGTGTGTGTGTGTGTGTGTGTGTGTGTGTGCAGCTCTTCAGTAGAGCCCTTGCCTGTTATGTTCAAGATGTTCAAGGCCCTGAATTTAATTCTTGGCACTGGCATAAAGAAAAGAAAGTAAAAACTCCCAGTCCCCTGTGTGTCCTGGTTGTAACCCATTCACCTCCTTAGGACAAATTCCAATTTTTCTTGCCTCTTAGGATGTAAGTAAAATAGAAACATCTTTAGAATACCTCCAAGTATCTATCTGTTGGTGTCTATGTTGTGGGCATCATGTGCTTCCTGACTCCATCCACACTTATGACTGGTGTGTGTGACAAGCCTGTAGTTAGCAACCCTTTAACCCTGACTGGACCACGATATTTATGTCTGTGTAAGGAAAGATGCTACCCTTCTCTCCAGGGCAAGATACAGGCTTCAAAGGCTGAGGGGGCAGCTCATCAAGAAAAACTTGCCTTATGTGCAGAAGAACCTGAGTTTGATTCCTTGTGCCTTTCCTCCTCCTCCTCCTCCTCCTCCTCCTCCTTCTTCCTTCTCCTCTTTCTTCTCCTCCTCCTCCTCCCCTTCCTCCTTCTTCCTCTTCTTCACCATCACCATCTGTGGCTTCTTCCAATTGTATTATATTTGAAAGGTGGCTTTACAGAGCCTGGTGGTCTCCAGTGGGCAAATCTCTGTGATCACATCACAGTGTTCAGTGTCTGGAGCTTCATAGGCATAGCCAGGCCTATGAACTGAGGGACAGGACAAATGCTGTGGAGTTTCCCAGTATGTGTGTGAGTGGGGAGAACATGACAGACATGAGCAGAGAAAGTTCTGTGCAGCTTGGGCTTATGACACACCAGCAGGGCACCCATATTGATCCCTCACTTCTTTACCGAGTAAGGTCATGATCCACATCCTAGAACAAGCTCTACAGAAACCCAAGAAGATGAATTCAAATAAAGCTGTTGCCCTCAAACTATAAACTTTGTGAGCAGTGAGATGGGGACTTTATGTGGCTTGCCTTCTTCCTGCTGGCTGTGTTTGCAGAGTCTTTGCAAAGCTACCAGCCCCACAGCTGGTGCTTATTAAGGGAGTGTTGACAGAATGGTTTTCTTTTCTTACTAACTGGGGGGTGGAAGTGATTAGCCACTGAGTTTCTGGGGGAGCAAACTCCGGCTAGGCATTCTGTATACCTGATTCTACCTAATTGTCACCCCAACTCTGTGAAATCCATTCAGTGCCCCTATTTCACAAAAAGGGAAAGTTGAAGGTCACAGGGGTGGAGTTGTTTGTTCTTTTTGACAAAGCTGGTAACATAGAGTTTGGCTTGGAAGGCAGAGCGGTTTGACTCCAAGGCCCACACTCTGTCTGTGCTTCAGATTCTAGACCAGTGCTGTCCAATAGAAACAGAAGGCAAGCCATGGGTAAGAGCCAAATATGTAATTTTATATTTTCTCATAGCCACATTAGAAAAAGAAAAACCAGGTGGACATTAATTTTAGTTTTGTGTTATTTAACCCAAAATAGTATTTCACTATGTAATCAATATAAAAAAATGATCATTTTTTTACATTATTTTCTGTGGTCTTTGGACTCCATTGTACAATTTACAAAATATAGCACGTCTCAATTTGGACTCGCTATATTTCAAGTACTCAGTAACCGTATGTCACATGTGGCTACCACATTAGATAGCTCAGCTTTAGGATTCAAAACTAGCTATTTTTGGTTTCTCTCCTAGACATTCTTGAAAAAAAATTCACTTTTTCTTAAAGCCTTTTAGTAACGTTGAAGGTTATATGAAATAATCACTGCATGTTCAGTACATAATTGAAAATTTGTTTTTTTTTTTTAACTGTGTTGGTCAGCTCTAAAACGATATAGCATAGACGGGATGGCTTAAGTGCCAATTTCCAAGTACCAGCATAGTGAGACTGTGTTGAGGGCTCTCCTGGCTTGTAGCCAGCCACCTTCTCCTTATGTCCTCACATATGAAGTAGCAAAGAGTGGAAGTGCCTGTGGCTTTTCTGCTTCAGACTCCTGAGGGCTGCGATTACAGGACTTCCAGGACATCCCCTACCTCAACCCTTCCAGCGTCTCTCTTGACCTCATCTAACCTTAATCCTCTTCAAATAACACTATGAATGGGATGGGTGATCTCAACTACGTCTGACTGGGTAACGTGCAGCTGAGGGCATCTCATCGTCTTCAGCGACTCCGTCTGTCTCTTGGCTACTGAGAAGCTGGTACATTGCACAAATGTTCTGCAGAGAAACGCTGTTCTCTGAAACTTTGCAGCCCACTTCCTCCTTTATCCCTGAAACTCAGATGGGCTAAGTTTCACGTGGGTCTTGTCTGGTAGTGCTTACCTTTGTGTCCTTTTTTGAACATCAAGCAGCTGTTTTAACATGATCTGGACCATCAACTGTCCCAAGTGCTTAGTGGCTTGGTATGTGGTGCCCCCCAAAGACACAAGACTGCTTTGCCTATGACAAGAGATATTTTAGGAAGGCATGGCCTAGTGCTGGGGTATGCGTAGGCATTTGAATGGGCTTTAGCTTTCTCATGATTACTATGATTATAATCTTCTGTAATTTTTTTCCCCAATTTGGTCCTGAAGTCTCTTGAGAGCTGTCACCTGTCAAAGTGGTCACTTTCTGGGCCAGTTATAACCAGAGAAAATTGAGTTCTTACGTATGCCACATGAGACCCGAGATGGGCCCAAATACACATAGCATTTACTACTCACAGGAACCGGAGAGGCGAAGGCACTGAAGGAAGCCTGTGGAAGTAAGGGAGCAGCAGAGAGCCCACCTGGACGGATGGGGAGAGAGAGAGAGAGAGAGAGAGAGAGAGAGAGAGAGAGAGGCAGAGACAGCCACAGCAATAAAGAGACTTGGTGCTGAGACCTCTGGGACTCCGCTTTCATTAAGTTCCTGGCATTCTTCCTCAGACTTTTTCTCAAGACTGTGTACTAATTAATTACTTACATGACTGGTGGTAATCAGTAGGTTTTATTCTTGTCAACAGCTATCAGATGTGTTGAATTGGGGGCTGAGTGGGATGAGAAACAAGTGGGCCACGTCACAAACCAACTCATGTGTGACAATAAAATGGGGGTGTCAAACAGCTTCTATCATACCTAACAGTGAATAATGAGGCAGCACCATGTTAAGTAAATCCATAATAGCTTTGTGACTGAAGCTGCTGTCTCTTCATTTCTGTAGTGTTCAAATCCTCACTGACGATGTTCAGCTCTATCCCCCCCCCCCGCTCCAGAAAAAGGTGTGAAGGTGCTGCACAATCAGAGCCTGAATGCACAAGGAGAGAGGTGAGATGTGCATCGATCAGCAAGGTATCAGTTTGCCAGCAGACCACAGCAGACAAGGACTCTGGAGCTTCAGGAGTGGCCAAGGGTCTGAACAAGGGCATCACTGATGAGAATGAGGCAGATAACCCTCATCCTGAAGAAGCTATCCAAGCCAAGGAAGCTTATTTCCTATATTTTTGTTCTTTAAACCCAGATGTCAGCAAAACAGAACTTTATAGACCAATAGGAGCAGCACTCACTGAGGAGATATGATGTGCCAGGCACTTGATATATTTCGCTCCGTTTGGGTTTAAATGCATTCTATTAATAACAACTCTAAATTTCCACCTGGAGGTCCTAATCCTGGCACACCGTTTGGGAAGTAAGGCAATGATGAAGCTGTAATCAGTCAAGTTGTTGTTTGAGTGGGTTCCATACACAAGAGATCAAGTGTCCTTGTCAAAAAGAGGAATCAGCAGAAAGACACACTCAGGACAGGACTCTATGAGAGGCTGTATGTGTAGACTGTATGCTGTATCTATGACCCAAGGAAGCCAAAGATGAGGCATGAGGCGGATTTCTCTTCACAGCCCTCAGAGGGGTCAAGCCTGCCCAGTGCCTTGACCTTGAACTTTTGCCTCCAGAATAGTAAGACAGGACTTTGTGCTGCTTAAGCTACTCAGCTGCTCAGCGAGTTACATTGTCAGGGCTGACCTGGCAAACAAACACACCAGTCCATTTAGTGTGCAGAACACTCCTTGGGAAAAGTGTTTCACCTGTTTTTAGAAGAACGCAGAGTTCACAGAAGTGAGCCTTCATACCAGCCTGACTCTTCCAGGCGGACTTCCTTTCAGCCATCCGGTGAGCGCGGGACCCTGCCTCTGGATGGCAGAGCTGTTCATTGAGTGACACACCAATGGCCCGTGGGGCCCACGACTCTCACTCTGTCCGATTTACATTTACATGCTCGCACGTCTCTTACTTTCTTGACAGACTGTATCACGAGCAGGCTGAATCCCTGAAATAATGTTTATTGGCTCTGCCTGCCATTTACTTTGGCTCCATAACTTAAAGCACTGTCAGGAAGATACCCCCCCTCCCCCGTAACCCCTCAGATGAGGTGCAGCTCCATGTATTGTGATTACAGGTCATAGAAACACCTTTTCATTTGCCTGTGGCATCTAGCTCACCGCATGGGGGCTTATATTTCTGGGCAATCTGATTCTTCTGTTGGAACATTAAGGAACTGGAGCCGTTCTTAAACAAGGTGACTATTACTCTCTGCAGGATTTCTTCTCTCAGTATCACTTGGTCTCTAGAGGCCTCAACAAGGAATCAGGCCTCACACCTCCTCAGGCCTTCCTCCACCTCCTGCTATAGGACCTTGAGGAACAGCCTACACCCAGCAGGGGTCCTCTAGCAAATTCACAGTGATTCACAACACCATGAAGCATCTCTGGAGATAAATCTTGACAGTACCAATTCCTTTTTTATTTTCTTGTTGTTGTTGTTGTTGTTGTTTTGTTTTGTTTTTTTTTTAAATCAAAGGTAAAGCATGCTGGCTTTGTAATATTACTATGAAATATTACTATTATTATTCATGCTATGAAATATTACTGTTAAAGAGGTGTACAATATTAAGCCCACATGTAGCCACCACCTTGTAAATAAAAATAATTTAAGAGACACTGAATTATATTATGTCAAGTATTTATAAACTAAGGGGTCTTTTCTATCAGTAAACTGATTTCAATTTAAAGCATTTACTTTTTCTTAACTTTTCCCCACATTTTATTATGTTCTATATTTTGAAAATTTTTGAAGTAAATGCCCTCTGTTAGTGATATTTAGATTATGTACATTGTGACGTCTGTTGCTAGTAATCCAATAATCTCTACCAGGTCCTATTAATATCTCTGTGTAACAAATAGTTATATTTTTTGAGACATGATCATTACCATACAGCCCTGCCTGGCCTAGTACCTACTCTCTACAATGTGTATCTCAGGCTGGTCTTGAACTTGAGCTTGTACTCTTTCTTCGGTTTTCTAAGTGCTAGGATTACTTGCATGCCTTACCATACTTGAGTAAGAAATACCTTTTTAAGCACACATAAATCTCTATTTGAAATACTAAGAAACTCCTCAGTTTCCATCTGAGTGAGGCCTCTTTATGCTGCCCAGTGCTTTGTAAGAGAACCCTTCAGGTACCATTTACAGGATTTTGCTACATGGAAGGTCAAAGTGGCTTTTCCCTGCTTTGAGCTTTGATCCAGTTATTCATGTCACATGTCACCAGCTTGCCTGTTTCTTCTGTGATATCCCTTAACACATTGTCTCCTTTCATTTCTCCACTGGATGGGTAGCCATTTTGTGGTTCAGTCAGCTTTTTACTTTCAAAACAATATTGCTGGTTTCCTACCTTGCTCCTCTTTCCTGAAGTAACCCAAAGCTAGAAAGCTTTTAGCTAGTCAGTTTTCTAGGTTGTGGGGATTAGAAGCCAGCTTTGTTTAATGTAGGCAGAAAAGATAATTATTAGAAGCTATGAACACCTCACTGAAGGGATTAGGTATTTGGAAACAAGCCTGGGGGAGGGGCTGGCCAGAAGAAGGTCAGAGAGCTCAGAACGTGAGCCATGCTGCAGGGCAGTCTGGGATTGCCAACACAGTTGCTTCCTGCTTTTGAATTCTTTCAGCCAAAGACACTTGTCTGGACTCTTGCCACATTCTACACTACTTTTGTATGGGGTGATGAGGTCGTGTCATGTCCTTTACCACCATCATCTTTACCCATCCCCCAACATCCTCATTACCATCACTTCTCCTACCACCTCCACCTCCGCACTACAATCTCCTTTACTGCATTGACACCATGCTATCTCCTTCACCCAGCCTCCATCCTGCCACCATGCCCATCACCAACCTCTCTTTTATCACTTCCACCCCACCACAATCTTCTGTGGTATCATCACCTCCACCGCCACCAGGCCCAACATAGCCTCCTCTCACCCCATCTCTTCCACTATCACCACCCTACCACTGTCTGCTCTGCTATCATCACTCCCATCACATTTTCTAACATCCTCTCCTCCATCGCTGTCACCCTTATCATTTCCTCTTCCACCACCATCTCCTCTGCC
The DNA here is from genome assembly GCF_907164565.1 of Psammomys obesus. NCBI lineage: Eukaryota > Metazoa > Chordata > Mammalia > Rodentia > Muridae > Psammomys > Psammomys obesus. The sequence continues at coordinate 11,380,279 of NW_026591918.1, read as the reverse complement.
ATCAGCAATCTATCACCATCTCTCTGGGCACCCTTACTCCTTCCATCACTCCTTCTATTACCATCATGCCTGCCAACATTGCCCACCATCGTCACCTTGCTATCATCAAGCCCCGCTAACAATAACTCCCCTAAAATGAACGCCTCCCACCATCTCCATCAAGTTATCACTAGTAAGTTCTGAAGTGTGCATCCCAGTGAGAGGCTAATAAATTATATACAAGCTTTAGTAGTCAGAAGTCAAGGAAAGTAATCTGATATCTGAATGAGTTGGAAGAGCATTGATGTCTGATTTTACATACTAATGTATTGGCTAGTACTACCCGCCTATCCTGCCTTTCCATCTTGTACCATTTTATGTGTTAAAAAAAAAAATCCCCTTCACTGTGATTCTGTTGGATTCCAGCAAGTTTTGTTCATAGATGCCTGCGGTATTGGCAGATGGGTGATGGTACTTTTCCATGTTCTTGACTTTCAGTGCGTCCCTCACATTTTAAATGTTATATTCTAAAAGGATCTTCGGGTGATATTTACTACGAATTTCTTCCTAGTCTTTCTTCCCTCTGTGTTGGCAGATTTTCCTGACTTTATCTTTACTTCATTTATGAATGATTATTCTGGGGACAGGGAGGTGTGGGTAATTTTCAAACTATCTCAAATATTTTTTCCCCAGGATACCCGAGGACTCTCAGGACAGCCAGGCCTCCATGTAGTATGAGCCTATAGCAATGAGACCTGGCTATAATACCCATGAACACAACTCACTTCTGCTTTGTGTTCCTCAGGATGAGCAATAACACCATGGAGTCCATGGATCTTCTCATTCCAGATGAACTATGGACTACTCACCCTCCTTTACTAGCAGATAGTAGTCTCAACGGCTCCATTCTTTCTAAATGTCCCTGGCAAGGGAGAGTACATCACCCTGATACTATGATAGGAGGGTTCCAAGGAGGCTTCTGGGAACCCAGTGCCGATAACTCTCCCTTAGCCTTCTCATCCAGGGGCCTGGGCTTATTATCTGATTCTGCCAGAGGCCATGGCTGGCCAAGTGCTTGAGGTCTCCATCTTCACCCCAACTCCGCCAGCTTTGATCTTCTAGCCCTTAGCCGTTGGGTCAGACAGAGTTCCAAGGGCAATAATAGTAACTGCCTGCTTGTAAAGCACTTGGACCCCAGAGGAGAAAGGGTGTCAGATGAGTGTGAAATGTTATTCCTGGCACAGGCTGGAGAATGGAATGGAAACTCACCAGCAGAAAGCACAAACACAGAGGAAGCCATTTGTCAGCTCCTCTGCACAAATCAGCATAGGCAAAGGGGTCTCCCTCCAGTAGGCACCTCCCGAGTCAGTCAGAGGACTAGAAGAAAGGAGATGAATGCAAGCATATGAGCCCCATTCCCTGACATCAGCCTTCCACAGGAATTCATGGGCTCCCCTTTCTGAGGTCCTCCTTCAGTCTGAAGACTAGCTCCCTGGCGTGTTCTAGGCAGGATGCCCACAGACAACCCAGGTACTGAGCAACCTGCTCTGACACGGTCCAGGAAGAAGCTACTCTAGCCATTGTTGATATTTCCTGCACAGTGTGGAGTGAGATACAGAGCTGAACAAAAGCTACGGTGTGTGTGCATGGGCAGAAGGCTGTGCCCACCCAGCATATGCAAAGCCAGGCATGAATCTCCCAAATCTCAGAGGAGCATTGATTGCACTTTCCAGCACTTCAGCAAGTGGCCCCCAATCTTAGTTCCACCGAGGAACAAGACTGGGCTTTATAAAAAGCTCTTTGACTCTGATGTACTTTCTTCTCTGAATCATGGTCTGTCATAAAGGTAAGCACCATGAACAAGGTCCCATAGGCCTTGCTTGACTTGCTTTTATGGCTGGTCAAGTCTTCTCAGGTCCCAAATACTCTTTCCCAAGGATGGGCTCTACCATCCACTCCAGTGCCAAGAGGTTTGTCTGGGGTCTGGCCCCCCCAGGAATTCACAGATATTTCAAAGATTTTTGGGCCTGGGCCCAGGCACAGCAGGGCAGCCCTTGTCCGGCCCTGTGGTTTGCGATCTGGCCATTCATAACTGGCTCTGAACAGGCACTTATCATTCTTCCCCGACCACCCAGTCAGCTCACACAGCCTGTAAGTGTAGTCGGAGCTGCCCAAACCAAGGCCCGCTCAGTCCTCCAGGGCCCTGATGCTCTGCCTGCCCGCTGTTGGCCACCCTGCTGCAGACAGCCGGGCCTGTCCAGCCAAGTGGACACTGGAGCCCAGAAACAGCAGGAACTGTGCATCTCCCACAAGCCACAAAGGGGGATTCACAAATCAAAGGGGCCGAGAGAACAAAGCCATCACATCCGTCCATCACTGGGGAGCTGGATCTCAGAATAACACAGGCCAGAGTCCCATAGCAATGAGTCAACACCCGCCAGAGCAAGCACCATGGGCCCCTGGCTGTGTGGAAAAACACCCTGGTAGCCAGCTGGCTGTTCTCACCCAGACCTGGGAGGTTTGGGTGTCTGGGGGGTCATTTTGAGCTTTTGTGTCATGGTGGGAGCCCATAAGAGTAGGAGAAGAGAAGGGGAAAAAAAATCATAGCTCAGACCTTGTCTTTCAGGGAACACAGTCCTAGTTTCCTCCAGCCCACCAGCCCTACTCCAGACATGGATGATGAGCATGAAGCTGGCTTACATGGTGGCTTAGAACCATGTTTGAAATCCCTCTCTAACCCTCAACTCTGGCCCTGCTCTGTCACTGCCTTTGCCCAGGAGAGTGAAGAGGATAGGAGATGACTCAGAGGATAAAGCATTTGCTGCACTAGTCTGATGACCTGAGTGAGTTTGGATGCCCAGTAGCTATGTAAAGGACACAATAGTGCACACATCTCGGTCTTCCAGTGGGGAGATAGGAAGCAGAGACAAGAAACTGCTAAGGTAGGGGTCAGCTATCCTGGCATATGCTGTAATGAATAACAAAAGCGACCCTATACCAAACAAGGTGGACAAGAGGTCCTCTGAGCCCCATATTCACTCCATGGTACATGCACACTGCACACACATACAAACAAACACACAGGGAAAAGGGGGGGGAGAGACAGAGAGAGACAGAGATAAAGACAGACAGAGAGCTCACAGGCCCAATGGCAACATGCCAGTCAGCTTCCAACTCTCAAACCCAGGGCCCAGGACCAATAGGGACACTCATGTAGGCATGGGCTCCCTTTCCTTCTAGATGAGCATTTCCTGATGCTGATGCTGTCATCACACCATCCAGACAACCTTCCTTCCTCTCAACACCCTTGAGTTTCTGTGGCTTGGAAGCCAGGAGAACTATGTCAATACATAGGAAAAAGGCCTGAATAATAAAACGCAGTTGTGATCTAACTGCTAACAAATCATTTCTCATTCCTAGGCCTCATTGTCAAGATGAAGACCCAGAGGAGACCTGAAGGAAAATTTCAGCTTGGAAGTTCCAGAACCCTGAATGACGACCTCGAGTTAACTGAACCAAAGAAATGAGGTATCTATCTCATCTGGGAAGCTGCAGAAGACTTTATGTAAGGGAGGGTAAACAATAGGAAGTAAGCCTTGGAACTTTCCGCCCCTCAGTTCCTTGCCATCTTTTCTTTGATGACTTCTCTGTCTGTCCTGGGGCTGGAGCACAGTCAGGGCTGGGTGGGATGGCCTGAGTGGCAGATGGACTTTGCCAGGGCTCTAGTTGAGGTTTCTTTCACTCACCAGCATGTTCTGCGGAAGTTACCTTCCCCCATCGCTTTTCCACAGCTCAGGACTGTCCAGGTGGGGGTGTGAGCTGTCACAGCCCTTTAGGATGTATTCTGAGCGTCCATTGTGCATTTGGCCCTTTTCAAAGCCCCACCAGCTTTGAAGCATACTTGGATGCTCTTGCGCATTGCATGCCTTTCTTCTGGAAGGCTGTCAGGCTGAAAGTCTGCGTGAGAACTCATCATGTGTGATTTCTGCCCATCTGGCCATAGAACACCCTTATGGAGTATGGGCAGAAGGCTAATGTACTGGATGAGGGCGGCCGAGTTGCAGTTCTGCAGATGTCTCAGAAGCTGGAGGCATCTGGATCTGTGTGCCACATGGGGTAACAGGTGGGCCACCACCTGCCTGGCTCCCTGAGCTGGGGACATTTTAAGTCTCTCCATGCCTAGGAGTGAGCACAATATTCAGGCCGTGTCTCCCAGCAGCTCTGTGACCTGGTATTTATATATATTTTTATATCATGTTGTGAATGTCTACACTAACTGAAAAAACAAACAAACAAACAAACAAACAAACAAAAAAACAGCTCTTTTGTTAATGGTGACACCATGGAATGGCAGGGAACTGGATTTTACTCCAAGCTTGTAGTAGAACAGAGTAGGAACAGGGAAAGCCTGGCCTCAGCTCTCACCCCACTCTCTCCTAACAAATGTAACTGTGTTGCTGCCCTGGATAGAAATGTTAATGCCCAAGTCAAAACCAGTTGCTAAAATCCTTTCAGGCTCAGGGCCATTCACAGTGACTTCAAAAGTCCTTGAGACCCTTTAAAACATAACATGAAAATATGACTCTTAAAACAGAGGTGAAATGCACATAATGAGCCTTTTAGTGATACAAAATCAAGTACATTTAACACCCTCACAATGCGAAGCCGCCCGCTCTCTAGCTGTTAACTTTTCTGTCTCTCCCCACACTCACTATGTCTCTTTGGTCTCTTGCCTGTCATCCCCGTACTCTCAAATCTGTTTTCTGTTTCTATGCTTTGGCTGTTCTGGATGGGTCTTAGGGAAGGAAACACGTATTTAATCTGTCTCTGGCTGCTTCGACTCAGAGCACAGCCAGCAGGCTAGCGTTTAGCACTTGGTTTACAAAGCTCATCGGTATTGGAGCACGTATCAGCACCTCCCTCTCAGAGCTGAGGACCGCTCTGCTGTATGGACGAGCCAACTCTTGCCTAGCCATGCATCCCTTCTCGGAGAGCTGTGTGGGTCAATGCCACCTTTTGTTTATCTGTTCCAAGTCATGCTGATCCACACACTCCCCCATAAGACCTTGTGCAGACATGGTTCCCTTAGGGATGTGCCACAGAGTGGGACCCATTGGGTATGTTAAGCTTTTGGGAAACTTTCAAATTATTGCCTGTTTTCCAGTCCCCACAGCCATGAATGAGGCTCTAGCCTTTCACCCTTACGAGCCCTGGCTACTGGCTTTTCCATCCTCTCCACTCTAGTGGGCTTGAAGCAGCATCTCCCACTGTGGTTTTGATTTGCATTTCCTAAATGATGAACCTGACTAGCACCTTTTCAGGTGTTTATTGGTCATTTGCATAGCTTCATTACAGAAATGTGTATTTAACTGTGTTCCCATCTTTAAATTGGGCTTTTTACTATTATTATTATTATTACATTATTATTATTATTATTATTGGGATGTAAGAATATCGGACCCTCATCAGATATGTGATTGGCTATTGTTTTGCTTTTCAGTGCTGTGGATTGAACATGGGCCCCGTGCATGATGGAAGAGTGGTGCCACTGAGCAACACCCCTACTCTTCCCTTTCGTAGTGTTCTTTCTCCCGAAGCTCACTCGTAGCCACCTGCAGATCTCTCCTGCTTTACCCTCCAGAGCTTCACTCTCTTCGAAATAGCCACTCATCGGCCAGTTAATTTCCTTCTCATTGTAGATGTGAAGTGTGTTTAGTGCTGTTGGAGAAAAATCACTCAGACTAGTGGCATGTGCCTGCCAGTGTCATTGGAGTCCCCTACTTCTTATTCATTCTCAGCTGGTCCCTCACCTCCTTCCTTGCACCCATCTGGGGAACCCCAGACCTTCTTCCCTGAATACATGGTATTTTATGTCACAGCCTTCCAGTGTGTCTTCTAGGTTTTGCCCTTTGTGATTCATGTTGTTAGTGTCACTCTCTTGGTTTCCCTTTCCTTGTTGCTAATGTCTCCTCTTGCTTTTTTTTTTTTTAACAAAAATCCTAAATTTGCCTCACTTTCCATGTCCACCTCTTGACACTGGCATCTGGTCCACTCTCCCAGTTAGTGCCTGCAGCCCCAGTTGGTACCTTGTGTTTTAATCCAGCCAAAGAGGCTCTTCTAGCCTTCAACTGTCACGGTTCCTCTGACACAATGGAACATGCAGACTACACCCTCCTTGGCTATGTGGTAACACTTCCCTCTCAGCTCCCCATCCCGTAGCCCCCACCATGGTTCTTCTAGTCCCTCTGTGGTCTCCTTTTCGCCCTGTGACTTAGATGTTGGAACTCCATTAGTTCTGCTCTTGCTCCATCTGTCTGTCATCCCTGAATCAGTCTCCTGTAATCTGGGAAGGCCTGGAGGCTGGCATCCCTTCCCTGTGTGGGTTGTGACCTTCTGTGCTTTCTGTAGAGTATCCCAGTCTGGGAACATCTGGTGGCTCTACCAGGAGCCCACTGTGTCCTTTGGTACCCTGAGCAGAAACCTCTCTGGACAGCAGATTCTGGTGAGATCCTCTACCCTTGCAAATATACTAGTTCCGGGGCAGCCATGTGAGCATCGGCTGGGAGCTTGTTCGATTTACAGAGGTAGAGTACCCCAGGCTTCTAAACCTAAGGTGCACATTGGCAGGTTTCACTTGAGGTTGGAAGATTGCCAGACTCCTCTCTCGCCACTGAGCAGCGAGAGTCAAGAAACCTGGTTGTTTTCAGATGGTTTGGCTTCAAAAATAGAAACCAGCTTCAAAGGGAGAGTTTGATGGAAGGGGTCCTTTATTTTTGTCTACTAGCCTCAAAGCAATGAAAGACATTTTAATTTAAAACTAATTTTTACTCTAGCTTGGTGAGCTATTAAGGGGTTAGAGGAAGCGAGCAGTAGAAGCACTGTCTGGCTGTGACAGAGGTAGGCAGACTTTAAGGCTGACTTGCTCCGATTCATGGATAGGGATCGGCTGGATAACATCCCATGGAATGAGATGGAATTTTGCTAGATTTTGCTCTAACATGAGCTCCCCATTCCTAGAGCAACCCAGGTTATTGTCAGTGAAAGTGTTGCTGGGGCACAGCTGGGCCATCCTCAGCCCCTCAGGCCCATGTTCTGTCTCCTTTGCCCGTGAACTGGGCCTACAGAAGACAAACACATGGGCTTGTGGTGCATATGGGTCATGTGAACAAAACCAGCTCAAGTTTTTGAGCAATGCCTGAAGTTTAAAACAAAACAAAAGTCCCAAACAATAGCTCCTCCTGCTTTGCGTGAACTGCGGTTTGGGTGGACTGGTAACTTACCCAGTCACCAGGTCTTTTTGGCTGCTCTGGGAAGAAAAGGCTGTTTACAAGAAACAAGAACCCCACTGTGGGACCAGCATATCCTGATCCCGCGCTCCAAATGATGATAGGGATGGAGAGGAAGTGAAGCTGGGATGGCATCAGGATTCTCTGGTTTCAGAAATAATTAGGAATGATCAGAGAAGCCCCTGGCCAACTCTTGGGAGGGACTGAGCTCCAAGCTCCCCATGTCCCTGCAGCTGCAGCTCCAAGCCCTTGCTATGATAGTCACCTGCTGATACACATGGACTGATTCTTAACCTGGAGCCCTCCCAGTCCATCCCCAGATTCCTCCCACTCATTACGTAGCCTCTAGCTCCGAGCCTTTAGTACTGGGGAACCCTAAATCTTCACTGAGCTCTTGGTACCAATCTCTGTTAGCGCTCCATCTTCAAGATTCTTGTGGTGGGCACTGAGAAACACTATCCTTGATCTGCTGCCCATCTGTCAGAGGTGCAGTCAGTTGACAGCTGACCTCAGGTTTCTCTTAGCCAATCACATTCTAGGGCAGCCCTGGTCAGTGCCTAAAAAAGGTTGTGGTCTGGCAGAGCTGCTACTACCCAGTTTGAACTCTCTTAATGATTAATCCAGCTTCTCCATACCTGGTAGAGACATTTTCCTGCCTGGGTCCCATCCTCATCTGCTTAGGTGATACTTCAGGAGATATTTACATTCCTAACTCTGCCTTTGTATCCATTCCTCAGAGAACATAACTGGGCCGAAACCAATACATTCGTACTTGGCCTCTCTTGGCTCCTCAAAGGGTCCCAGAGGCTTATGAGAAATGGATGGATAGATGGGTGCATAGGTAGGTGGATAGCCGAGCTGAAGTTGATATGCTGAGCACCCAGCAGCACTGGCACACAAAATGTTCTGCTTCACATTTGGAACTCGGAGAAGACCTGACTGCCTGGAGGGACCTATGGGTTGCTTCCTTCTAAGCATATAGTTGCTGAAACCTGCTGGGGCAGTAAGGAAAGGGCATGGGGACACTGATGGTGAAGAAGACATGGGTGGGGTGGGCCAAGGCATTTGACTATTACTGAGTCTAACAGTCATGCCAGTCTTCAAAGCAGACAGGTGATGACCGGGTCCAAACAGCTGTCATCAAATTGTGGGCTGCAGCTCACAGTAGGAGAGGGTGGACGGAGGCCAGCTGTTCCCACCTGGGCTTTCAGAGGCCTACGCTCAGCACAGGTACATGACTCTTATGGAAGCAAACTTAGCCATGGCACTTCAGAAGTATGTATTAGGGAGAAGTGTATATATGTGTATGCTCACTGTGCATGTGTGGTAATGTGTTTGTGTGTGTGCCTGTTTGTGCCTGTGCGTATGTCAGTCATACACATTCATGGGATGTGCCACAGTGGTTATTAGGAACATGGACATGGTGCCACGGGCCTTCAAGGCTGATAAATGGGTTTAGGGAGAAAGCAGGATAGAAATCCCATCCCCGCCCCCTTTCTTCAGAATAGGCCAGATCTGAGAGTCTTATGGAAAGCTGGAAGGCTTAGACTGAATGGTCATAGTCATCTCCACGGGATCAGTCCCTGGTGGGGGGATGATATAAGCTAGATCAGAAGGTCTTGACTGAGGACACTCTCCTTGTCTTCCTTTGAGATTACGGGACTTCGCTTTTGGGGACAAAGCTCCTGGGGGTGTGCTAAGACTCAATACATTGATTTAGCCGTGCAAAGGTACCTTGATTTTAATGTCCAGCTCATAAGGCTTTGGTTCTCACCGCTGAGCACATCTTAGTGACCTGTCTTTATGACAGTCTTTATAGAAAGTCTTCTCCAAGCAGTACTGGTCATATTCATCTGTCCCAGTGCCAGGGATCCCTGATTCTGGGCCTAGTTTCCCCCTTTCCTACTGGCTTTTGCTTTCCTTAAGCATAACCTCAAAGAATGGAGATGGGAGGGGGTAAAGTGTGGCCACACCAGTGACCATGACCAAAGTCGGTTTACCAATGATAGAAGGTTATATTCTAAACAACTGAATTATTTTACTATATTCTCATCCTAATCCTTATGAAGTCAACAATACTATTAAGTTCATTTTATGAGGGACACAGTGTAGTGAAGGAACTTGTTTTGGTGGTGGGAAATGGCCCCATGCTCCAGGATCAGGACAAGCGAGGGTGGACTCCCAAACTTTGAGGCCAGCAGCCCGCACTACCAAGAGCTCTTTGTGCCTCTTGCACCATCTGGCCTGCATTGCCCTGGAGGATTCTCACCAAGGCCTGGGAGCCTGGTGAGGACAGGAAAGGACACTCTGGTCTTGGGCATCTGTTTTCAATGAAGTATCCACATTGTCTAGACTGCAGCCAGCCTCCTTCCTGCCAAAGAGCCAGCTTCAAAGGGCTGCTCACATTGCTGGGGCAACCACCCTCTGTGGTGCTAGGCTAGCCATGTGCTCTGGCTGCCGGAGCCCCTCCTGCAGCCTTGGGCACCAGCAGTGACATGGCAAGCTTGGGCAAAGGACACTAGAGCTAGAGAGCCACCCTGTCCCACTTAATCACATAGCACCTCCATCATCTCCACACTAAAGGTGAGAACATAGCCCAGATGTTACATGGTTTTGCAATGGTTTCCACTGTGTGGAAATGTCTGCTTGAAGCATCATGTTGACAATCAAATAAAAACTAAAGCGTGGCAGGGAGCAAGACTTAGACTCATTACACACAAAAAAATGTGCCTGTCCTGTGCCTGAGTTGCAGCTGCGAGTCACTAATGCCAGCTGTCACTCATCGGTAGATGCTCCTGATTAAAAAAAACAAACCATAGAGATGAGCTTCAAATGCAGAGCCAAGTGCATATTCCATACAGGTTCCCAGGTGATTCGCTTCACTCTGGATGACTTCCCCAGGCTTGTCCTCATGCAGGCATGGCTGGGCATCCAGAGGGAGAGCGCTCTCTAGGCTAGAAAGTTCTTAGAGATCCTCAAATAGCCACCTTTGTTCTCAAGCACTGAACTGCCAGAGTCTGCTGCCCCATCACATGGATTCCTTGAGAATCAGTCCTCTCCTCTGCAAATTAGGAACCAGACTGCCTTTCTCCCCGAACAGTGGCAAGGTCACAAAGGCATAGTAGAGAGTTGAAGAGGTGCAAACCTATGGAATACTCCAAGTTAAGCATTTCTTATCCAAAACACTTAAGTGAGGAATGCTTGGGAGTTTGGAATGTTTTAATATACATAATGAACTATCTTAAAGATGGGAGCTGAATTTAAATACAAAAGTCATCCTCGTGTTTCATTCCATCTTATACAAAGAGCCTGCAAGTAGCTTATATAATAATTTCAACTATTTTGCGGACAAAATAACATTTTGTTGTGTAAAAATTTTCTACTTATAGCATCATGTTGGCAATCAATTTCAAATTTTAGAGCATTTCTTAGATTTCAAAGATTCAGAGTAGAGGTACCATGTGGTTTTCTTGAGCAAACTATAATAAGAACCAGAAGAACAGCCCAGGATCAGTGTTCACCGGAGGAAAGAGCTTAATTTGTATGGCAGGATTTTTACACTTCTGCCAGAGCCTTGTTAGCTAGGGCTGAGAGCGCCCCTCCTCCCTTCCCCATTCTGTGTGTAAGCCCAGTGTCACGACAAAGGGCCTGAGAGGGACGGTCCTGCTCTGACAATATCACAGTCAGATGTCTTCTGGGGTTTCATGGAGCTCTATCAGGGATATAAGCTAGCCCAGAAGTAGAATCTGGACCTTGTGGGCTGTGCCCAAATAAGCATTTCCTGGTGACTAATCAGAGCTCTGCCTAGAGAACTGGGGCTTGGTGGTCTGGGGCCAAAAGCTTCCCTGGGGTAATTCATAGAGGAGGCCAGCTGGACTGGAAAGAGAGGCCATTTAGTCATGTTGCTCCATCTCAAATGATCACAGGCTGTGACTAGTCCTGCATAAAATGCCTCAGCTCTGTCCCTGGGGGTCTGTAAGTCCACAGAGGATTGAGTATCTTGCTTGCCTCAGCTATGGCTTCCCCAAAGGCAGAGGCTGTCTTTGGTATCCTAAGAGACCTTTCCAGACTTGATGTTCCCTCAGAGGGGTCCAGCTTGGCTTCATCTCTCTGTGCTTCAGAGCTCAGCTTTTTTAAGTGTGGGTTGTGACTCCATGTGGGGTTGCAGAAGTAAATGGAGGCAGGTCCATGAAAAATTTAGCAACAGTGAAAGGCTTCTGAAGATTCAATGACCAAAACTTAATTCAAAATAAAAAATGTGTGATGAATCTGAGGTATTGTAGGCAGCACTTTCCCATGATGCACTGCAGGAGCTCTCCACAGTCTTGCTTCCAAATATACCACACATTCACTGTGCAATGTGCATCTCCTCATCCCATGCAACACCAGGGAAGGCTCTCTGAAACACCTAGGCTCACATCCAAACTGTTGTGTGTTGTGAACTGTAGTGTTTTTACTGTACATAAAAAGTTTTCCACTCTAATAAAACCATGGCTTAATTATGAAAAACAGACTCAGTATTTTCCTGTCATCGTTCCTAAGCATGTAAAGTCTGTGAAGTGTTACAATGTTTGATACTAAAAAAATCCCATTTGCATTTCTGACCTGTTTCATTTTTAAAAAGTCATGAATTTTGGCTTGAGGTTAGAACAGAATTTCCAATCACTTCTGAATGGTCCTAAACATATTTCTATCATTGTATACAACACATTTCTGTGGAGTGTTGTTCTCAGCATCGACAGTTATAAAATTAGAATACTGATCAACTCTAATAGACACTGAAGATTCTCTGCACCTTGCAGCATTGAATGTTCAGTCAAGATATGATGATTTATGAAAAACAAAAATATGTCCATTTCATTAGTATGTAAATTGCCTTTCATTTTAATAAATGATAAAATTACACAAATGCCAAGTAATTATTTTAATCCAAGCTTCTTTATTATTTATTCTCAATAAGTGATTGGCATACTTATTTGATACACCTACACAGCTGAAATCACTTCAGACTTTCTCAGGTGAAAGGGGGTCACAATAAGGCTAGTCGACATCAATGGGAATGAAACTGTGAGAGAAGAATTCCTTCCCCCTTTACAAGCTGTTTATCTCAAGTTCCCCCTCTGCCACTGAGTTTAGGATAATAACATTAATTTAATAGGAGCTATGTCTCAGAATATCTAGTTGCCTTCTACCCAATGGCCAAATCTTTCTTGGAGGATAGCCTGGCCTACACAGAGAGTGGGTGGGGACTCTGGCCATGCACTTTGCTGAAATTGGCAGGGAACTGAGCTCTCGGGCATGTAGGGGCTGGTGTTGGGAGCAGAGAGTGATTAAATGATGCTGTAAAAATTTATACGCTCCTTTGTTGTACCCTGTCACCTTCAGAAAGATGTCCAAACATTGACCTGCTACAGATTCAACACAATCCCTATCAAAATTCCAGTGGTATCTCCATAGACATTTTAAAATAATCTTAAATTACATATGTAAACATAAAGAAACTCAGGCTAAAGCAATCCTGAACAATAAATGAAATGCTAGAGATAATTACACAAAACAGAGCTATTGTGAAAAAAAAAAAAAAAGCATGGTGCTGGCATAAAACAGAGCCATCAATCAATGAATTAAATTGAGGATCTGAACCTAAGTACACATGCCTATGAATATCATCTTATGTCTTCTTCACAGAGATTGAAAAATGCACCCTGGAGAAATAACAGCATTCAACAAATAATGCTGCTCAAACTGGATAGCTGCATGTAGAGGAATGGAACTAGATCTTTGCACAAACCTCAACTGCAAATTGATCAAGGACCCCAGCATAAGACCGGATACCTCGAATCGGATAGGATAGAAAGTAGAAAATAGGATTGGACATATAGGCACAGGAAAGGACTTTCTGAACATGACGCTGATAGCACAGACATTCAGACAAATGGGACCATGTGTACAGAAAAAGATATCATTATTCAAAAGAAGAGGCAACCTACAAACAGGAAATCTTTAGCCACTATGCATCTGATGGAGGGTTAATATATAGTATATATAAAGAACTCAAAAAAGAAACACCAAGAAGACAACCCAATTTTAAAACGGGGTATAAATGTCTATGACATGGACTCCTGATGCCTGCTCTTTGATCAGTTCACTCTATTGGGGCTGCCTGGCCTGGCCTCAGTGAATGAGGATGAGCTCAGTCCTGATAGGACTTGATGAGCTGGGGTGGGTTGGTGGGGCACGCTCCCCTTTTCTGAGAAGGGGAGGAAAGATAGTGGGAAGAGGGTATGATTGGGAGGAGGGGGTTTATGTTAAAATACAGAATGGCTCGAGAAACACCTAAAAATATTCAAGGTGCCTTTCTTGAAGAATTCTCTACCTTCTGTTCTTAAAACAGCAGCATAAGGAAAGAATTCCTCTGTATCTTCTATACAGAAGTGCCTCCACCTGGTGACCAATGACCCTGTTTCCTCATGACAGAAGGGTTACTTGTGACTCACAGACTAGAACTTGTAGTCATTTAGCTTAAAAACAAAATCCACACTATTCCTGTGAAATGCAAACTATCACTTTTTATTTTAGAGGTAGAAACCAGGATTCTAAGAGGCCATTTGCCTACGTGGAGGTTTCCAAGTTAACTACTTTCCATGCTATATATATTGTCACTTATGTGAGTGTGGAAAGACCTCCCAGATCTACTCAGTTGAATCTTGGTTGCTGGACACCTTCCAGCTTTCCTTCCATTGCTCTTTTTCTTGCTTGGGGGGGGGATTTTTCCTCTGGGGCTGTGTTTGTGGCGAGAATCTCATAGCACATAATCCCAGGATGTACATCTAATGATATTCAGAGCCAGAATTTCCAGACTGGGCTCAGGCATCCCTCCTATGTTAATATGCACATGTCCTGCCCCTAATACTTTGGACTTCTAAGTGGCTTTAGCTTCTTCTAAAGCTGCATCTTGCAATCAGCTCTGCCTGTCAATCAGACTTCTGTTTCCACCTCCCAATGGGAACCTGAAAGCAGTGTTATATTTTGAATTCCCCAAAGCCTCAACACTTAAGTGTCTTATTTGTCTGAGACTTCCAGCAAAACTCTTGCATGAAAACTTTTATGGCCTGGCCTGGAGGACCTGGGAGACTGTGAGCTCCTCTCTTCCAAGAGAAGAGCCGAATAGTCCAAAGCTAGTGAGGGTCCTGTGAGAAGTTAAAAAGAGCAGGTTGCCAGTCAGGGCTTCCCTGCTGTGCCGAGAGAGTGAATGTGATTGTTCAACAAGGCAAAAGCTCTGGAAATGTCTTCCACAAGCATCTAAGAGGGCATGGGAGAATCTCTGTCTCTCTCCTGCTTCAAGACTTCCTGCCTCTGGGGTCTCTTGCTAGAGCCGGAAAGAATTCTATCTTTCCTCTTCTCTCTTCCTGTCCCTGGAGGGTTATAAATCAAAGGGGATCTCGCTCCTGGGTTGTACTTACTTGACTGGTATGCAAAGTTTCAAAACTCTTTGTATTTTAAGTCCAGGTCTTAGGTTAATCTGAAAGTCTGCTGGAGACCACCCGCCTCCCTTAACCAAGCAGCTCACCTTCCATGCCAGAGCCACCTTTCTGCCTGGGAAGTGTGATAGGCACAGACTCACCCATTATGCTTAATTAGCCTTCAGATCTGCCCTCAGATCTATGGCCCTTTCACAGATGTTGGAGCCAGGAAGCCTCATCGGCCCTCATTGCTTCCTCTGAATGTCATTAAGACCATTCTCTACAGGCAGGGCACTGACGCACAAAATTGAAAACACAGCACTTTTAGGTCTCTGGTTCGTTTTTGTCAAGGTGATAGATATGGTCTAATTTCATTCTTCTGCATGTGTATATTCAGTTTCACCAATACTATGTTTTTGGAGATGCTATTTTCTTTCTTTCTTTTTTCTTTTCTCCAGTGTCTGTTTTTGGTATCTTTGTTGAATATTAGATGGCTGTAGTTATGCATAATGAAGTTTGGGTTTTCAATTTTGTTCCATTGGTCTACATACCGGTTTTTTTTTTGTGTGTGTGTGTGTGCTAGTACCATATTGTTTTTATTATTATTGTTCTGTAATATATCTTAAAGTCTGGAATGATAATCCTTCTAGCATTTTTCCTTTTGCTCAAGATTGTTTTGGCTACTCACAGTCTCTTGTGGTTCCATATGCATTTTAGGATAGTTTTTTTCCCCTATTTCTGTGAAGAATGAGATAGAGATTTTGATTGGGATTGCACTGAATCTGCAAATGGCTTTTGTTATAATAGTAATTTTGACAACATCAGTTCTACCAAACTGTGAACATGGGATGTCTTTCTGTTTTCTAATACTAATTTTTATCTTTTTCTCTAGAGACTTAAATTTTTCACTGTGGAAGTCCTTCTCTTTCCTGATTAGGTTTACCCCTAGATATCTTATTTTCTTTAAGGTTATTGTGAATGGGAGCATATAGTGAAAATTCTGGAATTTTGAATTCTTTAAAACAGAACTATTATAAGAATGTGCTTTTGGAGCAGCCTTACTAGGCCACAGAGGAAGACAATGCAGCCACTCTTGATGAGACCTGATAGACTAGGATCAGAAGGAAGGAGAGGAAGACCTCTCCTATCAGTGGACTTGGGGAGGGGCAAGCATGGAGAAGGGAGAGAGAGGGTGGTATTGGGAGGGGAGGAGAAAGGGGGCTACGAGGGGGATACAAAGTGAATAAACTATAATTAATAAAAATTAAAATAAAAATATTAAAAAAGAATGTGCTTTTGTTTTAACCCCAGGTGTAAGGATATGAGGCTGTTACTAACTGTCCACAGCAGCTGACCATGATTTGTATTGTGCTCTAGTAGAAACACAGTTTTGCCAGCTGCAGATAGTTTCTGTGATTGTGTGACTTTTGGAATTCTGTAAACTGTTCAGAGGGTGTATAAATTCTAGATCTCCAATAGGGTCAGTGGTTGTTGGTCATTTAGGGAGGTTGGTTATGGTTTGTTAGTAGCTATAGTCAAAGAAGAAACAAAAGGAAAAATATATTCATTGATTTTTCTAATTCCTCTCCTCTATACTTGTTTCTCTCCTATTTAGTGTTAGGGGGTGAAAACAGGGGTTAAAAGATAGGAAAAAGAAGAACCCACAAAGTAGCAAAGACTGGCTACAGGGGTATGTCCTCTTTCTCTGGATATTTGCTGTTAGTATATAAAAGGATATTGATTTTGTAAGTCAATTACTTGTTCTGCTACACTGTTGATAATTTCTAGGAAAAATCCTGGTAGAAGTCTTGAGATCTCTTACATATAATATTATGTTATCTACAAATAGGGGAATTTTTTTTTCTTCTTTTTATATTTGAATCCCTTTAATTTTCTTCTTTTGCCTTATGGCTTCAGCTAGTGTTTGTAGCACAATACTGAGACGAGGCTTGGATAGTGGATAGCACTGTATTGTTCCTGATTTCCTAACTTCAAATAGAACAGAGACCTAAATGGTATACCTGATTTATTGACACTGTGTAACATAAGCTGAGGCTTACAGGATGTGCATGCAGGAAAAGACTTTATGACTGGGACCCCATTTGTTCAGAAATTTAGGCCAACAATAGACAAATGGGACTTCATAAAACTAAAAAGCTTCTTCTCAGCTAAAGGAAGAATCAAGTAAAGAGGAAGCTCATAGAGTGAGAGAGAATCTTTGCCAGATATACATCTTACAGAGTATTAATACCCAGAATGTATGAAGAATTTAAAGATAAAACAAAAACAACACAGTTTTAAGAATGGTTCTGAACAAAGTTCTCAAAAGAAGAAGTAAAATGTCTAAGTAATATCTCAAAAATTGTTCATCATAAGATAAGACCCTATTGTTAAAAATAGCATGCATTTCAGACATGGGGCCCAGACACCCCTGAGGTGGATATGACCTGAAAGCCTCCTCCATGAAGACTAGATGTCATGGTACCAGAAGTGCCCAAGGGAGGGAAGAAAGAATATTTCTATCCTTACTATGATGCTGTATTAGCCAGAGTTCTCTAGAGAAACAACATTGATAGAATTTCTTAGGGTCATTACAGTGGCTTACAGGCTATTGCCCAGCTAGTCCAATAAGGGTTGTCATCAACAGAAAGTCTAAGAATCCAGTACAGTACACGAGGCTGTATGTCTTAGCTGGTATTTAGTATATACCAGAATTCTGACTAACGCCAGAGAAGGAAAGATATTGTGAGCAAGAGTGAGAAGCAAGCAGGCAATGAGAGCAAGCTTCCTTTTCCCATGTTCTTTACATAGACTTCCACCAGAGGTGAGGCCGAGATTACAGGTGGATCTTCCCAACCTCAAAAGGTCAGGATTAAAATTGGGTTCTCCCACTTTAAATGATTTAATGAAGAAAAGCATCCTTACAGGTGTAGCCAGCCACTTGGGTTCAGTTAGTTCCCTAAGTAGTCAAGCTGACAACCAAGAATGTCATCACAAGTCTTCCCCTTGTCAATTGAATACACACTCATGTCATGCTTGGATACACAACTCCCTATGTCGTGCTTAATGTCCAAATGAAAAAAAAATAGGTAGATCATGATTATGCCTAATATGATAAAACTATTTTCCATACAACCACAGATACATTCTAAATTTTAGAAGAGGTACCAATCTCCCTTAAGGAACATAATTTTGGTATCTCAAAGAAAACACAAGTATCTATACAGACACATTCTTAACAAAATAAGACAGAAACATTCATGTCAATTATAATTCTTATTTATAATTTCTGTAGCTGGTAGTGTGGCCTTAGCTGGTATTCATAGCTACCTTCTTCTACTACTCATTGTGTGTTTCCCCTACCCTCAGCAAGTACCTCAGCAAGTGCATCTTGTCTCTTTTCCTGGAGGAGTGATCCATATCTTCATTTTTGAAGGACCCTCGTCCTTTGTCATCCTGCCTGGATTAGGTTGTAGTTTCCCATTGACTTTAGTCACAGGACATGGTGGCACCAGGAGATGCCCTAAAGGATCTGATATACTCCAGACATAATCTTTCTTACCTCCAATTCCATTTCCCATGGGTAATCTGGCTCACCCCTCTTAACAGTGTTATTCCTTTCTTAGCCTATTAGCTTAGGGCATCAGAAGCCCAAAGTGGCTGGGAGGAAGTCTGATCTTGTGGTTCAGTGGAAGTGTTGCTTTGCTTCCTGGAAGGAGTACTCCCCACTCTGGAAGCAAAACTTAAGTTCACAGGAAAAGGAAGCAAACATATTCCTAGTAGTTTTTTAGGGGTAATTGTGAATTATTCCTTTTTCCATCCCTTGATTCCTGGACCCATGGGTCCTAGGTATAGGAGAAACCATACTATATATTGGATCCTGATTTAAAGCATATACTGCCTTCAGGGGAACCCTGCCCCAGCCTTTCAGGCTGTTGACCCCTTTTAGGTTGGTGGGGTATAAGACCAGTGGAGTCCATGATTGTGGCCTGTTCTTGTACTTCTCTGGATATGAAGTGAGTTATTTGGTCAGAAACAATACTGTGTGGAAAACCATGATGGTCACTAAAACATCCTGTAAGTCCACGAGCAGCAGTTTTGTCAGAAGAATTACATGCAGGAAAGGCAAATCCATAGCCAGAGTAAGTATCTACTCCAGTAAAGAAAAAAATATTGTCCTTTCCATGGGGGAAGTGGTGCCAACAGGGTCCTGGCTGGTCACTCCAGAGAATGGTTCTCTATCTTAGTGTTGGTCTCTGCTTTTGGCACCAGTGGTAGCCAGGTCAGCCTTGGTGAGTGGAAGTCCACGTTGACAAGCTCATGTATAACCCTCATCTCTGCCACCACGAGCACTTAATAACCCTCAGTGTGCAACTGTGGTGTGCATACCTTTACAATAACCAATAGCTCTCTAGGTAAACCTACTCAACAAGAGGGAAATCACACCTGGTATTGGAAACCTAGACAATGACCTGGGCCTAGTGAAGTCTTGGATCTTGGAGGTAAACCTACAGCTTCCACTTTACTAAACCAGCATAATTCCTAACTACATTTGAAACACTTGTCCTTCTATACACAGATATATAAGAAGTTTATTTTTTAAAAAAAAGTTCTCTTTGCAATGGGCAGAGACCATTACAGAGAATAAGAAGTGAATGTGGTGCCCAGTCCCAATCAACACATTTACAAAACAATTTCTGCACCTGAAGCTCAGGGATCATTGTAGAAGCGGGGATCAAAAGAATGTAAGAGCCAGAGAAACAACAAGTTTGCAGTGATATTGTTTTTCATAGAAAGGTCAGAGAAACACTCATAAAGTTCCATCAATATGGTTGCCTAAACAATACCTATACAAGGAGGACATTGATGGACATGCTAACATGGAAGCAGAACCGGGAAAGCTTGTGAGGACTCAACCCTAAACAAAGAACTCTGGGCAACTGAGGGATGCTGAGAGTGAAAGAAAAGAGCTTCCCTAGGGAGGAACCCCCTCCCACACACACACACATACAGTTGGTCAACCAATTCCAAGTAGATAGGCCTGGGGTGATCAATATATAGGTAACATTGTATGGGCTAAGTAGGCTGTAATTATATATTTAGGAAAACACACACAGAGAAAGAGAATGTGAGAGAGAGAGAGAGAGAAAGAGAGAGAGAGAGAGAGAGAGAGATAGCCAACAACAGCCATTAAAAAAGAGTTTATGAATTTGAAAGAGAGAGAGCAAGAGGAGTCATTGGAGATGTTGGACAGAGGAAATGATGTGTCTATATTATAATTTCAAAATGATTATCATAAAAAGTAAAGCAGCAGAGGTAACAATTACATTGAAGCCCAGGTTGGAGGATGATACAGAGTAGTGCAAGGAAGATTACAGACTATGCCACAGAGTTGGGTGTAGGGGTCCCATCTGCCCTACTCAATGTTGCCTCTGAGCAGGGACATGGTGGTGAAGGTTAGAAGGGCTCAGAATTTTGACCTCAAATCTAAGACCTGCTCTTGAAGTCATTACATCAGACTGATGGTGGTAAAAGCAGGTGTGGCCTGCAGTCACTGCCCTGTGCTTATTAACTATAGTATTGTCCCATGGGCAAAGGCTGTTAGATGGCACTGCACTTACCTGGGACAGAGTAGAAAGTTGGAGAAGGAAACTAAGAGACAAAATGAGAGGATACTACAACTTGAAAATATATGAGCTCTGCCCAAGTTATGGGTCTTAGTCAGGAAGACCCAGAGCCCGGCTTCCTGAAGGCCTATGCGGTGTCTCAGTTGAATAGCCTACCAAACTGAGCACATGAAGGGATGCTTTAAGGTTTCTCTCCATTTGGTTTTGGTTGTCTCTACCGGTAGTTATTGTCTAGGCTGCCATGAACTTGCAGCCAAAGGTCACCCTGGGAATGGGCAGGAGTGTTTGAGCACTTGGCCAGAAGGCACCTGGTTAGTTGTTGCTCTGGCTTTGGGAGGATGCTCAGCTGGTGCTGTCAGCACCTTTCTGTGACCTCTCCATGTGGTTGAACTTCCCATGTGTGGCTTGGGGAGCACCCCATGGGCAAATTATGTGTGAGACCTCGGTAGAAGCTAGAAGGTGTCTTTCTACCCAGCACTTGAAGTCTTAGGGTGTTGCTTCTGCCATATTATGCCATCCAAAATGCCACCAGTGTGGCCCATTCTCAAGAGAAGGACCACCCAGGACTCTGGAAGATATCCAAGTCTGAGAACCATTTTTCACCCCACCCTCTAAGGCCACAGGATATAGAATCCTTACCATCATTTGGTCCTGTTGGAGAATTTCTTTTCTCCCTAAACTCCTTCTACACTATGCCATATTTGATTGAAATTTTGTTTTGAGCATCTCCATGTTTCTGATTCCTACAAAAAAAATGCCTGAGATAATTATTTTATAAAAAGATACTATTTGCATTGTCTCATGGCTCTGGAAGATACAGGAATAATCTAGTGGTCCCACTGTTTCTTGTAGTGAAGACTGGGGAGGTCTTAAAGATAGATCAGACAGGGACCTCTACCCAGCATATCCAAATTCTTGTCACCATCAGAGAAAGAATTCAGTGTCTAGACAAAGTATAGAATTAGGAGAAACTTTAGTTGCAGAATGGAAGTACACACTTGGGGACTATAGGTTTCTTAAGTGAGTTTTGTACTGAATTTGAGAGTTGTGGTATGAGATTTTATAACTTAAAAACAACAACAACAACAACACAGGACTACTTGACAAAAAAATGCTTGAGTTGTTTGTGCCATACCATGCTATGGATTAGAAGTTGAGAAGTGATGTTTACATTTGGGGTTGTTTCTCTTTGAAAACAAATCCCAACTGGACAGCTATTGATCACCTAGAAACTATGTGATTTACAGACTATAAGCTTCTGTTTTTTATACATGTCTTCTTGACTTTCTTTAAGCTTTTTCCATTTGAGCCCTCCTTCTTCCCCAATGGCTTCCTGTTTTACATTGTTTTGTGCCTCCATCAGGGGCAGCACATTCTCGCAAGAGTATGTCATAGAAAATGACCTATACTGACTATCCAGGAAGTAAGGGTGGAGTGTGTGGGTCAAGGTCCCAAGGTTTTAGAATTTCTTTCATATGCATGCACCAGCGACCTAATAACCACTCAGACTCTGCCTCCTGAAGACAAGGGTACCTCTTTCTGTAGCATCATTCTCCCCCACTCCCTGCACCTCCATCCCAAGAACTAGAAGTGTGTCTTTGACATTCACACTGCCCAATGATCAGAAGGAACTACCAGCTCAGGCTCTGAGGACCCACAGAGGAAAGACATTCAGTTTAGGAGCCTGGGCTAACCTGATAGCTGAACTCATAAATCTGTTAAGCTCTTGCAAGGTGCATATGCAAATGTTGCTTGGCATTCTTACTTCCTTTGAGCTCCTAAAGCAAGAAAAGGTTCCTGAAAGATTGATTGAGCTGGGTGATTCTCAGCCCTATACACAGCTCTAGGGTATCCCAGATCAATTTAGTCAGGTCCTATGATGGTGAGAAACAGACACGGGGGGGGGGGTGTAATTATTCTTTCCAGGAAAATCTAATATTCAAGTAGGTGTGGGAACAATAACCAGATATACAGTCCTGTTCAAGTGACATTCAACAATCAAACAACATTTGATTGTTGAAGCAGAGTCTTGAGTCTCAATTTTGATATTGTACCACCATCTTCTTGGGCTGAGAGGATTATAAAACAGACTTCTGGAACCTCCCCAGGCCTGGTTTAATTAGTCTGGGTGTGATGGGGGCTTTGGGATCCCAACATTTTCTTGGGTGACCTTTGCACAAAGCCTGGGTTGGAAAAATCTGTGGCAGGAGAGAAAGGGTCAGCAGGCTGTAGAGTGTGTAGAGCATAGCAGTTCTGAAGCAAGCTGCTAGAGCCAGAAAGTGGATCTACGTGGTGTCTACGTGGTGTCTACGTGGTGTCTACGTGGTAAGACAGCTTGTTCTGGAAGGCAATGGACTTTGCTAGGAAGGTTATTTCTCTGGAAATATGGGCCAAAGTTTTAGCACTCAGGATTTGTTAGGATGGTTTGGCTTTTCAAGGACTTTTCAAAATATCGTACAACTCCTTTGAGTTTATAAAAATTGATACCAATCTTTGCCCTTGATGGGTTCCTTCACCATTTAGATGAGGAACATAAAAAGAATGAAAATAACCTAATGGCTTCAGGATTGTGGAAAATGTCATTACTGGCAATGAGATTTACAGGAAGGCTTGCCGACGCCTGCACTCTCCCCAAGACTAACACGAGAGCATGTTTTTACTTCTGATGCAATAATTAATTTTGCCCAAGAAAACTTTTCTGTGTGCATGCCTTCAGGCAGGGGCTAAATGAAGCTTTTAATTCATTGACAAACGTGATCTTCTCTTTTCATGGAGCCCTGATGAGGCAGGCAGAATTCCCCAGTGGATTCACTCTGAATACTGACATGCTAGCGGCTGTTAAAGAAGGGATTTGAGATCCCCCAAGTCCAGAAAACTTGGCTTTGTCAGGATATAAAGGGTTGACCTGAGTTCCAGAGCTAGCTGGAATCAGAATCTGAATCAGAATCAGAATCTGATTCTAGAATCAGAATCTGGAAGCCAAGGAGCCAAGATGGAAACAAAGTTCAAAGTTCAAAGTCAGCCTCATCAGAAGACTAGGATGAAACCTAGACAGGTTCAATACTGAGTAAAGAAAAAATGTCTGAGCTGTGCAGCCCCAGGAGGTCCCCTGGGGAGCAATGCCTAGCCCTTTCCACCCCTGGGGAGGGCATTTAGTGGAGGATAGACAAATGTTAATGTAGAGTCTCCCTTCTCTCTTAGCATACTCAAAAAACTGACTCAGACTGTGACTGAAATAAACACGGGAGGTGTAGGTGGAAGATACACAAACCTCTGCAGGAACCAATCATTTACTTAGTTACAAAACTATAGATGCGAGAGGAAAGGTTAGCTTTCATCCGTGGAACAAAGCCTACAAGCCCTGTTAGCAGTTTCTCTCAAGGCTGGGCAGTGTATAATCCGCTATTCTTCCTGCCCTGTAGTTGGGAAGACAAGAAAATGTTAAACAGTTACTCACGACCAATCAATTCTTTTCTAATGTTTCAAATTTTGTATCTCTGTTGCGGTGTCTATCGTTTCATTGTGGGACAAAGGCTTGCTGGCTGATAACATTTCAGGCAAATGTGGTGGCTTCCTTTAATTCGGGGCAGTTTCTTCTCCTATGTCTTGTTTTTTAATTTTGTTTCTCATAGGTTTTTCTTTGGGAAAATCTATTTTTCTTGTGCATGAGACATTTGTTTATCTTTCAAATCTTACTCCAACCCATTTTAGATCTTTGTTTTTATTATATTCATTCTCCCTTCTTCTCGCCTCTGTGTGTGTGTGTGTGTGTGTGTGTGTGTGTGTGTATACACACAAGAGTATTCATGTGCCCATGGTATATAGGTGTGGGTCGGAGGACAATTTGTGTTAGTCAGTTCTTTTCTTCCAACTGAGTGGGGCCTGAGGACCCATATTGCCTTTATCTGCTGGGCTACTTTGCCAGCACTAAGTCTTTATTTTTCTCATTCAATTTTGCTTTATTTTATCAATTCTGTCCATTTTACTGCCTACATATTCAACAGTATTCAGTCCCCTCTTCCCTTTTGTTCTTTTTGGAGACATCCCTTATGTCCTATATTGGTGTTAGATTCACTGTGTAACTGAGGAAGACCTTGAACTCCTGAAATTTCTGTCTCCATCTTGAGTACTGGTATTACATGTATTCACTAGTGCCTCAGTGGTGCTGGGGACGATACTCGGGCATTTATGTCTGCATTCTGCCTGCTGGGTTTCATCTCTTGTCTTGGTCTTATTCTTTATGACTCTTGTTTAACTTCTTTGTATGAAATTTAGCTTTATCACTATGATGTGTGATTTAAACATTTTTTGGCTGCCATATATTTTGTTCATCAAGACTTTACACCTCTCCTGTTAGCCCTTATTTCAGAGATATGATATTTAATTTTGCTGATATTCATTTACTTGGATGGCATAACGTCCCAGCTGTGTGCTCCTCATCCTTTGTGTTCATCTTTTCCTTCCTCCTATTAATGTGTTTGCATGGGTATGACACTGGGTTCTTCTTGTTTGCTTCCTACAGGTGAAGGAAGTTTCTCCTTCCTTTCTCAACTGCCTGTTGAAGGCTTTTTTTGTTTTGTTTTGTTTTTTTGGCTTTTTGGTTTTTGGTTTTTGTGGACTGTGAACAGAGTTGCATGAGTGTTCTTCGCTGGCACCTGCCTGTGTTGGGTCAGGAGCTCTTTCAGACTTAGGGTAAGCTTTTAACATCATTGAGTGTACATAGAATTTATTCACATCGAAATTCTTATTTACATGATTTTATAGTTCCTTTCCTTCCGGTGTTCTGGAAGTCTTACAGCAAGTTTTACCTCTGATATATGCCATAGGACCCACATTCTTACAAGACCCAATGTCTGTTGATTGGAGCAGAAAAGCAGCTGTCAGCCCATCAGTGGCTTTAATACTTTTGCCACATGTGGGGTACCTGATAGTGCTAGCCCTCCCCACATTTGCAAACTATAATTCTAAGGACAGAGCTCAGGGAGTAGAGGTTGCCTATTGATGGCTGATCAATTTCCTGACACACCCAGTGATTTGGAGAAATGTTTGGGATTATGCCATTTGTCCAATAGCTCAGTTGTTCCCTACCGCTACTGCCAGTTTCCCCATTCGGAGATCTGAAATGCCCTGTTCCTGCTTGTTCTATGCACAAATGTCCCCACAGAGGGACCTGGGAAAAATCTGTGAAAGGAAAAGGAGTCAGTGTCCACAGAATTGCAGGCCAGACTAGAACCCACAATAGTCATTGGCTTTCTCTGCCTGTTGATTTGGGATTCTGGGTGTTTCGTGTTTTATTACTGGTGGCCCAAGGCCAAGACTACAAATAAACGTTTATGCTGGCAACAAAGGGCATCATTTCCTGGGCTGCACTTCAGGGGAGGAAAGTCATGTTTCAAAGCTTACTCTTTTTGTATGGTGTCCATTTTCTCCTCATGTCAGGCCAACAGATCCGGCTTCTAGGGTTGAAAATTCTGTCCTAACCCCCATACCATGTCTCCTGAAAGACATGGGGTCTTGTTCAATAGATGAAGCCCTTATTCTTCTCACTGGCATTGTTTGGTTTCTCACATTTCTCTTGAGTGTTTCCAGAGAGAGTATCAGGACAAAGACCACATATAGTCTGTGACGCCAATGTGTCAGCCACCAGTATTATTGGTATTTGTAATCATGGTTTCCAGACTGTCATATTCAGAGATCTCTGGCCAATGTTAAGGAGAGTTCTTACCTGTGTTGAGCCTGATGGTTGACCAGACATTCTGACATGGTCAAGACCTGAAGCTGGTAGATTATCAGCTTGGACAGGAAATGATAAGCAATGTACAGTCTTCTTTTGTAGTCTTGAAACTCATTGCATACATGCATAGTCACCTACACCTACACACCTACACAGGTCTGAATGAGATGAAGACCTTTGGGCAAAGCAAGATTCTTTTTTGTTTCAAAAGCTACTATGCCAAAGCAGCTTGCAGGCTCTACACAAAGCTGGACTGTCAGAAACTAGGGCTCTGGCCATCACTCTTGACTTCTGTTTCCCTAAGGCTAATGATTTGAAACAGAATACTCAGTGATGGCCAGCAGAGCCTGCAGAGCCAGCGAGTAGTTTCAGGCCTGTTCCACACTGCCCAGGGGCATGGCTTCTCAGCTCCTTTTCTTTAGTACTGGCTACAGTTCCACAGTAAAGACGGAAAAACAGAATCACAGGAAACAAAGCCAGTGAGCTGGGCCTAGGGCAAAAAGCAAGAAGCCAAGTCAGAACCTTGGAGGAACTCTGTAGCCAAGATGGTACAGAGGGTCTTGGAGAGGCTGAGAAAGAGGGCATTTGAGCAAGGGAACACTCAGAACCTGAGGGGTCCCTGCAGGACTCAAATGTTGGGTAAATGACAGAAGACTCAGATGAGGTGAACCTAGTCACTTAACTGCTATGCGCCTGCTTGCTTCTTGCTTCCAAGAAGCAAGACTACCCTGACTCTTAACTTTCCTGCTTTAGGGAAAATGATGTAAGGTGAAAAAATGTCTGTCACATATATATGTGAAATACCCTTGCCGTTCTCATTGCTGCCAGTAGCACCATCAAGTGGGGCCTAAAGCCCACCATACCAGCCTTCTATGTTTTGCCAGGCAGTTTAGGGAGAGATAGACTCTAGCTGGTCTTGCCAGCTTTTCCTTGCCTTCTACAGGAGTGTGACTAGCTGGGGATAAAGCAGGCAGGAGTCGGGGGAGAGGCCACTTCCCACTTTATGACCGTGCTTCTTTAATGTTCTTACCAGGGAAATCCAGTTGGGCGGTGCTGGGCAGCCCACCAGGCTTGCACACTTTCTATGTGTGTCCTGTGTGATTGCTGTGCGCCTCGGTGCTGTGTGAGCTCTACTAGGATGGGAACCAGCATGCCTTCCTCCTCACAAAGCACCTGACACGATACTTACAAGCACTCGTGAAATGACTGCTGACTGGTAAACGGAGGCACAGAGATAGGTAAATAAATGTTGGGCCATTCAAGAAGACATTGTTAAGGAACCCCATAAAGTCACCCAGTGGCCCTCACTTCCTCCAATGAAAGCATGTCCTTCTGTCCTCACATAACTCGAGGCGACATGCACGAAGAGGCCTTGAAGGGCAATCCTGCATTCATCTTCAACACCCATAGCAATTGCATGCCCCTCTCAATGAGCCTGTAGGACAAATTTGACAGCAAAGTGCTGTTGCAACACCCCCTTCAGCCCAAACATGCTACTGCTCTCCTGAGTCACGGTAAGAGATGTATGTCTGTATGCACCCAAATGTATTTGTTGAAGGCCTGAGGCCCATGGTGGTGGCCTGTGAGAAAGGTTTTTGGGAAGTACTCAGCATTCATGGAGGTCATAAGGGTAGAGTCTTTGATAAAATTAATGTCCTTATGAGAAACTAGACCTTACTGTACTAGGTCAGGATACAGTGACTAGGCAGCTATCTGCTAGCTGGGATGAGTGTCTAATCCTAATTTGATTCTGGTGCTGTGATAAACACTGACTAAAACCAACATGGGGTTTCAGGTTCTCATCCATCACTGAGGGAAGCCAGGGCAGGAACTAAAGCAGAGACTATGGAGAAATATTGCTTACTAGATAGCTCAGTTTGTTTTCTTATACAACTCAGCCACCTGCTAAGGGATGGTACTACCCACAGTGGACTGATCCCTCTGACGTCAATGCCCATAGCCAATCGGATGAAAGTGATTTCTTAATTGGTGTTTCCTCTTCCAGGTGACTTAGTTTGTGTCAAGGTGACAAAAAAACTACCCAGTTCAGAGTTTTCACAACTAGCCCAGCCTCCAGAACTGTAAGAAAGAAGTAGCTGTACTTTAGACTACTTGGGCTATGCTACATTTATACAGCACCTGAAACTGACAGAGACAACCACTCACTTCTGTGAATCTGATCCTTAGCAACACGTAGGAACACCTGCTCCTGTTCCACACTTAGGTGAGTGGGTGTTCCTGTCTGATAGTGATAGTTTCTCTGCTCAAGAAAGACACCAAGTAGCCTGAGAGGTGGTTCTGGCTTCTGATAGCAAAAGCAAGCACTGGAGTGACAAATGGACTGTTCAGGAAACAGACCTTGCAGTCTTTGTAGCAGAGAAGGGAACAGGCTCATGAGATGATGGAGAAGAAGCCACTACCCCCCTTTCTGTCTGTATGTCAGGAGTCCCTGTCCTGGACTGGCATCGAGCCGAGTGATGATCATATGGAAGGAGTGACCTGGAGGTCATTCATGCTTTTCTCCCATGGCAGCAGCGTTCTGGATACAGAGCTCCACGCCCAGTGACCTCAGGGAGGATCTGTGGTAGTTAACCGTCTTCAGTGTCAGAACAAAAGAAATCATTGGAAACATGGTAGGGTGGGGACCAATGCTTGAGCTGGATCTTGGGTCCACCAGGCTGCAGTTCACAACCAGGAGTCATCAGAATCCATGAAAAGAAGTGTACTGGCTGGTTTTGTGTATCAACTTGATGCAAGCTAGAGCCATCAGAGAGGAAGGAGCCTCAGTTGAGGAAATGCGTTCATGAGATCCAGCTGTAAGGCATGTTCTCAATTAATGATCAATAGGGGAGGGCCTAGCCTGTTGTGGGTGGTGCCATCCCTGGGCTGGTAGTCCTAGATTCTATAAGAAAGCAGGCTGAGCAAGCCATGAGGAGCAAGACAGTAAGCAGCATCCTTCTATGGCCTCGGCATCAGCTCCTGCCTCCAGGTTCCAGCCCTGCTTGAGTTCCTGTCCTGACTTTCTCTAATGATGGACTATCATCTGGAAGTGTAAGCCAAATAAACCATTTCCTTCTGAACTTGCCTTTTGGTCATGGTGTTTCATCACAGCAATAGAAACCCTAAGATGAGAAACAACAGCAGCTCATTGCTGGGTGGGCTCATGGAAACCATTCTAAGTCTAACATCCATGTCTCCTGTACTCCTCTGATAGCTCTGGCCTCAGAATTTGAGTAACTCTTAGTGGTAGTTTCAGAGGCTCCTAACTCAAGTATCTTCAACCCATATGCACACTAAAGTCACACATGGGATTCTGGAAAAATGTCAGCCACGAGGCTGGGAGCCTTAGCACATTTGAAACCTTCTCTAAACAG
This sequence comes from Psammomys obesus, assembly GCF_907164565.1. Classification (NCBI taxonomy): domain Eukaryota; kingdom Metazoa; phylum Chordata; class Mammalia; order Rodentia; family Muridae; genus Psammomys; species Psammomys obesus. Next base: position 11,350,816 of record NW_026591918.1, on the reverse strand, counting down.
GGATTGACAACCACTTGTCCAAAAAAATTGTGTGAGGTGAGGAGGAAGCAACCTGCCTTTGCATGTCACTGCCCACTAGGTGAAAGAGACTATTGCTAAGCCCATTCTTTCTGCCTTTGAACCATTTCCGAAAACTCCAAAAATGCATCATGTTATTAAGTGTAGTCATCATATTAGACATTGTTAACCTCTTCACCTCATCTCTCGCATCTAAGTTAAATTGTGCATCCTTTGACTAACAGCTTCCAATCTCTACCTCCATCTTCCATATCATAGTCATAGTAACACTTAGGGATGCACAGTCACCCAGAAAATACCAGCTTCTTAAAATACATTTCCACAAATTCACGACTATTCTTAGCCCCATTTTGTGGGTGAGAAAACAGACTCTCAGAGATGCGGGTTGTCACTTAATCACAAAAGTCACAAGGCTAGAGGGAAAAATGGCTTACTGCCCTATACACACCTAGTCTTGAGAGTATTTTCTCTGCATGCTTCCACCCCTCCAGCATACAGAAGCCGATTCATGAAGCCAATTGTGATTGGAATCCAAGGCTCTCAGTGTTCCCCACCCCCCAAGCATGATCTCCTTCCTTTCTTCTGATCTTACTCCCTCCTTTCCAATCTACTATGTCTGCAGGATGCTTCTATTCTCTAGGAGAATATTCCAGATGCATGAGCTTGGCTTTCCTGTTCCACATTTCTAGGGAGTTATAGTTACTGTCTATTTGCCAGTGTTTCTCTCCTTACCACTCAGGGCTTTAACGATCCACAATAAAATAAATAAGTGTTTATTATATCATTGGACTTCTGAGTGGAATTCTTGCCAACCTCACATTGTCTAGAACAAGTCTAGATGTAGACCTTTAATGAAAACCCCACACACATCCGGCTCATTTCTTCATGAGATCCTTAAACTGAGGTTTAGATGCAAAGAAACTACTTCTCACTTTTCTTCTTTCTGTGAGACCCTTCACCAAACTAAATTGTGAAACTTTCTTGGAAATCCAGAAAATTAAATGAAACAAGAACACTGCAGAGTATATTATATGTTCTGGCACAAATTAATGAAAAGCTCTTTGCTTGTAAAAGAAAAATAAAGATTCAGTTCATTCAAACAAGGAAAGCTCTGTGGTGAATTCTACACTTTCCATGTGGCCTCAACACCTCTGACTGCTGGAGGGAGGGACCAACCTGGCACACACATGCCTTCTTCATGGGTAGGGTGGTGAAGAGGAACTACCCAACACAGGGCAAATCTTCTCAAAAGCAGTAGGAGATACAGAGAGTTATTTTCCTGTTCTGAATGAGGAGAGAGGTGAGAGGTCCACAGACCTATTAAGGGTAATCCATCTCATGAGTCATTAGGCCACGTCTCATCTTAAATCCTGAAGCTTTCTGCATGTGACTTGGCCTCCTTAATGGATCAACATCTCCAAACTCTAAGAACAGATTCATCTTTTAAAGGCTAGACCTTACTACAGTTCGGGTGTTTATGAACATGGGATTGTCCATGAACTACCTTCAGGGCCCGTTGTTGAGAATGTCCCCATTGCCTTGGGGAAATCTATGAAGCTTTCTTGGCATCTTCAAAGTCATCTTGGAGTCCCTCTCCATACGTTCCTGTCTCCTTTGGGCATGATTTAATCACTCTAGCTTCTGCTACCTGAAAAACATGAGGGTCATAGGCCATGCCTAACAGATAAGCTATGTTGGAGTCTCCACATGCTTGGAATCCTGGGGCATGAGATTTGATCTCCAGAACTCAGTCTTTCTATCTGCAAAGCAGGAGCATTAATGGTTGAAGCTGTTGTAATGATCAGTAAGATGCTGAAGCTCTTTAATAAACTGTTCATTTTAGATTCCAACCAGGCTCAGATGCTTTAGATACCCTGAATGAATGAGAGAAGAGCCAAAGAAAAAGAGTTTGAACCAAGAAGTGCACAGCATTCTTTTTTTATTTATTAGTAAACACCATGTGATTCTAATCCTAGAAAGCAGCTGCAAGTAATATCTGAAGTGAAACTATTCCTACAGGTCTTTAGTTTCTCTTGAGCCAATGAGAGATAAGAGCCATGAGAACTGTTACTCTCATAGGTAAGGGTCAGGGTAGGCATTCTGAAGACCTGATGACCACGTGCCATTAAGATGCTCTTTGAAAAATGAAGTGTCAGTGACACACAGATGGTGTGGCTACTTCTACACTGAATGAGGGAGGAGCTTTAGTCTCTCCTGGGCCTAGCTCAAAAAGAAATACCCTTGCCAGGCATCCTATGCCTTGTATTCCCTCCTATTTTCTGGCTCCTCTTTTAGCCTGTAACTCTCTGCCAAGGACTGAGGTCATGGCCATCTCCCATTCCAGGCCTGTTCTGTGGCTGTGCCAGGGACTTGGCATTAGCTCCTTTTCACTTATTTGCAGAAGGTGAGTTATGCCAGGGTCAAGTTAACCATCATTTGGAGATTTCATTTGGAGACAGAAATGTCTTTACCAGCAGGCATCAGAGGTTGTATAATGACTGAGTGAGACTCTTGACCACTTGAAATAGACCCGCCAAGATGAGGTCGTCACTAAATGGTGCTCTGGGGATAAAACTTAGAGACTCACCTTTGGCACATGGTGTGGCGAGTGTGCTGTTGCCCCGGCCAGGAACAGGACTTGCCCTCATTTATGTTGGGATAGTCTCAGGGCCTGGCTGATGGAAAGAGCGGAATGAGATCCAGGAACACCTACTGCCACATTTGTACAATCTCATCACACAAGGGACTCAGTGTTAGAGAGCAGGGCATGTCAGCGCCCAGCCCTGTCTCTTTGCTGCAGTGTGCTGCAGTGTCTGGTCCCTCGACTCTTGAGGACATCTCCCGCATGCCTTGTGTTGTTCTGCCTTCGTGATGTCTAAAAACCATAGTTAAAGGCTTCAACGCCTGCTGTTGCTCAAAGGCCCACCCTATGTGAATGCTGCATTGGACCCGCTCATAGGGAAAGCTGATATGTTTTGTAGACCCAAGAGGAGTATCGCTCACAAACTGAAGAATAGGAATTGATTTCTTTCGATCTTTAATGAGATTTAAGTTTTCAAAGCCCTTAGAAATGCCCTAAGCCAGTGACTTATCCAACTCACATGAGTCTACCCTATTGGGTCTGGTGGACTGCCACCAACTGAGCTCCTGAAACAATAGAAATTTATTTTCTCTCAAGTCTGGAAACTAAGAACCTGAGAGTAAGGTGTCAGCAGAGCTGGTTCCTCCCAAAGCCTCAGTCTTCAGCCAGAAGATAGAGTCTTCTTCCTGTGTCTTTTCAGGGTCTTCCCCTGTATGTGTAATGTCCTATTCTCTGGTATTAGGACATTAGTCATATTATACTAGGATCTAACAAACTGAATGAGTCAGGGATCTCCAGAGTCACTAGAATATATAGTTACGAGAGAGGGTTTGTCTGATTGGCTTCCTCAGTCATAGGCTGGATATTCCCCAACAACAGACAGTGCAGGCTGAGGACGTAGGCAACCAGTAGTTATTTCCTTCAAGAAACTAGAAACCTCAAATAAGGAAGACCCATGTTGCCGCTCCAGCCCCATCTAGAGAACTGGATGCCCCTAGGAAAGCACCTAATTCAAGTCTACTGACTCAAGAGTCTTGTGCCCACAAGTGACAACAGAAGCACCTAAAATGCACCTGTTGGAGAAGGGGCAAGAGCATGAGCGGGGACACTTTCTCCTTCCTGTTTTTGGTTTCTCAGGCCACAGCCTATTCGACAGTGCCATTGCCATTCAGGGTCTTTCTCTCTTAGTCCCCTGACCTGCATGTCAATCATCTTTGGCAATACTTTGCATACGTAGCTAATGGTTTTAATGGCCAGTTTTTATCTGGAAAGTCAAGTTGACAACTTAAGTCAGTCAGTACACCTCGTAATATATTTTCAACTTAGTCCTCTCTTTTAGGTCATTATCTCCATCTTCAAATATAGTTATTTTCTAGGGCACTTGGCGTTCATACTTTGACATGTAAATTTAGAGACACAATCATGACAATGTCAAAGCCCTGCATAAAGATAATGGAAATAAAAGTTTAAAAACTTATTTACCATGTGTCCCATCAGTTGATCTTTATTAATATTTTCTGCTTCCTTAAAGTTACCATTGGCTATGACCCACTACAATAATTTGATAACCTTGTAATGGCTCCAACATTCAGTTTTATAGACTGTGGCCAGCAGCAACATGGTGAAGATATATTTCAGTGCTTATCTACGAGGCTCTGGACATTTGCCTGGGGTTGTGGATCTTACCTTCATCATGAGTGAGCTAAGACATGTATTGGTTTGAGCTAAGACGTGTATTGGACAAGGAATCTTAGCTGCTTTCATTGCCAAGCACAAATACCAGAGGATTCAGGCCTCTCCCTGAAAGATGAGAGAAGAGACAAGATGAAAATAAGTGAGAACCATATTTGATACAGCATAATTAACCAAAGTAGAAAAGCCATTCAACACAATGCAAGGCAAAGAACAGAAGGAATTGCCATAAATGTTGGGCTCTAGACAGTACAAGGGCAGAGCAACAAACTGAGACAAGTGGTTGAGAGGAATGTAAGAAAAAATAAGGAATGTAGGACTGCAGAGGAACTAGTCCCTGACTAATTTAGGTGGACAGAACAGTATTATTTCCAAAGGCCCAGTTCATCTAATTGGTCTTTTTGCTGAAGGGCAAAAGATGTTTTGACAGAAACCAGTGTGACTAGCCACATTCTGAGGTATTGTGGATTCAAATGTTCTGTCGGTTCATTTCTCATCATTAAAATGGACACTTAAGATTATAAGGTAATTTACCTATAAAAATGTGTCTTGGTTCATTGTTTGGAAAGTTTTGGGCCGTGATAAGGCAACAAAATTGGCTGGGTATGGATGGCTTAGGAGAACCAATCGCTTTGTGTCCAGAGAGAGAGAAAGGGGAGAGAAGGGCCTCACGATGCCTTTTAAGACCATAATCCAATGTCCACAGACCTTCTGCCAGTCCTTATCAGTTGCAGGTTCCAGCACCTCCAATGAGCACCACGCTGGGGAGCAAGACTTTAGCATATGACTATCTGGGAAAGTAACCCAACATATAAAACGTAGCAAATTTTAACATATAAAATCGGGGACACAATTCATTACCCAACACCATTGCATTATCAAAATCAAATTAAAGGAGCATCTGTAGAGCTAATTAATTAAAATCATTGACAATCATTTCATCAATAGACAAAATATATTTAAGGCCCAAGACTTTTATGCTATAACAAAAATTCTCTGCTGGGAAATCTAAAACGGTGTTACTAAAAGCTCACCCTAGTCATAAAAGCTCCGGTAGAGTTTAGAAGAGGATGTCTCACTTTAACTTATGAGGCTTCCTGAGGACCATTCCAAGATAAACTAGTCATTAAAAAAGCGCCTCTCAGTAAATGAATGAGTCGAGCCTATCCTGTGTTACTCAAACACAGTGAACTGTGAGAGAAGGCCTTCCAGAGTGATGGCTCGGGTTTCCAACGGAGGCTTTTGATCTGACACTAATGAGATGCCCTATTAGCTCACCAGCCTGGTCTACCTTCACAGGAGCAGCTCCAAGCAGGGCTCTTTTCTCTGATTTCTACACAATCAGGGTTACAGGTAGGAGGCATTCTTTTAGCCTTTCTTCGTCAACAACCTAGAAAGAGTTGTGTGTATATGTATGGTTTTTTTTTTCTGATTACCAGTATATTGCATACTGTGTGTACAGAAAGTACACAGAGGCCAGAAGATGGCATTATATCTCCTGAAAGCAGAGTTACGGGTGATTTTGAGCAACCATGTGGCTGCTGGGAAGCAAACCTGGGTCCTCTGCAAGAGCACTGAGTGTTATTAACCTCCGAGCCGTCTCTCCAGCCCTGCTATAAAAGAACAATGTTCTACAGGTCGGTGATAGCGACTATTAGAATGATTATGTGCCATTGGAACACTTGAACATGGATATTTGCACCTGAATAGATTCACCCATGTGGGGTCCTCTGATACTTTAATTTGACAGCTAATGAAGTATGGCAGGTTTTTCCTTTTGAGTTTATTTTTTCCTTTTTATTTAATTTATCTTTATTAGCTTTTAAGTTGGCATATGAAGTAGTGGGCGTCATCTGGGCATTTCCATGGATATGTATGGTTAGACTTTGTTGTTCTTGCCCACTGTGCCCCCGTGTTCTTTCCCTCTGCCTTTCCTCAGAAAGTCCTCGCCTCTGCTTTCTCATTATACACATTCCACTATCCTCTCCTTTTCTCCCTTCTTCCTTCCTCCTGACTTCCTTTCTGGTTTTGTGACACACACACACACACACTATTTTAAATCTAATTTTCATATACAAGGAAAAATATCATTTGAGATATTTTCTGATTTTTAAAAATAAGCTATAATCTTTTTTTCTCTTAGAATTATCTTCACTGTGTTGCCCAAGTTCTGGTAAGTTGTGCTTTCCTTTTCATTTGGTTCTGTCATGAGTGTCTTGACTGCTGAAGTGAGGTAGCAGTTTGGGATCTCAAAGTGACCAGTTGTTAATGAAAGGGAAACAGAGTGGTTGGGTAACTTGGCATCCAAGGCTACATACACGAGATGTAGAAAGCAAGAGATCTTGGATTTGAAAACTGCAAGTGACTTTTACCATCAAATCTTCATTATGTGATGAAATGCAATAAAAAGAAAACAAACATATAGTTACTTAAACCTGTGGAGAAAGCCGACAGCTGCTTGAGGTAGAAGAGCTAGAGAAGTCTTTGTTTTTCCTGAAGACCATAAAGCCCTCCTTTCTCACACGTGTGGATCAGTTTAAAAAATTTGCCCTCCTCTTCCTCTGTGTTTGTGGAAACTTCACACTGATCAAAGCTGTCTTGGGACCCAGGAGGAGCCGTGTTTTAAACTGAGCCTCTGTGAGGATCTCAGCTGTCCCCCCCAGCCTGGGCTGTTGACACGGGGGGAGGGAGGGAGTCTACTCAACTCCCTTTTGAAGAAATCTGTTCATTGCGCAGTCCCCTATGCTGGGGCCTTGTGAAAAGACTTAGGTGAGAGGACCTCAGCCTCCACAGCTTTTGGATTCTTTGGAAGGAGCAGAACTCAGAAGAGGCAGCAAGTTGGCCCAGTGGGTAAAGGTGCTTGCTGCTAAGCCTGACTTTGATTGTGAATTTGATCCCAGGATTCCACGTGCTACAATGAGAGAACATACTCCTGCAAGCTGTCCTCTGTCCTCCACACACACTCCCTGGCATGCATGCATATGCTGGTGTGCAGGCCCCTCCCCCACAAAATAAACAAATAAATGAGAAATCAGGAGGTTATGCAGCTCTAGATGTTTACAGACACTGGGAAGAGAGGTTTCTCACAACGTGGGAGTCTTTCTAAAGTAGTGGCCTCACTGAGTTTCAGCTCACTACCCATAGCTACTAGGATCAAAACTGTTATGGGCCTTGAATGGTGAGGGGCCTCACATACTGTGCTTCACATCTCCATGAGATCAACAGTTCTGGGGGAGTTTTATCTATATCACCCACCTATCTCCATCTGCCTCAGTACAGCAGGAAGTACACATCCTCTGCTGGAGAGTCAGATAAGGCTGCATTTTGCCTCAATAACAAATTGCTTCAAAAATCTCAGGGGTTTGTCAAAAGGAGTCTTTGTGCTGCTCCTGAGAGGTCAGTGTAGATGTGCACACTTTTCAATTCTAATCTATTTGATGTTCTGTAGGCCTCCTGTATGCGTACAGGCCTCTTCTTTAAATTGGGGAAGCTTTCTTCTATGGTTTTGTTGAAAATATTTTCTGGGCCTTGGATCCGGGAATCTTCTCTTTCCTCTATTCTTAGGTTTCGCCTTTTCAAGGTGTTTTTGATTTCTTGGATGATTTGTGTTGGGAATTTTTTTAGATTTAACATTTTCTTTGAAGGATGCATAGATTTCTTTCGTTGTATCTTCTCTACCTGAGATTATTTCCTCCATCTCTTGTGTTCTGTTGTCAATGCTTACCTCTGTAGTTTCTGTTTTCTTCTCTATGTTATTTCTCTCCATGATTTTCTCAGTTGGTGCTCTCTTTATTGTTTCCATTTCCGTCTTCCAACCTCGAACCATTTTATTTATTTCCTTCACCTATTTGTTTGTACTTTTTTTCTGCATTTCTTTAGATGATTTGTACAATTCTTTCATCTGTTTGTTTGTCTTTTCCTGTATTTCTTTGAGTAATGTATTCAATTCCTCTCTACAGGCCTCTCTAAAGACCTCAGCATGCTTGGATGTATCTTCCTGTATTTATTTTTGGATTTTATTTGTTTCTTCTGTTACCATCTTCAAAAGCATAGATTTAAGGTTATTTTTTTGTGTTGTTGTATCTTGGGAGGTGTGCCTTGGGATACCTGGGTTCTGAAGATGCCATATTGCTGTTTTTACTTTTTTTATTTATTCTACACAGGCTTTCTCTGTGTAGCCTTGGCTCTCCTAGACTCACTTTGTAGACCAGGCTATCCTTGAACTCACAGAGATCTGTCTGTCTTGGTCTCTCAGAGTGCTGGGATTACATGTGTGTGTGATTGTGTTTTTATGCTGGCTTTTAGGCATCTGGTTGTCTCTGGCATTAGCTAGTAGTTTCTGGTGCCATCTGGATTTTGGGGAGTGAATGTGAGGGAAGAGCCCTGGGAAAAAGCTGGGTGTTCTCACAGGAGCCCTCCTCAGATTGGCGGGTATAGTCTCCAACTGGCAGGGGGCTTTCAGGGAATTGGCCACAGTTTTCCTCAAAAGTCCCGGAGGCAGCTGCTGGCTTTCTTGCTCTGAAGTTGTTGCAGCTGCCCAGACCCTGTGATCAGACCCTTTGCTCGCTGGGTACAGCCTTCTTGGAGAATCTGCAAGCCCAAAGGTCTGGTTGGTCTCCCTAGGGAGATGGGTTGAGCTTCGGAGTAGGGGTCTGGGGCTGTTCCTGTGGTTCTCAGGTATTAGGAGACCAGAGGTTGGAGCTTCCTTCCCCGGGGTAATCAGAAGGTATTTACAGGCAGGTGAGAGCAGCAGGTAAGCTATGCCTAGACTCTGGAGACCTTGAGCTGGCAGGAATAGAGAACTTTTCTGGGATTTGGCTGGGTGACCTGAGATCAATCCCACTTTCTTTCTTCACTGTCGGTTCTCCTAACCTGAGAAACACAGTCTGGTGCTTTGTGGCCCAGAGTACAGAGTACAGTGTGTTGGTCGATGTGCAGTCACTGCTGTCCCAATGGACAGACACAGTGTGCAGTCGGTGCCTCTATCTTGGATCCTCCCTCCACACACACCCTGACATTAAGCAGTCCCTTCCTTGCATGCAGATGAAGAGCAAAGAGCGTGGCAGAAGGGCAAGCCTCTGTGTTTAATAACGTTGGCTCAGAAACAATGCCTTGCTTCTGTTCCCATTTCCTTGGTGGGGATATTGACCCTCTCCATTACTGAGTGCTGAGAAGGATGAGTTATGTTTGAGCATTAACTTTCAACCACAGGAAGCCAGGCTCCCTTCCCAGGGAAGAGCTCCACCAGCTTAACCTTTGTGTTAGCCAGATTTGAGACTGTGGAATCTTACAGAGGTCACTAGCTCAGTCAGCTCCAAGTCACATTCCTTTCTTTGCATCAGTCCTAAGAAATGTCCAGGCCTCTCTTTAACCACTTTGATGAGGGAGCCTTAGCCCCTCACTGTGGCACCCTGAGAGCACCATTCCTCCTTGCTTAGAACCTGCTTACTTTCTTGGCCAGTGCCCACGTTTAGTTCTCTTTCCTTGAATGGAGCTTGTTCTGTCCACACTTACTTCCCACAACCTTCAAACGCCACAGGTCACAGCTTCACAGGTTATAGAACCTTAGTCGCCCTGACCACTACCACTCAGGTAACCTGTCCTTTCACTGTCTTGATTGCCACATTCTCTCTCTTGCTTTTAATGTGGTGCCCATTTCTGAGCACCACTGTTTTATGGCCTGAACATTGCCAAATAAAAAAAGGGTTGTGTTTATTTTGGGCACTAGACAGTTCATGGGATGTTACATACACTGTCATTAGCTTTCCCAGAAGCCATGTCACATTCTGGAGTTACATTCCGTGCCTACTTGTTGGGAGTTGAGACCTAAAACTTACCTCCCTCTCCTTCCAGGGTGTGTCTAATAGTTTTGAGCAAACTGAGATGAAAATAAGAGGATGAAAAGGCTTTATAAATAGTTGGGCATGCATCCCCAAACTGACAGAAGACAGGCTTTGTTGATGTGATCTGTGTTGTCATGGGAAATTCATTTTGATCTTTGAAGGGTGACCTCAGATCCCTCCATCCTGTAATGAATACAATTGTTAGGTAAGCCAATTGAAGGTAATTGGCACACAATACAATTGATGGTAAGCCTGACCTAACTCTCTCACAGGAAGATAAGGAAGTTGGAACATATATAAGTAGCATGCACAGGCAAGTGGACAGACAGCTAGAGAGAAATACACAGAGAGATATAGTTAGAGACAGAGATAGATAGATAGATAGATAGATAGATAGATAGATAGATAAACAGATAGAGATAATAGATAAATAGATAAAACCATGATGGCCAGGTTTGCCTACATAACACAAGTCCTAAGCCCTGATCCTTTGTATTTAGACAGCTGAGAAGGAAGATGAACCTTTGGGATCCTCTACTGGCCTTGAAGGAAACAAACCAACCAACCAAACAAGCAAACAAACAAACAAAAAACAATAAAAGGATATGGTAGCCTTCTCTACAAGTTGGAAGTAGCATGCATTTCTTTATTTGAAGGTCTCTTAGAAGAACACTCAGCACCAAATGGGACAGCTATATCACACCCCCTTGTCCCAAAGTTCAGGGATCATTGTGGATGAGGGGTCAGACAGATTGCTAGAGTTAGAGGTGGTTGATGACTAAAGTAAGCTGATTCCTGGCCATAGCAGGGGAGCTGTCCATGTTCACTCCCAGAGGCTGTGACAGTATGCACAAGAGTTGCAAGAGCTCAAGCCAGACAACATTCTCACATGGTGAGAGGAGATGGAAATAAAGTCCTGCCTTTAGCTAAGGACCTATTGGCACGTGATAGCTGCTAGGAGAGGGTGCTATTGCTGTGGAGAGATACCATGAGCACGGCATCTCTTATAAGGAAGACATTTAACTGGGGCTGGCTTACACTTTCAGAGGTTTGGTCCATTTTTGTCATGAGGGAAGCATATCAGCATGCAGGCAGACATGATTCTGGAGAAGCTGAGAGTTCTACATCCTGATCCACAGACTACAAGAGGAGGCTTATTCCACATTGGACAGAGCTTGAGCATAGGAGACCTTCAAGCCTGCCCCCACAGTGACACACTTTGCCCCCAGAAGGCCACACCTACTCCAACAAGAACACAGCTAATTGTGCCTCTCCCCATGGGCCAAACATCCAAACACATGAGTCTATGCACGCCATTCCTATTCAAACCACCAAAGAGAATCAGTTTCTGGCCTCTGGTGAGCTGACCCTGACCCTGCTCCACTTAAGGCCACAAACCCAACAAGCATATGGACAACACATCTATACTTGTTAATTTCTTTTTTCTTTTCTTTTCTTTTCTTTTCTTTCCTTTTTCTTTTTTTTAGACACAAAGTTGAGTGAGTCGGGAAGCAGGAATGGATCTGGAATGGTGGTGGTTGAATACAATCAAAATACATTTTACAAAATCCTAAAAACTAATTTAAAAAAAAAACCTATGTCTTAGAGCACTTCAATGAAGTAATTCTGAGTCATGGATGATTCAGTAGTGTCTCTTTCCTTACTTGGATTTTCATCACTACTTCTGTTACCTAAGTTTCTTGGCACAAGAGGAGAAGTTAGGAGATGAGACATACATCTTTATAGTTATAAACAGGATGATACTTCCTAGGTATCATTTTAGCTATGGATTAATTTATCATATGGCACAAGATAAAATTGTGTTAAAAGGACTGGTGATGGAGTTCAGCAGAAGAGTGTTCTTGGTTAACAAGGCCCTGGATCCTAAAGTACCACAAAAAGGAAAAGAAAACAAAAAACTTTAGCTATGTCCTGCTACAACCACACTGTAGAAAACCCTTCCCTAAGAAGATGTGAGGTTCCTCTTCCTCCATGGCCTGCAAAGCTGCAAGCAGACCTGATGAGACTTGACAAGCTGTGGGCAGAAGGCAATAGTGGAGAACTCCCCCCTTTCAGTGGATTAGGGGAAGGAAATGAGGGAAAGAACGAGGGAGGGTGGGATAGGGGGGAGTTGTGGAAGGGGGCTTCAATAGGGATATATAATGAATAAATTGTGAAGAAAAAAAATTAAAAAAAAAAAAAGACGTGAGGCTGGTTTGCCATGGCATATTCTTGGTGGGTCACATGGCTTACCTCTTCCCTGGGTGTGCTTTTGCCTTCACATTAATGCTTCCACCTAGAAATGTCCTAAGAAGCCGGATATGCCCCTACCTTTTAGAAAAACACCCCGTTCTTCATAGACTTTCGTCTGTCTACCGCTGAGCAGGTTGGAAGACTGCTAAAAGTACAACAACAGACTTTCATACAAGCGGAGAATGTTTATATTTGACACTTGGTGTCTAATAAAAATGCAATACATTTTAGGATTTTTTAAAAGAATAAGTTCATATGCTAACAATCAATATTTCAATAACCACACCTTTCCTTATAATTTCATAATTATGAATATAATAAATTAAACATTTCTAGATATTTATAGATTAGTAAAACACAATCAAAATTTCCAAGTATTTAATTAAGAGCACAGTTATCTTTACTTCTTAAATATTTTGTAATTGGGTATCATGGGAGCTGTCCATGTGTGGGCCTCCTCTCTGCCCTTAGCTTTTTGGTCAGTTCTGGCTAACAGGCTGAATGCCTGTGTTCAGTATCTCTTCTCAGGGTTCAAACCACAGTGGATTGGCCCTATGTGCTTGAAGCATGCGGAACAGATACATCTGAACAGAATTCTGAGGCAGAGGGATATGCTGGAAGGGCTGCTTAAAGGGGGTTGCGCTTCCTGAAAGACAGGAAGCAAAGAGTGAGAAAAAAAGAGGTTAGAGAAAATGCACCCCTCAAAGATTCACTCCAGTTCCTACTTCCCTCAGTACCTGTGGCCCAGTCTCCTAACATTTCCATAGCCTCCCAGAATAACCCTCAGCTGGAAATCAGGTGTTGTTAGCATCAGCTCATAAGGAATATCTCATATTCAAGCCACAGAACCCTGTCTCTGTGTATTGGTCATCAGTAGCTAGGCCACAGATTGTTTGTCAGTATATAACAGCATCCCCCAATGTCTGTGAATCGTGAATGTGGAGATCCGAAGTGGTTGTTGAGCTGGTGTCCCTGCCTCAGAACCTCTCCTGGAGTTACTGTAAGACAATTGGTCTTGCACCTCAGGGCAGGCCCCATGCCCTGGAGGAACACAAAGGGAACTTAATGGCATTTTTGTAGACTTTTTGTCTCATTTTGCTTTGTTTGGGAATCTTTTGTTTTATTTGTCTTTTGCTTATTTTGATTTCCATTTCTGTGGTTTTTCTGTATATTTCTTGTGTGTGTGTATTTTTTTCTTTGCTTTGGATTTATTTGTTTTTTAAAAAGAAGAAAAGAACATGAATTTGGGTAGATTGGGAAGTAGGGGGATGTGGGAAAAACTGGGGGAGAGGAAAAACGTGATCAAAATATACTGTATGAAAAGACAATTTTTTCAATTAAAAACTTTTTAAAAAGATGTTCATCTTGACCAGAGCAAGAACCTTTACATGTGCAATGGCTCACTTCTAGCGCTGATGACATGGACTTGCTTCAATCCCTCCCTGTTAGGAGGAGGGCTCCATTTCATGTTTTAAGGACCCTTCCATAAACAATTTAGGCATCTTCACCACATGGCAGCCGAGTTTCACAAGAACTAGCTCTCCAAGATAGAACAGGGAGAAAGCCTCATTGTTATGACCTAGGGTGAGAAATCACGTGTCACTTCTCTCACAGTCTATAAGGTGAAAAAGTGATCTCTGTGTACAATCCACATTCCCGGGGAGGATACGCTGCCTCCACATTTTGAAAGAATAGTTGTGGATGAGTTTTAAGACCAGTGCACAGAATACCCTGAGACACCCCAGATATAGGAGGATGGAACTGCATGCTACAGTGACTTGGTGGAGCAGAGCCCTCTGCTGAACAGAGATGAGTGCAAGAAACAAACAAAACTTTTTGTTAGGCTGCTAGAATTCAGATATGATTTCGGTTTTCTTGGCCAGCAGTTATTTTTGACACATGAAATCACCATGCTTAGTTCCTTAAGTTTGGATTTTCTTTAAAGGCTTATTCTATTTTTAAGATGTGTGTCTGGGCTGTGTCTCTGCATGGGTATGTACACACGAGCGCATGTGTCTGTGGAGACCAGAGGCATCGGGTCTCTTTGGATCTGGAGTTACGGTGGTTGCGCTCTATAGTCATACCCTATGTCGGTGCTGAGAAACAAAATTTGACTAATCTGCAAGAGTAGTAGGGGCTCTTAACTGCTGACCCATCCCTTCAGCCCCAGTTTAAAATGTTCTTCTCTTTATGTTACTTGTAAGGTTTCAGATTCTTATACTCCCTTTGGGCTTTAGTAATTCTATCAGATATTAAAAATCTTAGCAGATTCCAGATTAGGTACATGCCATTTTGGAAGAGGAGAGTGGAGCAGGCCTTCTGATCTAAGACAGGTCTTTAAGACTAGAGTGATGCAAACCAAACCATTGGCTGCATTTCATTTGATAATGAAGTTCTATTTGCTGCATCCTGACTGTTAAGCCTCTGCCTTTCAAAATCAGAATTCAAATATCTCATGTTTTGAAACTTGGTGTCTTTCCCAGAAATGATGTATTTAAAAAAAATTTTTCTTACGGCTGGCAGCACCTAAACTATTGTCCTGTCATTATGATAAGTTGGCCCAGCCTACAAATATTAATTGGAAACATATGCATGTCTTATCAATATTGCATTATAATTAGGAGGGTCATCTTGAGGTCCCATGGACTGAGAGAGATGAGAGATGAATGTGAGCAGTATTTAGCTAATTAATCATCCCTGAGAAGATGAATACAGTATTCTGTGGAAGTTTCTATTTAATTGGTTACTGTGTAAGATCACAGAGCAATTGATTGCTTAACATCTCTCCTACCTCCTCATTATACACATTGTAATATAGTACCAATGTTGGGAAAGTTCATTTTAGTTTGTTTATTCTTCCTGTGTTTATTTTTTTTTCTTATCTACAGAGATAGTGAAAACTGTCACTCTCTGCCCTGCAAATACACACATGTTCAATGAACAAAATATAAATGTAAATACCCTCCTACTTAACAAGAACAATAAAACTTAGTTCTGCACCCCCAGCTCTTCCCAGGCCCTGGTCCTCTGGCTGGCTCCTTGCTCCTCTGGGCCTCCAGCTTGCCAACCGTAGGTCTTGGGACTTTCCAGACTCCATTATCTTGCACGATCGTCCCTTAAAATAAATCTTTTGTTTCTACAGATACACACATCATGACTGTTCCTGTTCTTAGGATAACCCTGACTAAGCCATGCTCTAACTGTGACCACCCTGCATCCAGGCGGCACCAAGGGCAGCTAGACATAGCACCATTGTGCTCTTGAGCAGCTCACAAGGATCTGGACCACATGCTCTCCTACCCAGATAAGCATGGCAGACTTCTGACTCCTGTCTCCTTCCACCACACTCCAAGTCCAGCTCCTCTCACAGCATCCAGTCCACTCCCTCATCATGTAATTGAATTGTATGGATCCCTAACCAAGACTCACTGATGGCTTTCATTCCTAGAGTACTACAACATCTGTGCAGTGGCCTCTAAGGTCCAGTGTGACCTGAACACTATAAGCCAGGCTGAGTACCAAGCAGAGCAAGCGAACTGCCAGCCCCCTCCTGCTTTACCTTAATACCCACCCTCAGTAAAGCAACATTATGGAAAGAAATCCTTCTCTAATCCTTCAACTCACAGTCCTGAGACGTGGTCCTTAGTAATTCCAATCCTGATGTCCCAGACTCCACAGTCCACAGATGTCCAGGCCTCACAGTTCATATACACAGCACTCTGTATCTAAAGCTGTTCCATGGTCCAGGGTGCTCTGAAACCTTAAAGGAGAACCACCAAGGTGGATGATTTTTTTCAAAGACAGAGTCTCACTTTCTGTTTCTCCCTCACACATTTCTTCTATAGGAACTGTAGGGATTGAGGAGAGGGGCATGGCATATACGACACAGTCAACTGTAAAACCTCAGCCTGGTATTCATTCATTTTTTTCATATTTCAGTGTTCCATGTGTTATAAAGAATTGTCCAGCAAAGACTTCTAATGGAACAGGAGTTAAGGAGGCAACCATTTACCTGTCTGAGAAGGCATTTGTCAAGCACAAACTGAAAGACAGCTAAGGATACTGGGGACAAGGATGCTAAAACCAGGCACACTACATGTTCAGTCTGTTCTGTGTCCTGGATGTCAGGTTTTTCTCCTCCTTCTGGGCTTGATCAACTGAACTAAATGGTGTATTTCCCTTTTAAAAGTCCCAGAAAAGCTAAGAGTTGCCAGATCATCACAGAACCTCTCAACAAGAGTTGTATTCTCTGGCCAGGAATCTATGTAACTAGAAGAATATTTAGCTTGTATGGGCAATGGCCTGGGTTCTGTTCTCAGCACCAAAGAAAAGCTGAAACTCCATAAAGTGGGGCATCTTTGTGCATCTCCAGAGGCTCACCTCTGACAGGGATGGCAGAGAACAGGGTGGTTGGAGGAGTGTACCTCCCGGCTACATGACATCAGTCATCACAGGATGCAGGAGAGGTCAGGCTGTTATCCAAGCCAATAAAAAGGGTCTGAGCTTTCCACCCCTTCTGCAGAGCGTCTCCCTCCCAGAACTCCGCTGGACGATGGATATTTAAACGTTGTTTTTGGCATTGGTCAACATCATTTCTTCCAGATGTTACCCAAAGGTTCCAGACTAGTTTCAATGGCCTGGAAGGGCTCAAACAAGTCATAAGAATTTTAAAAGAGTCTAAATTGGTGGTGAGTCTGGCCTGAGTCTTGAACTGAGTTTTATTTGCTAAAGGCAAAAGCCTGTCCTTAATGCCCTGCTGGCCAAAAATATTATTTACACTTAAAGAAAAATAATCAAATGCTTTTTTTGGTGCTTATATGAATTTTTCCCTTCTGTTCAGACTGAGGACAGTGAAGCCCTGTTTTCAGTTCAGCTCAATGGCCAGCCTCCTGGCTTCACCTCAAATTAAAGAGATAGGTAGGACCAATGGAAATTTTAATTTCTTGAAAATTATTTAATAAACAAATATTTAACATCTAGCATTCTACTTAAGCTGAGATGTGCTAAATGAACAGAAGAGCCATATTCAGTTTCTTCCTGCTTCACAATACATGCCTTTAATGAAATATCTCCTCTCTCTAAAAGCATGACATTCATTCTAGCTGGATGTGCCAAAGATCCTAAGTTGAAATACAGGGTATCTTTTAGCTTTCCCAAATTCCTCCAGAGGGGAACCAAGTGGAATCTGGATGTTCTTGGCTGGAAAAATTTGTTGACAGGGACTAGGACCTAGTGTTCTTCTTTTACCTTTTACACTTAGATCAAGATTCAGGAAATCAGCACCCTCTAGGAAAGATGGAAAATAGCTCCCTTGACACAAGGTTTGGGCTGCCATATTTAAAAAATTGAACAGGTCACATGCTTGCAAAAGAGTGGTACTTGAGCGTGTCTTTGAAGCCATGTGTGCAGTCAGCTGTAGAAGCTTTCTGCTTCTACAGATCTGGTTTTGAAGAAAGGGGGTTAGGAGAGATTCTTCAAAGGCAAAGAGAAAAAAATCTTCATCTAGTACATGTATTATCTCTCTGCTAGTCATCCTCAGTCAAGGAGCATTTTTCAAAGAGGGTACTACAGCAGCATCCATTCTACCAGCTTTTCTTAAGTATAACTTTGACACCTTCATGTGGACAGCTGGGGTTTATGCTCCCTTGAATCTCAAAAGGGGCAACATAGTTTCCTCCAATTCCTCAGCTTATCAGCGTGAGTGTGAGCTTGACACTCTACAGCTGCTTTCTCCTGAGGAAGCCCAGGGATGCCAAAAGCCCTGTAGGAACAGAACAAAGTATTCATCAGACTTGTCAGATGGTTCTTGTTGTCACTCATCAGATCACTCCAAAATCTAGACTGACAGAGATCCCCTCTGCCCAGGCTTTGGGAAGGTTCACAGCTGTGTACCCTGGGTAACAACCCCCAATCTGGACGGAGCTCAGTTTTCTGGGCTTATGCCTAGGAAGGGCCCAAATTCACTGAGATAGACTGTAAAGCCCTTGGGTGAGACAGGAGTCACAGTCAGAGCTCAGGGAGCATCTCCTGTCATTAGTGTCCTCATTTTTGCCCAAGGTCACGTCCATACAGAAAGCACACATCATTCCCTAACAACACTTATAACACAGATACACACACACACACACACACACACACACAGTACATACTTTTAACACGCAATGGCACAAAGCAAACATTCTTATTCTAAAAAAGAGTAAGAAGATATTGACCAGGGAGATATCTCTGATGCACACACACAAGGACCAGAGCTTGGACCCCTTGGACTCATGTAAATCACATCCACAGTTTCAGTATGCCTATGGAAAGATGTGAGTTGCAGAATGGAGCATGTCCTGATGCACAGAGGCTAACCAGCCTTCCAATAACATGGAAGGCAAGAAAGGACTGATACTCAAGATTATCCTCCAATGCCCACAAGCACACAAATGCCTATTCCTGCACTGACACATGTAAATATGCACATCCATACATGCTGTGTATGTACACATCCTACACACTCACACAATTAAAATAATTAAGAGACCAGAGCAAGACCAAACCCCAGCAGGGGAAACACTAAACCCTGCGTCCCCATTTCTAGAATCTGGAGCTTTTAATGGAATCATCTGGGCTCCAAAGCACTTGGTTAGCCTCACCCCCAGCTCTGCCACCCAGCATGTACACAGCCTCTCCTCTTGGCCGACTCTACTCAATACATGTAGCTTTCCCAAATGGACATGTCGTAGTCCTGGCATCTCCACTATCCTGGGACCTCCACTGCAAGATAGGCTTCACCTTCCAGCTTCATGCAGTGACTCTCCAGAGCCAGCCTGCAGGAAACCCAGCCTTGGCACACATTGTCTGTCCTCAGCGGACTTCTGAAACCTTGGCCCAAGTACCCACCACCCCTTTTCTCATGCCTCTAAAGTCAGGTAGACCTATCAGAATCACACCAGATTTCTCAACAGAAACTATGAAAGCCAGAAGGGCCTGGACAGAAATCATACAGTCCTTAAGGGACCACAGATTCCAACCCAGACTACTATACCCAGCAAAACTTTCAATCAACATAGACGGAGAATTCAAGATATTCCAAATCCAAATCCAAATTACTACATGGATGGTGCTGCCAAGTTCTGGTGCCTACTCAAGATGTAGCTTACCCGCCTCGGAAGTTTCTGAAGACTGTGTGCCTTCTTAGGCTGGAGAAACAGTTTCCTAGGAAATTGTTTTTGAGTCTGGAACCCCTTCAGTGGCATTCTCAGGTCATGTTCTCTTTTCAAATGAATTTGGATTTCCACAAGACAGAGCCTTCAATGGATGGAGTCCTGCCCTCAGGGCACATTTTCTGTTGTCTACTGAAGGGTAGGCTGCTTGTTGATTTCTTTAACAATTGCAGCTGAAACTCTAAACCACACCTTTCTGTTCTCTCTCACTGCAGTGAGAGCGGGAGCTATGGCACAGACAGAATGCTCTCCTGTCTTGAACCTTCTTCCTCCAAATAAAATAGTCCCTTATATATCTGTATTCAACCTCAGTTAAATCCTCAAGATAACAAGAGCAGAATGAAGGCAGATTCCTTGTCAAAGTGTGACTTGAATGGCCTCTTACCCAGGTTTCTGTAGTCATTGTTCCCCTGGGAAACAAACTGGGCCTTCATTTTCCACATTTCCTCCAGGATTATGGTTTCCCAAACTCCTATCAAAACGGCCCATTAATTTCAAACCATTCTAGATTTTTTTTTTTTTGATAGGCAAAAGTTCACGTTCTTTCTATAAACCAGCTCTAAATGCCTAAAATCAATTATTAGCTTTATCACAATAGCTTTACTTTTTGGGTACCAATTTTCTGTATTAGTTACTTTTCTTTCCTATGACAAAATCAACATTAGAAGGAAGGGTTTATCTGAGTTCATTGTTCAAGGTTTAAGGGCATGGTCCATCATGGCAGGAAGTCATGCCGGCAGGGTGCGAAGCATGCTGACACGGTGCACCCACAGCCGTGACGCAGGGACAGATGAATTCTTATGTCTATCTCACTTTCTTCTTCTTTTTTCATATTTTTAATTAAATTTTTATTTTCTTTTTATTAATTACAGTTTATTCACTTTGTATCCCAGCTGTAGGCCCCTCCCCCACTACCTCCCAATTCTCCCTCCCTCTTCTTCTCCTATGCCCCTCTCCCAGTCCAATGATAGGGTAGGTCCTCTTCCCCTTCCACCTGACCTTAGTCTATCAGGTCTCATCAGGACTGGTTGCATTGTCTTCCTCTGTGGACTGGTAAGGCTGCTCCCCCCTCAGGTGGAGGTGATCAACGAGCCAGCCCATGAGTTCATGTCAGAGACAGTCCCTGTTCCTATTACTGGGGAACCCTCTTGGACACTGAGCTGCCATGGGCTACATCTGTGCAGGGGTTCTAAGTTATCTCCATGTATGGTCCGTGTTTGGAGTATCAGTCTCAGAAAAGACCCCTGTGCCCTGACTTAACAGAACCACTTTCTCTTTTTAATTCAGTCTTGGAGCCTTTCCCCAGTAATGGTGCCACCCACATTAGGGGTGGATCCTCCACCACAATTAACACAATCTGGAAACACTTACAAATGTGCCCAGAGATTTGTCTTTTAGATGAGTGTAGATCATGACAAGTTGACAGTGTTAACCATTATGGACATTATCTTTTTCACTGGCCTTGGGGTTTTACCTACATTTTGTGCTTGACATATTTGGACTCCTCCCTGCCAAGAATTGTAACAATATCACCTCATCTGCCTTTCCGCTACCATGGGTGCTACTGTGACCAGTACTGCCCCATGTTACTGCCTGGGTTCCATCTCCTCATATCAGGTGCTGCCCTGTGCCCACAGAGACTGCTACTATAGTGATGGCCTTGGGTGATAGCCTGAAGTCCTTTTTATAGAACAGAGGTCTCAAGGGGAGATAACTGTGAGCACATTATATGTCTTCTGCTCCAAAAAGATGGGAGAAGGGACGGGAGCCTCACAAGGGTGGTTTCTTCTTAAACAGAAGCCAGGGCCATGAGCTCCAGTTGGCTGCCGCAGTGGTCACTCACTCCTTCACCAGCTCCAAGCATCTGGGATTTGACAAGCCACAGGCCTGGTAGGCCCAGGCCAGCATCAATAGAGCCAACTCTGGGGCATGTTGATACTAGTATGAACACTAACCTGCTCTCAGAAAGATAGTGAGGTGTGCCCCTGTCCCTTCTCTTCAGAGACCATCTCAGCTGGTACCATCTGGTGTCCTCTCCAGGAGGGCTAAAACCTGCCATGTGAACATTCACAGTGGGTCAGGGACCCCGACCTTGGCGGCAACAGATTTTGCCAAATAGGCAGCACCGAGCCCTCATGCTCAGCTCAGCATCTCTACAAAGCAAACCTCACCAGAGATGTGCAGCAGGGAAGAAGAGTTGCACTTAGAAAGTCAAACAGGCCATGTGACCCCTGCATCCTCCATCATTCTGGAGAAAGGCTATGTGGATCTTAGCTATTTTAATTACAACCCTGTTTCTGGCATTTCTCTAAATGCCTAGCGAGGAAGCCTTAAAATACCATTCTGTAGATGAACAGGCTTGATCTCATGTGATTTGTCATCTTGGGAATACAACCCAGCCATTGTCTCCTCAGGGTAACCCACTTGACAGTCCTGAGAGGGAGACAGATAGCTGGCTTTGAAGAAAGGAATAGAGTCTGAGGTTCTATAGCTTTCCAGCCATGTACACACCAATGACCCATGGCTAACACAGACTTGAATTTAGTCTGGTGTGCCTGTGTGTGTGTTTGTGTGTGTGTGTGTGTGTGTGTGTGTGTGTGTGTGTGTGTGTGTGGCATCCTTCGTGTCCAGGGCTTGGCTAGTCTGAGCAGTGCTCAGGGACCAGGCCCTTGGAGCCAGAAGATAAACATATTAACAGAACTTTCCATCTGTCATTTCAGAGAGTCCTTTACTGCCTGGCTGAGGTTGGAAAAATTAAGTTCTTGTAATTTAGAGTCAACATTTCTCGTGGAACCATGTTAGCCAGGTTGGCGGCACTCGTAACCCCTCAGCAGTGTCACCTACAATCAAAACAAGTTCAAGTTCACAGTGGCACGTTGTCAACTCCAGAGCCCATGGCACAGGCACAGCAGGCCATAGGGTGGACCTTCGCTTACCAGGGCATAGGCAAGGATGGATTGCCATCCATGAAACAGCAAGGACAAAGTAAAACCTCCTGGTGCAAACCAACCTCTGGCCCTGGTGGATCTAGGGCTAAGATCAAAGTATATACAAAGTGAGTGTCACCTAAGTATCCCAAGCTTCTTCAGTGAGTGTTCGCACAGTCATACTTCTCTGTGTCTGTGTCCTGACCCCCTCTTCTTGGACAGACATCAGACATAGAGGCGAAGGACCCATCCTAACTTAATCACCATACAAAAGGCCCTATGTGGCGGTGCTGGGGATTAAGCCTTCAGCATCTGAATTCTGTAAGGACACAATTCAGCCAATAACATTCTGACCATTGTATATTGGTTCACTTTGACTTCTCCTTTGAGAAACTGTTCTCTTTGACTCCGTTTTGCAAGGGGAGAAGCTGAGGCAGAAGAGGCAGGTGGTTGTCTCTCAGCCCCCAAACAGCAAAGCTGCCAGGGCCCAGGACCCAGGGTGAAATTTGTGGTTCCTTATCTTGCCCCACAAGCCAACTGTATCCACTCAGTTCTGGACAAGTCCTGAATAGTCTGCCAGGGTATTCCAGAGGTGACAGACAGTCAGCCCCGAAGGAAGGCAGAAATGATCAAAATGAAACTCAGATTGTAGGCCCCAAGTTCTTTGTCCTATAGAGGGTCAAGTGAATGTCTCAGCTAGAATGGGAGGTTGTCTTCAGTGAAGGACTTTTCTGATGTCCAGCCCTACCTAGTTATAGAGTGAAATGCTTTTCCACAGAGGTAGAGATTTCCAAGCTAGTGGGTAGATTAGGGAGGAATCCTAAATACCTGGATACTGGATAATGCTACATAAATTTATTTTTTAGAAAACAGATAGCTAACAGTATAGTAAGTTAACCCAGATCCAGACAGTCTCATTCCTAGACCTCAGGCTACATAATGATATTTTAGAGCAAGCTTAAATTCTCCATGTGGAGGTGGGGGAGACTAAGGCACATAACACAATTTGACTTACTCAAAGTCACATACTGATCAGACAAGAGAGAAATTAGAATTCAGGTCTGGTACCCCCAAGGTGGTCCCATGAGCTTATGTATTCTTCCTTTGTTTTACCATCTGGCTGGGAAATGGAAGCCCAGAATAGGGATGAGCCTCAGACCACTGGATTGGTATATTCCTGTAGCCTGCCAGTTCAAGAGTTGTATTTGACTGTCCTGACTCCATGTGGCAGAGGTTGTCACAGCTGTGAGCGTGAGGGGAGAGGCAAACTTGAACAGACAGAGGGTGAAGAGTCATATATCCAGTCCACTTGACCTCTGCCTCAGCTTCTTCCAAGCCATGCCAAGCAGGTTGCTACCCTACAAATGTACAAAATGATCTCCAGGGATCCAGGGCCTGGTAGTCTAGAGCTGTAGCTTACCCTCAGCAGGCTTCTTTTTTATTCTGCATCCAATATCAGAAGCATGGCCAGGTGCGATGTCTTGCTACGGATCAACAACAAATGAGCTAACTAGAGTCTAAGTTCTCAGGCTCTGCCCTTAGCATAGCCCCTGGGAGTCAGAGCTGAGTTTCAACTCCCAGGCAAGCTTTAGGCTCACATCAGAGCCTGAGTTCTGACCACTGGTCTCTAGTATCTGGGCAGAAGTGATACTGTCAGGGGTGAAAGCCTGAAAGATGGCCCAATTGGATGGAAGGCATGGGATCTAGTTCCAAAGTGGGACGGTTGCCTCCCCACTGCCAATGCTCTACACATATCTGCTCATCACTTCCCAGCCCCAAACCCTAATTGTTGAGAAAACAGTGTTGCTATCCCAGGCCTCTGAGGCCAATTGGTCCTCTGTGTGTGCCATGACCCTGATCCCTGTCTCTATCCTTTTTCCATTATGGTAGCCAAACAGGATAGTAGGTCAAGGCCTGGGAGTTAGAAGCCTTGTCTATTCCAGTTGTCTGTTTGGGGACAACATGTGTTGATTCCCGGCACAGACTCTGACCAAGAGCCCACAAACAAAGGAAAGGATTTCTCTCAGTAGAGCAGTAACCTAGAGTAGCTGCCTATGCCCTCGTTGGAAGAGAAAATAATGAGGCAGAACCAGATGAAGAGAGGCAGAAGCAGTGACAGGGAAAGGAAAAGAGAGATGTGGGAGAAACACAAAGCTGCAGACACACAGAAACACACTCACACTGGAGGTGAGGACTCATCAGGCTCCCTCAGGCACGGCACTTGTCCCAAACACCTATCCTGCTCATTTTACCTACTTATGAAGTTTTGGTCCGAACAATGACAGGAATGAAATCAAACTCAATAAATCAACCCTCATCACCTCTATGTGTCCTTTCTAGGGAATGGATTGTCTCCAAAGACTAGGGGTGGATACAAAGGGAGAGCTGGTCTGAGTGAAATTCTCTGGGTGTGGACCCTACCCAGCCTCATGACCTCACAGCTATGAAAACTGTGCAATCACGACCTTAGGGAGAATATCCCTGTGGCCAGTAAATGCTGCCTCTTTTGCAGCTGGACAGCAAAGACAAGGGTGGAAGGGGAGTTACCTGCTGTAGTGCCTTGGTAGGCTGGGGAACCAGTGACCAGTGGCAGTCAGAGCAGAGAGTGGCAAGTTGAGCTCCCAGAAGCTAGAATACTTCTCAAGGGATCTTCTTGGTGGCATGTGGCTCACAGAAGGCCCCTTGCCAGACAACATAATTGGCCAATAGCCATCTTCTTTCCATCACAGATTGGCTTTCTCAGGAATTAGACCACGTGATCAGTGGAGTTCCAGTGGAGGCAATTTAATTTTCTTCCAGGGTAGGACATTTGAATGCTGGTGAGAACCTCTACCCCTCCCACCCTTCCACAGTGTTCAGGGGGAAACCACAGCATTGCAGGTCCAGCAGGCTGTGCTCTGCACGAGAACAGAGAGGACCAGAGTTTGTGGTCTCCCTGCTATGGACATGTAACCTGAACTAGGAACACAGCACACAAAGTTAGAAGCTGCTAAAACTCAGAAACCGGATGTTACCATAGCACAGTACATCCCATACTGACCATTGGGGCCTGCCAGACACTCTTTTGCTAAGGTATCAGGTGGACAGCACATTGGTTTAGGACATTCAGCAGTGACACTCAATGGTGAATCTTCTGGGATGTGTGCTTGAGTCTGTTCAAGGGTGGAGAGACAGCTAGGCTCTCTGACCACTTAAGGAGTATCTAACGCTATAGAATTCTGAAGGCACTGAGTTTATTTTCCTAGTCAGCTCTGCATGTCTATGGAGTTCATATCTACATATTCTATGAACCTCAGATCAAAAAACACTTTTTTAAAAAGTATGTCTGCATCGAGTATGTGCAGAGTGTAAGTAATGCCATATAATAACGACTTACATAGAATGTACACTGTATTCGATGTAAGAAGCCATCTGGAGATGATACAAGGGCCTCCAGGAGAGCGTGTGCAGGATAATGTTAGTACGATACCACAAATGAGAGAAGAGTGTCTGGGAATGAGCGCATTTGGGGAGGTCTGAGAACCAGTCTCGGAAAGACAGTGAGGGATGACTGCAGATCCATATGCCATGTTCAGTACTGTTGCCCACTTTTTCATTCATTTCAAACACGTCCCTACGTTGTTATAGAATGTGTAAGCAACACTTTGAGTGGCTGAATAAATACTCAGGGTGGATTATGAGAGAATGTTCTTAATCCTTGCTCCCTCGGTGGGATACTGAGATTGTTTGCGATTTCTCGCTTAGGTAAGAGCCACTGCAATAAACATCTTTGTGCACAAAGCTTGTTTTCTGTTTGATATTATTTACTTTGGCTAGATTCCCAGAAATGGAATACTCAGGCAGAAATGTCATGAAACCTTGCCTTTTTCAAACACAGATTTTTAAAGGGAAGCATTCGTCCTCATTGATGTCAGGGGCAGAACATTCCTTTTTCCACATGAGGAAAGACAAGCCAGCCCTCAGGCACCTCCCTGGCTGTGGGTCATCCTTCCCTAGGACCACAGTGATGGAGACCCAGCTCCAGAGAACAGAGCCCACCTGAGGAGAGGAGGGTGACCAGGGAATGGACTTTAACAACTGCAGCTCAGTGCTGTCTGGCTTCAGCTGAACTCACAACATTCCTGAGCGTGCACCACGGAACCCCTAACACCTCCATTGAAGCCCAGGGTGGCCACAGAATCTCTTGGTGGTCCAGAAGGGCCCTTGCTTCTTCATTGTGGATTCAGAGCCTGTTTGCTTCTCAGTCTTGACTGATGGGTCCTTCTGCAATGTTTCTGTGTCCCCTTTTCAGAGCCCCTGTCTCACCCATTGCTTCTCTCCCTGGGTGGTGTAGCTTAAAGCTCACTGGTACACACAGCCGGAATGCTGGAGCGGTGTTTCCATCCATGCTTATGAACCCACTCGTTCAACCCACCTCAAGTGGGTCCCCAGGGGGCTCTCATTTCCCTGCTGTCTTTTTTAGATCTGTTCCCAGGGCTAGGATGGGTGCTTGCATAAGATGTGAGTCTTCTTGCCTGTGCCTGTACCAGAGGCAAACCATTCTCCCTTTAGAGGAGAACAGTGACTCTTTTTCATCAAAAAAAAAGGCCTCCCTGAGCCCTCTTCATGCAGCATTGACATTGATTATCCAGGCCACTTATAGCAAAGAGCTTACCAAATTCGTTTATTAAAACACTCCCATACTATCTGGACTTACATTGAAATGTACTTGACAATAGAAACAATACTGATAGGTGTTGGGCCATTAAGAACTCTATGTGAATTGCCTCAAGAGCAGACTGTCAGAAAGCACTCGGACTGCTTGTCCCCTCTACTTCCCTGTTTATGCATAAACTAACCAGCCGCTAACTAGACACTGCCTTCTGACCTTGGATTCCCAGCATGTGAGCTAAGTGAACCTCTTTTCTTTATAAGTTACCTGGTCCTGGGTATTCCCATTTAATACCAGAAAACAGACTAAAACAACCTCTGTTCTAATTTGTTTTCTGTATCCTTGTTTAACCAACACTTTAATTAATGAATTTTCACCAACTTTCTCACCCTGACCTTGGAGCCCAAAACCCCACTTGCCTTCTTACTCTCCCTCCCCTTGCATGAGGTGAGAGTCAACTTTAATCTCTCTTTTATTACTATAACTTTGAAATTTTGAATAAAGTTTTCTTTGTTCTTTTAAATGAGTATCAAACATTAAAGTACTAAATAATTCACTCTGAGGAGGGGGTATTCCCTCCAAC
This sequence comes from Psammomys obesus, assembly GCF_907164565.1. Taxonomy (NCBI): domain Eukaryota; kingdom Metazoa; phylum Chordata; class Mammalia; order Rodentia; family Muridae; genus Psammomys; species Psammomys obesus. The sequence continues at coordinate 11,323,060 of NW_026591918.1, read as the reverse complement.
CAGTTTGAGCTTGGGGCCCTGTCTCTCTCATAAAGGACACCATCAGCGACTGCAAAATCAGCGTTGACCATCTTTCCATCCCTTCTGCCCAGCACTGCCACCATATGGTCTCACATATGTGTTCCAGGGTTCACATATGTTGTACCTGTGTTACAACACAGGTAACATCAGGATGGTGCAAACTCCCACTCTTAGAGGTCTGGGCTATGAGCTGGGTAGTCCAAGGAGGAAACATGTTGTGTGTTCTTTGAGACACTCACACTCACCTGACTTCCAGCCTCACCTTCACCCAACAGTCTACCCTTACAGCCAGTTCATCCCTTCACTCAACACAGCATCGAGTGTGTTTAGTCACTGCTGGAGATGGGACAGCTTTACAGCTACGTACTGGCTTTTCCTTCTAATTAATTTATTCAGCAAAGCGTTCAGACCCCCCCCCCCTACCCCGTCCTCTTACAGCTTCCCATCGCAGAGAGAAGCTTGCTCAGAGCAGGTCTCAGGTTTTCAGGACAATACCTAGCCTCCTCACTGAATTGTCGACAGCCTGGTCTCAGAGTGGAAATGAAGCGGCCAGAAAACTGTGTTCACATCTATGTGTTACCGACCGTCCTGGGTGGGTTGGGGTAATTTGCGGAGCACTTTGTGATGACACCTTTTTTATTTTTCTTCCTGTCTGGGTTGTCCCAGGAAATGCTTGGACCACTAGATTCTGGTCCTAAGAAGAGTCATTTGGGTAATATGCTAGCAGGTGGTACCGCATTCCAGATGCTACTGGCAGATGATGCTTCAACCCACTGCGATGGTTCGTCTTGCTCTGGCTCTGGGGTCAACGAGGAGGCAAGCCTCCGGGCACACTGGTGAAAGACTTTTCTTTATTAGATTAATTAAGGTAAGAAGACACACCCTAAACTTGGACTGCAGCCTCCAGAGGTAGCCCGGACGTAAGGAGGTTGAGAGGAAAAGCCTTCAAGTCTCACTGGTGAGCTCATCTACCCTGCTGCCCCTGCTGCTCTCATCCTTTGGTAACATTGGAATGCGGCTTCCCTGGCCTTCCAATCATTGAAGACCAGGGACCCCCCAAAATCTTCTAGACTTTCATTCAGCACCAAGTTGGAACTGCTGACACATTCATCCGTGTGCGTTAAGCAAGTGCTGGGTTCTCAGCCTCTGCAGTGTAAAAGACAGCTAGTGTTGAATTTAGGCTCAGACTGCGTGTTCTGTGCAGGTCAGAAAGAGTAAGGAACAGATCCAGGGTCACCCAGTGATCTCTGAGAATTGACATGAATCTAATATGGGTCTATCTATCCACTGGGTGGCCTCTCATTAGCTACAAAATTAACTGGGACAAAAATGCTCAGGAGGTGGAATGACGGGTTTGGATACGCTGCCATTCTTCATAGTTTCTGCATAGTGTATAGCTAGAAAGGCTTCTTTTTGCTCGAAAAATAATCAGAGACAAACTCAGTAACAGGTACAGGAAGTGGAAAAAGGAATAAAATACTCCACACACACCACAAAACTTCCAGAAAAAATACTGACTACAACCAGCATCTGTGAGGATGTAACGCAGGTGAAATGCTCGTTTGCAGCAGCAACACAAAATGATAACACCACTCCACAAAGCAATGTAGGAACAGCTAGTAAAAAAAAAAATTATAGCTACACCTGCTATGGGTCCCAGTGATGGCACTTCCTATTAATAGGTTCTAGGTGATCTGAATTTAATCATTATTTATAGACAACATTATCATTGCTATTGTTTAGAATGTCTTAAATGCTTACAGCTGGAGTTGAGGAGGTGGCTTAGCAGTTAAGCACATTGGCTACTCCTACAGAGGACTTGTGTTCATGTCCCAGCATCCACAGGGTGGTTCCCAGCGAACAGTAACTCTAGTTCCAGGAAATCTGATGCCCTCTTTTGGCTTCCGTAGGCATTAGGCACTCATGTGATGCACACACATGCACGCAGGCAAAACACTCATACACATAAAATAAAGATTTTAAATGCTTACGGTGATGGAGGTGTATCTGAGACCCGTATGCTGACCTATTACCTCCGTGCTACACATTGCACAGAATGCCAAGCATCTCGGTGTTAGAAGGACTTGTAAGAAGGCGTTGCTCGGAATTTGCAACAGCTCAGCTTCTTGACAGCCTTCTGCAGAATTGAGGTATTTACCTAAGAGAAAACAAAATAATACCCAATACAGAGGCCTGTTCACAAATGTTTATAGATGCTTGGATCACAATTACTGAAACCTGGAGTCCATTCAAATGCTTATCTTCAGGTAAATAGATGGGTATATCATGGGGCATCCATATATCAGAGAATATTATTCAGCATCGAAAGGATCAGCTAGTGATCTGTGCAGCAATGTGACTCAACAGCAAATGCATTATGTCGTGTAGCATGGTGAGGCACAAGTTGTAAACACTAGGCCTGGGTCCTCCACAACCATCTGGCCTTGGTTTCCAGCTGTGCTTTTAAGGATGCTCTGGAACCATAAGGCCTGAGAAACGACTCTTCATCTTAGAAGTGAGCCCCAGGAAAGTCAACCTTTGCCACTGCACAGGCCTCGCAGGAATGCCACACTGCCTGTTGTGGAGGTGCCTGGAAGGAAAGCAGCATGGAGTAATCTGCCATTTTCCATTTTCTCAGCTTGTGTCCTGCAACGGCACAAGTGGAGTGAGACCTCAAAGGGACCCCTTAGCTTTCTTCCATTGGTTCATGACTCCAGTTTACAGTAGTCATAACTGAGGAATCCAAAGAGGATTGAGAGGGGCCTATGCCATAGGTCAGCTTACCCACTAACTAGGAGGAAATCCTATCTAGGAAATGGCATGCCTGCTGTCTGCCCATGGAGAGGGAGCCAGCCATTCCTCTGAGGGCCCAGGCTGCTGCACTGCCGACAAGGCTAAAAGATAGCAGCTCCCCACACCCCTGCTGCATTTGGTGGCTTGCTACTGCACCTATATCTCAGCAGGGGCAGCATCATGCTGTCCTGTTTATACTCCATCTGCCTTATTGTGCTCCATACTTGGCGCCTGCTTTGCTGACCCATCTCATCTGTAGACACTGTGCCTGTCACCCGTGTTCTTCTGCAGGATGTCCTCTGCCCTGGGGGATACATATCTGGACGATGCCTGGACCGACCTGGAGCTGGTGCCTGATTGGTGCTGGCTGCTTGGCTTTGGGGAGAGGCCTTCCTTTGCATGGTTGTTGGTTTGTTTGGTCTCAGTGATATAGCCTGTTCTTTGGTTAGATTTTTATAGTCTACAAAATCTTATCAGCTACAGAGCTCTCAGAAAGATGTACCCCAGAGATATTCCTTGGGACAGACAAAGCCTGAAGCCTACAGTAAAGTCCCAACAGCCCATTGTTTTCTCTGCTCTCCTACTATGCGTGATTGGACTCAATGGATCTGTGAGGAGATAGGTGAGGGGAACGGGAACGTGCAGTCAGGTTCCCTGGAGATGGTTATTTCTTCAGCTGAGGAAATTTGGAATAGATGGGTGAAGAGACAAACAGCAGCCTTTGTCAGCTCTCCCTTGCCTGGGTGGTATGTGTACGATAGAGAAAGCCCAGAATGTACCAGGTACTATGTCATCAGGGTGACTTCCTTGCAACAGGTGAGAGGGCCTGATTCTCAACCTGAAGAATGAGGTAGGACTATCATCAGGTTAATCTAGCTACCCAGCTATCTGGTGATTACTTGTGTCCACAGGGCAACCTGGTGAGGTGTGATGGTGAGTTGTAGTGGGAGGGTACTGCCCTTCATATGTCAAGTTTGTCCAAGGACAAACCCAGACAAGGTCTCTTCAGATGTTGTACATGTCCACACAGCTCCATAAAGATGTTAGGCCTGGGAGGTGGCTGGCCAACCTCTGAGTACTTATTGCTAAGATGATGCAGAAGAGTCGGCTTCGCTGAGTCACCCACTGTGATTCATGATGACTTGACTCAAGAGCTTTTGACTTTATAGTAGTGTGAAAATATATCCCTAACAGCCATTCTGCTTTTCATGCTCAGCACAGCATTCAGTAAGTCACATGAGACAGGTGGTCCCAGGCTACAAAATAAGCCGTGTTGGACAATTTTGTCCATTGTAGGCTAATGCAAATGTCCTAAGCATGTTGGAGGCAGGCTAGACTAGCTAGGATGTTCAATAGCCTGGGTGAATTAAATGTATTTTCAGCTTGTGATAAATTCAAGTGTTGATGGCTTGCTATAAAAGGGTGCAACTTATAATGAACTGAGGAGGATGTGTGAGTCTATGGAGTAGACTAGGGTGTCTGATCTTTAATTTCTTGGCACTTGCTATATTGGGCAGCTACTTTCAGTCACCCAGTACCGAAGTCCAACTTTGCCTTATTTATTTAATCCAGTCTTTAAAACCTATTCACTGTTGTTGCCTGTGTAAATAAAATTGAAAGGGAACTTTACGCCACAAGTATAAATAGGAAACCATTAATACTTCCCATAAGTAGAGAGGAACTAAATTTAAAAATACAATGAAAATAAAGCACACTTATTCAATTCCAGTAAGACACCGCTTTGCCAAGTTTTTTTTGGGCTGTAACTTTTTTTTAAAAGAAAACTTATCATGTGTGGAAGCAATGTTACAGACATGGCTTTATTGTTCCAACAAGAACTGCGAAGAAAATCAGTCTGAAAGAGTCAGTGTCATTTTATCTATTCATTCACTATGCACTTTTTGTTTGAGGGGGTAAATCACGGGACTGAACACCAAATGCTATGGCTTATTCTTTTGGATTGCTTACATTCTGGCGAAGAAGACAGACAAGGAGCAAGTGAGTAAACAACTGGTGGTGGATTGTGAGATACAGATGAAGCAAAGGAAGAGAGCAGAGAGGAGTGTATTTTAGGAAGAGCTGAGAAACTGTGATGGGGAGAGAGGGAAGATCCAGTTGCTTTGGGGTCATGTTGAGTTTTTGAATCTAGATGGATAGACAGCTGTGGTCTGGTTTGGACTGGGCCTGTGTGAGAGGTCAGGGATGAAATGATTACTATAGGGGAATGATGGATTTCCAAGCCAATTACTTGCATAGAATCACTGAGAGATCAAAGAATTTTGGGTATTGGTTTGAATTTTAAAGCACAAGCCTGAATGAAGGCTAGCCAGGTGGAGACCTGACTAGCTGCCTGTAGGGGGGAAAAGCCAGCTTTACTGCATTCTTTCCCTGCCCACCAGAGATACAGTTGCTAGGAAATCGGCCCAGATGGCCAGGCCAGAACTGCTTATGGTCTTGGCTCCTAAAGTAAACTAATCATTTCAAAAGTCAATTTCCTTTACCCAATCATGTAACACCAAAGCATGTAAGTCCCTGCTGGTATTTTTTCCCTTTAAAAACCTTGTTCCCCTAGACTGTGGGGCTGCATTCCTCTCCTGCTTCCACAGGAAGTTTGCAACCCGTGTTCGAACATGTATACAATAAAACCTCATGTATTTGCAGTGAGTTGATTCCTGGTGGTCTTTGGGGGTCTCACGAACTGGGCATAATATCACCTAGGGGCAGGTATAGAGAAACCATGACAGATGACTCCCCCCCTCATCATCCACACACTCCAAGTTCAAGCAATAAGAGGGGGATATAGGCCAGGTGGTAAAGGAAAGAGGAATTCCCATGCTCTTCAGTGACCTTTTGGAAACCCAGTGAGAGGAGAGTGTTTGCAAAGAATGAATAATAAATCAACCCAAAAGTTTTGCTGAAAAGTTAAGTCAAATGAGAGTGAAGAATCAGTCACTGAGCCAGGGATGGTGGCTCATGCCTGTAATCCTGGCCGGAAAGCAGGTCAGTTTGAGAAAAGCTTGGGATACATAGGAGTTCATGCGAGTGTGTGCTACATAGACCCTGACTCAAAAAAGACCCTGGATTCAATGAGATGGTGAGAAAGGCTTAAAGAGTGGAGAAGGAGCAGGAGCCACAGACAGTATAGTTTCCTGTTTGATCTTTCACAAAACCTTGCTTTAGGCATGGCTCTGTGTAGCTACACCTAAAAAACTCCATGAATCTTGAAAGGAAATTTTCAGCCACATGACCTGAAAACTGAGACAAGTAATCCCCCGTGGGAGGATGCCCCTCTAGTTTCATTTCCACCCAGGAAGGGTCATGTCCCTCTGAGGGCCTAACGTCCCCACACAACATCAATGTGTATAACAGTTCAGGTTGCACAGAGCTACTTGCTGCACACAGCCAAAGTTCTTGTTCTAGAACACAGCGAGGCGCCAGGGCAAGTCATGCTTGGGCACAGATATTTATTGATCTTGATTCGCAGGATCCAAGAAAAGCTTGGCCACAGAGGCTCCCGTTCAGACACAAGCATATGGGGGTTGGGCACCAGCAAGAGGGAAGGAAATGGAATTTGAAGAAATCTGCCCTTAAGAAAATAGCTCCTTGTGAACCTAGTGCCTGTGAGCCCAGGCATGCAATAGGGAAATGCTCTGTTGATCTTCACGGGCAGCTGTGAATAGAGGCTCTGTTAGCAGCTGGGGGCCTCCTCGAGCAAGGCAGACCAGGGAGAAGGAGGGAGCCCAGGCCTATGAGGAAGCGGGCTTTCCTCCTCCTGCCTCTACCCTGCAGCAGGGAAGGGCAAAGAGGAAAGCCCTTACTTGGTTTAGTTTGTTTGTTTCTGTTTGTGACAAACGGTCTCACAAGACTGCCCAGTTTGAACTCCAATTCTTCATTCCCCTGCCTCAGCTACCTGAGTGCCGGAATCACAGATTTATGCTACCAAGCCCAACTGGGCATTTATTTTTATGTTGAACTAATAAAACAACCCGAACCCCCCAAAGCCAAGCCTTCTTTTTCTTCCAGGCCTATTTCAGCAGATGCGTTTCATGGTGTACTTGACTTTGTGTTTATATACTTGGCCACAAAGAAATCACCACCAGAAAAAAAGTAAAGACAGCCTGACTTCTTCCTCTTCTTCTTCTTCTTCTTCTTCTTCTTCTTCTTCTTCTTCTTCTTCTTCTTCTTCTTCTTCTTCTTCTTCTTCTTTTAGGGAGAAAAGGATTTGCTTCTGAGAATCTGGCTGGTGATGGCTGGCAGTTTGCAATATTCTTTCGTTGTCTCTGGTGTTCTGCTCTGCAGACAGGAAATCAATGGAAATGACTCCACCAAGACCATACTGTGACTGACAGACACATGCCCTCTGATAAATGCCATCTCTGAGGTTTCCAACCCTGATGATACTTGCAGGCCCAGGGGGATTTCGGTCCTTGACTGTGGGCTTTGGATAACAGACTGTAAAGTCTGTGCTGCCTGAGGGCAAGGTGCCCTCTCTCCCTGGAGATGGTATATCAATTGGTTACTTTTCTCTTTTCTTCTGGCAGGAAGCAATGTAGGGAGAAAGGATTTATTCTGGCTCATGGTTTGAGAGTGCACAGTCCCTTATGCCCATGAAGGAAGGCATGGTGGTGGGCGGCTCTATGGGGGTGAGTGGTCCCATGGTGGAGAGGGTCTCTAGGGTGGCAGGAGTGTGCATGGTCTTCTCACACCTCAGCTGATTGAGGAAACATTGAGCTAGACCAGAAGTAGGGTTGGCCAAGAACCCTCAAAGCCTACACCTCCAACTATGTGTCCACCAACATTAGACCTTTGTGTCTCCAAGGTTCGACAACCTCCTAAAACAGCATCATCCATGGTGGACCAGGTAGTCACATGAGTCCTTGGCGGATAGTTCCCCCTCAAACTACAACAGACGGTCTGGACTGTTTGGCTCTCACAGTGAGGTGGTGGTTCCCACTAGAGTTGATGGTGAGGACATTTGTGTCTTTCCCATATCGATACTCTTCATAGAACTCACCACTCCTTCCCACTGGTGATCCCTAGCTCTTGAAGCTGCTTTGGACCTTGTTAGTACTAGCTTTATGGCACTTGACACTGTGATGTTGGTTTTTCTCATGCAATCCTTACCATAAGCCCCTTTTACCCAGTTGTAGCAGCCAAAGGCCAGAGAGAGTCAGCAACCCACCTTATATCACAGGGCTAAGACATAAACCTAGGGCTTGAGAACCTCAGGTTCACGTGTTAATGGCCTTTCCTTGATCTACACATGCTCAGTACACAAGTTCTGAAGAAGACCTTACCTTGACTCCCTTTAGATGGACAAAGACTCCCATAACTAAGGTGCAATGTGGCGCCTTCTGGAAGTGTGGTCTGTTACCTGCCAATGCTGGCCCTATCACTACCCACATACCACCCTTTCCTAAACACCTTTATATTATCCCTGAAGATACTGGGGTTTTGTTTTTGGTTGTTGTTGTTTTTGTTTTTGAGACAGGGTTTTTCTGTGTAGGCCTGGCTGTCCTGGAATTGACTGTGTGGATCAGCCTGCCCTCAAACTTACAGAGATCCACCTGCGTCCTTAGCACTGGAACTAATGGCAGGTGCCACCACTGCTCAGCAAAGATGCTGGTTCCTTAACACTCGTGTTACAGAGGCAGAAACAGGTAGAGATTTGACCAAGCTCACTTATTCTCTAAATGGTAGATTTGGGGACAGGACAAATCTGGATTCTTCTGGATCCCAAGACTTTCAGTCTTCCTGTATTCTTGCTGTCTACCCGGCCAGCCCCATGACAAAGGCAACACAGAATGCTTCCCAGCATCTTGAATTCTGATTTGCTGACACACGCTCTGCTTTCTCAACCCTGCCAACTGCGTGTGGGTCTGTTCCAAAGCTGAAGGTCAGAGCTGAAGAGGCCCTGAGCAGCACATTTAATATTTTTTCTGAAGTCTTCCACCACCAAAGAGGGACCCACAGCCTGCTGTATCCTGACAGCCTGTGTCCCCTCCCTCTTTCTGTTTCAAGTTTGCGACTCTTCAGAAAGACTGCTTCCTTCTATTCTTCTTGACTACTGATGGCAAGCTAAAATGGGCTGGATTCTGATTCTCAAGACTTCTCCTTCCTTAACTCTCAGGGATATTATGTGCTGTTGGGGAGCTAATTGTACCTGTTAGCACCAGGGACTGTTGCCCTCTTCCCTTCTTACAGCAAACCCCACACAAAACCTCCAAACCAGAAGGCAAAATGAATGGTTCTGTGCTCAAGGCTCGTTTCAAGCACACCCAAAGGCCATGACAGATGAGTCTCTCTGGGGGTGCTGGGTTCTCTTTTAAGATTGTAAAGCTCTTAGGAGAGGGTGAGACACAGAGACTGAACTCATTTCCACCCCAGGGAAGTTTCTTTTTTGAGGCCTAGAGCCCGGGCAGAGACGAGAGAGCCCCATTCTAAAAGATCACCCCCACTCAACCTGGTTTCAGTGCTACAGACCTAATGTGAACCTTCTAAGATGCCAGGACACTTACTCTTGGCATGGCCCAGCTTCCTCCTGCAATATAAATGAAAGCATGGAAGGCTTGTAAAGTTGACTCCGAATGGATCATGTGTATCTACAAACTCTTAAAACCCAGCATTTGGATGAGCTGCTTGGCGATGGATCAGAAACACATGGAGCATATTTTCTCTAAACTGCGCGTGGGCCTCTGAAATTAAGGGAAAAGAGCTTGGCTGCTCCATTTGGGAGTTAGGGACCTCTGAACAACTGGAGAATCAGTACGTGTTCCCTAGGCAGAAGAGTCTTTGGCTTATTCCCTCAGACTCTCATTTCCCTCCCTGGGAGACCTGTTAGGGGACAAAGGAAACGAGGAATTGATGGGGAAGGGAAAGAGTATAGAGAGCATCTTTAGAAGGTAGACTATGAACTTGGGGATTACAGTCATGTGGACAAACCGAGAGTCTGGGAGGAAGCTCAAACTGTCTAAAATTGGTATCTGCACCAGGATCTTTTGGCTTGTCCTTCAGAGATTCAAGCTGTGTTCCTTCTGGGCTGGCCATGGATCTTGCAAATGAGTGCGCACATCATGTAGAAACTATTTGTGTCCTGGAGTGGCCAGAGCACGTATGGTGATTGGAGCCATTCGGACATTTCCGTGAGGCCTGGTAATGTGTAGGCTGTGCTGCCTGCCATGTACTGTTGCTTGCCTGATGTCTGAGTCATGATGTGCTATTTTCCACCTGTTTACTTAACATGAAGCCCTGTTGGCTAATTGAATTCTGATCTGAAGACCAAAAATGGTACTCCGAGATCTTTTGACACTTGGCCAAGATAAGATCCCATATGTTTAAGGTTAATGACCATCTGGTCTCAAAAAGGCCAGGGGGATCATAGAATGTGTGGAAAGCACATTGAAAGCAATCTTTGACAACTTTCCAGACCTATCCAAGAGCTGATGGCTCCTCACTGAGGCCATAACTATGTGATTCACCCTAATGTGAAATACTCTGCCCACGTGTCCATCTATGACTGGACAGTGAGGTCCCTCGGGATAATCTGGTTCTGTTTGTGTGGCTGATGGGAAACAGCATGAGTGGCAGGAGGGCACCAGAACAGCCTGGGCTTGCACAGTTCAGTTGATAGTACAGCTTTGGGATACTCACTTGGTCTTTTTCTTAACTCTTGTGGCTCCAAAAGGTCTGACCGACTTTACTGTTGCCCTGGGTGAGAGGTCTGGGAGCAGGTTAGAACACTCCCCTCTTACTTTTCTTCCTGCTCTGACTCCTCAAGCACTTCAGCTACCCAGAATTGATACTAGGCTGTGCTCTCGTCTCTTCATGGTGACCCTCACTCCCTATGCCCAGATGCCCATGGTGAAGTGCTCTTCTCCAAGTGCTCTCATTTCCAGTGAGAAGTCAGACTTCTCACTTTATCCCAGATAAACAACTGCTCAAACTGTAGTGGAATTTATCTCCTTGTGCCATTTTCTGGGGCTAATGGAGAGGCTAAGAGAAGGCACACACATTTGGGATGTTAAGGGGAGGGTTACAGGCTTTAGATGGGAATCCAGAAGATAAGTAGTGGCCTCTGATCTCTACCCTCCAGCTCTATACACAGACTGCTGTCAGGTAGAGCTTCAGAAAGGAGGCAGGGAGTCACCCACCAGGCAATCTTTGCATGTTAAGAGAGGGATGCAAACACAGAGTAACCTCAATGTCTGCTGATGTTAGTGGAGGTACATGGAAAGACCATTCTTAAACTTATGTATTGTTGTACTTTGTAGCTTATAGTGGATGCCCAACCCTTTGTTAACAAGGCAAGAGGAAGTTAAAACCACACACATGCAGACAGAATTTGCAGTAGATGATCCGGGGTAAGGGATTTGATTCAGGTCAGGCCCAGGGAACGAGGATGTTGGTGGTGATAGGGGCAGGGTTGTCAAGTGGGTTGGAGGAGAGCCCATCACCGTGAGCATCTGGCCATAGAGAATATAAGTCCCCATGAAGAAACAGGAGAGCACAACCTAATGTCAACACTGGCTACGTGAGGGACTCAGGAGTCAGAGCAGGAAGGAAAGAAAGAGAAGAGTTAAAGCCTGCTCCTGACAGGTATGTGGCAGCCTCAGATTCTGACTGGTAGGTTGTAAGAAAAGATAATCAAGTTAGGAGCTGCCTCTGTGCTAACATTTTAGAATTTTAGAACTTGTTCAGCCATACAGAGGATGCTTGGGTGCTGCAAGGCTGGAAGCAGCAGGCATATTCAGTTGGAACTTGTTTTCAACCTGGTTCTATAGGCCCAGCAGGGAGACATAGAGTCTCCTGAGGATCTGTGGGAGGAGCAGCTGTGGTGTGGTGGCTCCAGTGGCTTCTGTGCTCCTCCCTTAAGTCTCCTCCCAGCCTCATCTCCCCACTGTGGGGAAGGCAGCCCAGCGGGGCCTCATCAGGCCATCAATCTTCATTAAGTCTATCATTGTCTTGAAGAGAACAGCAGGGCATAGAAAGGCTGCCTGATGGAAGGCTGTGACCCCAGACTGTTTGGAAAGCAAAGCTAATTGACCAGAGGAAAATCAAACAGATACCCACCACTGGTGTTTCAGCTCCTGGGTGCTTGGACACATCTCTTGGACACATCTCTTCAGCTCCTCTTGCTTGGACACATGCTTCTATCTCATTGCCAACAACGGAGGTGCCAGGAGGCATTTGCCACTCTCCCAGCTGATGGAAATACGCAGAGACATGGCAGATGCCTCTTCATCGGCACATGCTCTCTCACAGGACAGAGTGGCATGAGAAGAAAAGAGGGCAGCTTGAGGAACACAGATGGAGTTCACAGTACACGAGACCCTCTCTTCTCAGTGCAGTACAGACATCCCACTTTAGTATTTAGAGACTTTATTTTGTTTGGTTTTATTGAAGTAAAACTGAAAATGTATATATTTAAGGCATACAATGCAGTAATATGTAACTCGGTGTTTTGTAATGCACATCGTGAGGTAATGCCCACAAAACTGATTAGGATCTTTACCATGCCACATGCTACTCTCTGCCCTCCCCCCTACCCCGCCAGCATCCTAGAAATGGAGCTTACACAATCTTAGGTCAATTGCTTTCATTAGAATGCCTTGATTAGTTAGGTCACCTTAGTAAATCTCTGCCTCTGTTCCCCTTTGGCTGTCTTCACAAATGCTTGGAGGCCTTTGATTCTACTAGTAACTCTTGTTCTTGAATACTGAAAAATACTTGGATCTGCCCTTGGAAATTTTAACCATATTTTGTTATTACAGCAAAAAATCATACTTCTAGAAGGAAGATAATGTCAAAGCCATGTTAGATGCTGCACTTGATTAGATGTCTGGTAGTATTAAACTAAATTTGGGCTTAGAGGGCTTCCATACAAGCTTTTACACAGTAAACGGAAACCTAACTTAGCTTGCAAAGTGACGTCTTGGTAGGAATACACACATGAAACCATAGTTAAGCTGCGGCCATGCTTCAGTCAATCATAGGCTGTCACATGTTTAAAGGGTGTACAAATATGATAACCCCCAAGCCATAGCCATTTGTCCACCTCTACATCTCATCACCTTACAGCACTTTCAGTTTTCCGTCCACAAACACTTTGCTACCACAAGATAAGCCAGAGACCTTTGAGCACTGTTAACTTTAAATTGTCCAGAGCTTCTTCCTTATACAGTAGCATTCACTTTGCATGGAAATTGATGATTAGCATCTGCTTTTTCCTACAGCTTTTTAACAACTGTCCACCAGGCTGGGCTTGGTGATCCAGAGAGCATGGTCACTGTTAGTTTGTGTGCATATTTGTGTATGGCTACCCATTTGCACATAGAAGCCAGTACTCAAGAACAAAAGTCGTCAGTAGAATCTAGGGTCCCTGAGCGTATGTGAAGCCAGCCAAAGGGAAATGAAGGCAGGGATTTACCAAGGTGATGTAACTAATGAAAAGGATTAAAACCCAAACAGTTACTCAGGCTTGTGAAAGCACCATTACTAGGATGTGCGGTTTCCGGAGTGATGAACACCTGACCTTGCAGAACTGACCCCACCTGTTACAGACAGAGTGACTGGTACAGTATCCAATGTGTCTAAGATCAGGTCTGGCCTTATGACAGCTGCACTCTAACACCTGGGCAATGTAGAGACTGTTGTGAGTAGCCCATGGTTGCCAATGTAAGACTGAATGTGCCTGGGGGAGGGAGTACGCAGAGGAAGCTATGCGAATCTCTGATTTCACTCATTCTGAACCATCTTATCACTTTTGGATTGCTTTTCATTTTCCATCCATGCTGTGCCTCATGATATTTGAAGTCAGTCCCTTGGCAAGACCTCATACATCCTTGTCTTATGCCTTGGGGCAAAGTGATGATGCTAAGTCTTATCTGAGTTCTTCATTCTGAAGTACTTATCCTGCATCACTGTCAGTCAGCACCCTTTTCTTGCCTCTGGGGTTGGAGCAGTGAAAAAACATAACCAACTGGAAGAAATGCTGCACAGAAGACCAGGGTCCTAATGGAAAATGCACCTCAGTACCATTTATGGAGTGGCACCAGTGGGCCAGACATGGTTCCAAGTACTTTCTGTCATCTTTAGGGATGCAAGCTCCCTATCTGCCCACCTGTCACTCCCTGAAGCAACACTTTCTAAGTAGGCACCAGCAACCTGGAGAAGTTCTTGAGGACAGGGGTGGACAGAGTCCTGAGCTAGTAGTTCTGGACAAAGGCCTCACAGTGTGAGTTACCCAGGTTGCTGCTGCTCAGAGGTGGGCTTTGAGATACCCTGCCCTCTCTGAAAACGTTCTGAGGAGTGTCAGAGGGTGGACTGGTGGGCCAGACACAATTATAGGTGAAACAAACTCACAAGAAGGTGAGGGGGGAAAAACAAAACAAAACAAAAAACAATGATAACCTGGCTTGCTGGCATGCAGGGGACCAGGAGTGTGGCTTTTATCCTTGGAAGCACAGCTGGAACCTACCTGCATCCAGATAGTCCTAAGAAAGGGGACTCTAAAAATATTTCAGGACATGTATGTTTTACAGGGCATCCAAGTTAGAAAGGAACTATAGGAAGTCCTTTGCCGTTGAAAAGGTAGAAAAAGAGTAGTGTGTGTGTGTGTGTGTGTGTGTGTGTGTGTGTGTGTGTGTGTGTCTGATCTCTGTGGCAGCACCATGCTCTAAGCCCTGCCTCCAGGATCTGTTGAATGTCCTAAGATCCTAGGGTTCCCATTTCACAGATGAGGAAGGTAATGTTGGGAGACCCTCAACAACTCGTCCAAGCTCACAAAAGCAGCCAACAATAGAACCTTGATTAGAAATGTCTGGAGTCCTACACCACACACTGCTACTCCAGCGTGTCGCGGTGTGCGGTGGACACAGACATAAACTAGAGGAGTGGAGCTACTGTCTTTATCCTAGGCCTTACGGCTAGGGTTGCTGAAACAAGCAGTTATAGTCAGAACTCACAAGAGGACACTCAGGGAGGGAGAAAGAGCCAGATTTCTGGGGATCCTTGTGAGGTACATTCTGCTCTTCTCTACACATAATGCCACTGGCCCCTTCACAGCTCCTGAGTCATCTCTAAGGACCTGATGGTGTCCTCCTAAAAAATTAACATGTCAAAGACCTCCGATGCCACTCATGTAACTGAATTAGGAACAAAGCCTTCAGGAGAATTGACTGAGGTTGACTGTGGAGGCCATGATCACACACAATCCCTGGAGACAGCACTCACCAAAATCAGAAGGTCCCCAGAATCTTTGTCTTGGATTCCCCACCTCCAGAGCTGTGAGAAAACAGATTGCGTTCTATTCATGTCCCGGGTCTGAGGCAGGCTGAGCAGATTAATGCAAACACATTATGGCTGTGTGGGGAGCCTCAGTCTGAGGCACTGGTTGCAAGCACAGACCATCAAAGGACCTCAGAACCATGGAGGTGGTTTTGCTCCTGTGACCTCTATTCACCTCTGTTGCTTCCACACACATAAGTCTGTGTGATGCAGGAAAAAAAATACATCACTAGAAGAAATCACTTTTATCTTCTTGTCCAAAACTTTATTCAAATGCTGCCCTGATTCTCACTGGAGACAATGGAGGTTAAGATTTTTCAAGCCTGTGCTCTCCATGTGTGGAGCATTCAACAGTACAGACTCAAATCCATCTGTTCACCACTTGGGAGAATATCAGGATAGTGACTTGTTGATGGATTGCATGGGCCTCCCAATGACCTTTAACTTACCAGTCAAACGTGTTTATAGAAAAAGTCACCTAAGGTCAACAGAGTTTTGTCTTTGATTCAGTGCCCAGACTTACAGAATCTACACCATTAATCAGCAAGAGTTATCTCTCAACAGAATCTTCCGTCTTCCCAACAGTGATGCTTAGTCCAACATCATTATCTGTCTGTCTAACATCTAGCTAGCTTTCATCTATCTATTATCTACCTATCTACCTATCTACCATCTTTATATCATCTATATCTATCAATCTCTCTTTGTCCCTCATGACTTCTTCAACAAGCTGTTATGAGGTTCGTGTGCTTGGAACTGAGCTTGGGTCCTTTGCTAAAGCAGTATGCATTTCTAACTACTCAGCAATCTCTCCAGCTCCCAAATATCACTTCAAATAAACCATTTCACTAAACACTAGCCTGGGATACACCAAGTCAAATTTGGAGATCTTCATGGAGATTAATCTTTGTTGCGGTCATTAACTGAATCCATTAGCTTTGAATGATGTCAAGATAAGAACTACTGTGTCCATTTTGTAAGTAATCTGTACATTAGGAAATTGATTGCCTGTAATAGTTTATGTGGATCTGAAATTATTTTCCATGAAAGATTATAGATCCCCCCCCTCTCTCTCTCTCTCTGTCTCTCTGAGCATGAAGCCAGGCCAGGTCTCTTTCAGTCTTTCTGAGCATGAAGCCAGGCCAGGATCATGGTTGGACATCTTAATTTTCTCAGGAGGTAGCCAATCCTTCCTCTACTCTGCTTCTTGCCAAAGCTCTTATATCTTGCTTTTAGTTAGCAACCAAATGCTGTGTCTGTCTGGTAGAGGACAATCTATTTGCTGACATGTGACAGGCATAATTTCTTAGAAGCTTGTCAGTGATTTCATTTTTACCAGTAATGAAATGTCAATTCAGGTTAGCAAGGAGCTAGGCACCTGAAATTTACAAGAAACCCCCTCATTGCCACCTTGCTTTGTTATATAATATCTATCCAGGCTGGGAAGTTGCCTTATGAAAGAAACTGATAGACTCACCCTAGGCTTTCACTCATCACCTCATGTGCCATTCTTTTCAAAAAGTCTACAAGGTGGTGGCTGTACACAGTGAATCAGCCATAAAGAGAATGAACAATGCTGTTTGCTGGAAAATGGACTAGAGGTCATATGTTAACTGAAGTGAGCTAGAGTCAGAAAGATAAACCTCATATGTTTTCTCTCCTATGCAGAATCTAGATTTTAAAAAAATATACTTATTCATCCACACACACACAGACACACACACATGAGAGAGAGAGAGAGAGAGAGAGAGAGAGAGAGAGAGAGAGAGAAGTAAGGGGGAATGAAATGAGGACATGACTGCTCCAAGGTATGTCACATACTTTATTGTAAGTATGAGGAAGAGTGTAGCCAGAAGCATCCAGAAAAGCCCAGGGCAGGGAGAGGAAATAGTAGACTAAACATAGCCAGTAGACTGAACTGGGCCATGAAAGGAGAAGCAGTAGGAGACCAAGAAAGGAGGACAAACAGAGAGAGGTCCAAGAAGACCAAGAGAGAGTCAAGGGCCAAGAAAAGAGAACCAAGGAAGTGCATGGCTGAAATGTCAGAGTTATGTAGGAATCAGAAGCTGAGGGAAAGGGAAGCCCAGGAACTGGGGAAGGCTAGGGTGGGGGTGGGGTGAGAATTGCTGAGAGAAACCAGGATGCCAGCATAGCTTCTGTAACAGGTACTTGCCTGCTGAGGGAGCCTGGAGGCCAGCATGCACTTTGATATGCTAATAGGCGCCATAGTCAGCCATTTGTCCTGGGTTTCTTTTGGACCTGACAAAGGGGGGCTGTGAAAAGGAACAGTATGAGGAGATGGGGAGGGGAAACAAGAGGGAAGAAAGACCAGACACTGCCAAATTTCTCTCAGGAGCAGAGTGTAACAAGAAGGCAGAAGTCTTTTGAGGGGAAAAAGGGATCGAGCAAAAGAGAGAGGGTTGGGGGAGGGCAGCGAGGGGGGAAATAGCAGCAAGGTGCAATGATGTCTCTGTCTACAGATAGACCTAAATATAGATATATGAAAACCTTTTAGTGGAAAACATTCTTTAGTGTGATACCAGAAACAATGTGATAAACAAAAGATGTTCTTCATTATTTTGAAATGTACACCATTATTCACTCTATTCTATGTTTGCCTCAAAAAAGAAAGATCTGAGGTGATGAATGTATTAACTAACTTGGTCTAATTATTCCATAGTCAATTCATAAATCATAACACCATTTTATATCTCATAAATGAATTTAACTATACTTTTTTTCAACTTATAATTAAAAAATTTAAAAAAAAATACAACCAGGCTCAGTTCTCACCTGTTTTTGGAACAGGGAACAGTTGGGAGTCTTTGGGCAGTTCCTTTTCATCCTGAAAGTCCCAGTCTCATGTGAGTGTTGGAGAATCCTTCCCTGTGGAACTTTCACCCTCAGAAAAGGACAGAACCCAAATGACAATATGTGATTTTCAGTCTTTCCTGGACTTTCTTAGCTTGTCTCCTTTCTTCCCTTTTTATATAATTTTATTTTGTCCAAGTGGACTCAGCCATGCTAACCTTCTTGAAAGAAGATGAACACAAAGACTAAAAACAAGGCAGAAGACACCCCCCCCAAAAAAAGCCTATTTCATGAATGTCTTTGCTCCCATTGCACAGATAAGCGAATACATGCCAGAATCTGTCAGCACCCTTTCCCTACTGTAAGGTCCTCTGTAAAATCCTCAGGCAGGATGCACCTCTCCCAAGAAAGCAAGGGAATTAACATGAAGGACTGTCATACTCTTTTGCAGGGCTACCAATCCCACACCTGACCTATGTCCAGGCCAGAGAATGAACAAGGCCATTTGCTTGCCCCAGCTGTGAGAGTTCCCCAGTTCCCTTCCCTGCCTACAGGGCAGGGGCATGCCTCTCTCAAGGGAATGTACAGCACTCCTGAACTCTCTGTCCCACCTTTGTACTTTACCTTGGTTTGCTTGCTGAATCCCTGCCCAAACATCACCTGAAGCTCCCTAGTCTCTAGCTGTTGAGGAGGTGGACATGAATCTGCCTGTGTATCCAGAGAACACTGGGAGACAACTAGAATGTTCCTCCCAGCCTTACACAAATTCAGGTCTCCTTGGCCCACAGAGGAAGCATAGAGAGAGCTCAAGGCAACTCAGCCTTACTCCCTGAAGGACTTGTGGCTAGCATTCTCACACCAAGCTTGACTCTGCATTTCCTCCATGATTTGCCCTGGAGCTATTTCCACACAGGTCCTCACTGGCACTAGGCTTACTGCTTTCCTGGTCTTCAAGGTGGTAGAGGCCTAATAAACACCAGTTGGCGTCAGCAGCCTCTGCTCCTCACTCTTCCTGTATGTATTCAGGCCCCTCAGCTTCTCCTCCTCTTTCTGCCGGCCTCCCCTCTCAAACATGAGACTAGATAACACTTGCAACGTGATTTATCACCCCCACCCCACACCTCCTCCAGGCCTGAGACTCTTGGGGACTTTGAAAGGAAACAGGCACCATGTGCTTCCAATGAGCTCCATTCAGCTCATCATGGTGTTCCGTTGGAGCCGGGGGACGTGAGGGACACCCTGGAACGGGTTCATGGCTCTGTTTAAAGATGTTTTTCTTAGAAGCAGGAAGTTACGTCCTGCCAAGAAGAAATGAAAATAAAGCCCTTGAGGGGTCACTTGGGGTTCACTGGGAGCCGGAATGAGCTGCTGCAGTGCTGAGGCCTCTGCAGGGGAGCAAGCCTGAAGGGGCCTCTGTCAGGACTCCTAGGGCAGGCAAGGCTGGCCTTGGCAGGTGATCATCATGGGTAAATAGAAGCTACATCCCTTGCCCCTGCGGTGCTAAGGGCAACAAGCCGCTAGAGAGCCTCTGTCTCTGTCATTCGGGTAACTGCTCCACTTTGTCGCCAAAGCCTCTGTTGAGCAAGCCCAGTTCACAGTTGAAGGGGGTTTGTGGAGCAGACAGAAAGGCCAGGCAAACCTTCAGTCTCAATCTGGACCCCTGGAATGTTGGCCAAGGATCCTTGAACACATTCCATCGCCTCTTTTGGCAGTAGGTCCCGAGAACTCTGGAGCTGCCATTCAATGGCCCCTAGGTTTCTTACACCTCAGCATTAGACCCTTGGCTTCTTCCAGGTCAGGTTCAGGCAAGACTTTCGTTCAAAGCCATCCATGATCCAGTTTGAACAAACTGGAACTAAAAATCTCAGAGGGAGTAGAGGCCTCCTGGGAAGTTGGAGTGCTCACCCACACTTTGGGTGCTGCTGCCCCTGGGCCCCTTAAACTGGCTGCTGAAGCCTGGGGACAAGGGCATGGTAACCAATAAGAAAGGCCAGAAGGGCACAATGCAGTTACCTTCTTACCTCTGGGGAAACGTGTCAGTAGGCAGGGCCCAATTCATGTTGAACTTTTTCCACTCGTTGAGCAAAAATGTGGGCCTTGCAAGTGTTCAGTAAATTGGGGAAGGTGGGGTAGGGTTTTTTTTGGGGGGGGGTGTAAAGCCAAAGCTAGTTTTCTCATTTACAACTTCGTGGCCTTGGAGAAAGGCTTGAAGTCTCAATATTATCAACTATGGAACCAGCACAACCATTCCTCATGGACCCCTCATGAAGACAGAACAGTCCAGGCAGATGTGGCTGCTTCCTCGCCTGGACTCTGCTGCCTTTTTCACAGAAGCACTTAGATGTGGCAACCCACGGGCAGTGTGCTGACTGCTGGCATGTGTTTCTGAGCTCACACAGGCCAGGCAGGGCTACATCTTATCCTTGTATGTATTTCCAGATACTAACAGCTTCCTCTGCCTCTTTGAGGGACACATAGGATGTAAAGGTGGGCATGCGCAGTCAGCCATATCAGCCAAAGATGGGCACCAGAGAGGGACAGAGGGGCAGTCAGAGGCTGGAAGCTGTGGTTACTCCAGTGGAAAGGCTGTGAGACACTAAGAACAAACATGAGGCTGAGAGCCAGCGAATGGGACATGAAGCTCCCAACACTGCTCAGGCTCCCTTAGTTCCACGGTGTGCTTTATATTAGATAGCAACCATACTGCCCATCTTCAGAAGCAGAGTGAAGTCTGCAGCAGCAGCAGCACACGACCATCGGTTCCAGAACTGGGCATAGGGTGAGAGTCACTGAGCTGTCATTTTCAGCTTGACTAAAGGGAAGGGTTCATCGTAATGGGAGGTGGATGGACCATGATAACCTCAGAGATCATGAACTTCCCAGCATTGGCAGTTTCACGGAGAGCCCTCTGAGATGCATAACCTAGGCATGTCTTATCTCAAAGTGAGAAGTCACTGAAGGCTGGGTTGTGTCAAAGCACAGTCCTTGCATGACTGGCTGAGCTTTCAACGTACATTGAACAATTCTTAAAGTCATGTGTTTTGTTTCAATTAAACTTGCTGCATCCTGTTTATTCTATCAAAATTCCAGCAAGATTCTTCATCTCTTTTCTTTCTTCTGTTTTCTTTTCTTTCCTTTCATCTTCTGCCCCTTTATTTCTTTTTATTTTATTTTTACACACACATACACATACACACACAAACACACACAGGCAAAGAAAAATGTCAAAATAATGTGAAAACAATCAGGCTATCTGATTTCAAGAGCTATTGCTATCACAGTAATCAAGTTGCTATGGTAAGGTGGAGAGTAGACTAGACACCAGAAAGATGAGCTAAGAAACAGATCCAAGCAAATATGCCCATATGGTTTTTGGCTCTTTGCCAAAAATAATTAATTCAAGAGTGAAAAGAGCCCTTTCAATAGCTAGTTCTAGAGCATGGTGGAAACAGTTGGCTTGACTGTGTGGACAGTTAGTTGGAAGGACTGCATCTCTCCTGGGATCCTGAACCCCGACAGCCCTGATTTTTAGCAAGTACTTCCCACTACTCAGTACATATCAGTTTGTATTTGACCTAGGTTGTCTCTCAGCTTCTCGTGCTCCTGGGTGGGTAAGAACGTTTTTCCCTCCATGTGGATCTCTGTTCTCTCCATGATCTGTCCTTGTCCCTCAGTGAGCCGTTTGATGATCACAGGAATAGATGTAACACAGCCTCAAGAACATGGCCAACCCTTTCAACCCTTCCCCACCCCAAGTTCCTACCTGCTACTCCAGGTACCAGGCCTGATGGCTACAATTCCCAGATGTAATATAACTGCTGGCTCCAATTGCAGCTTCTCCTCAGGTAAAACCTGTTGCTCCTGGTCTTGAGCTTAATCTGTAGAAGGTGTCCTCAGCTGGCCAATGGTAGCCATGTTCCATGTTAACGAATATACCTTACATTCCACTGACTGGCCCAGTTTCTGCCTAACCTCTCAGTTATTAGAAATCCCAGCCCAGACCACAATGAGGGCCTGGACAAAGAGGATCAGTGTAAGAAATTTCCACAACATTTGGACCACTCTCATGCCCAGCATATCAGCAGCCTTACGGCTCTTTGTTATGTCAAATCCCTAAGCACCCTGGCATAGGGTAACTCAACACAGAAAAGGTGGTATCACAATGTCTCCCTTTCCAATACCTTGGATGCTTTTGAGCTCTTGGCTTCAAACAAGACCAGCACCCTGGTGATACTCTGTAGGCAGGGGTGTAGGGAGCACCCCAGTGATACTGTGCAGGCAGGGCTGTGAGGTCTCCTGGGAAGAGACTTGATTGTTGGTATGTGTGATGGCAGGGGCCTAGTGCTGTTTCTACCACTCATTTGAGAGAGATGAAGATCAGGCTTAGCCAAAGTCCTATTGACAGAGACTTAATAAACTGGGAGGAAGGCTTTAAGATGTCCTCTGGTTCTGTTAGCATTCTCTCCCAATGGTACCAAAATGAGATCTTGAAACAAACAGCCTCGTTATAACTCAGACTTCTGCCAGAGAGCATCTCGCCTGCCAGCAGAGGCCCCAGGGAGCGTTCAACTGATCTTAACTAAATTGCTCTGAAAGAGGGAAGCAAAGAAGCTTGCCAGCACCAGAGCAGCACCCCAGACCTAAACCAATCATGATGAACTTACCATCTCAGTCCCCCTTGGGAGGGTGAACTTTCTGCACAGGCAGCAGATACTTGGCTATGGCAAATTGTTTTGTCAATATCTGGGGTAGGCTGAAAAGACAGGGTGATGGAAAGCAGACAAAGGCAGGAATTGGTGATTGGGTTCCTCCTGGGGAGCATTCCAGTCTGGGCAGAGAGGCAGCCAGGCTAGGCGTGGGGAGCGGTCCCTGTGTCTCCACCAGGAACTCCGGATTGGCTGAGTCCATGGGAAATGTTCCTGTCCATGGAGGAACACACAGAGTGCAGGACGGCAAGTTCTGAGGCTGAGGTGGCTGCACAAACATCCAGAAACCCTCACCGCAGATGTCACACATCGGCCAGTGGGTGACCATGAGTCTCTTGCTGAAACAGATGCATTCAGCCTCAGCCCTAGATGGCCAATCTGTCTTCAGAGAAGCAAAAAGAAGACATGTGTCTGAAACCTGACCACAGCAGTGTTCCATGCTGCATTTGTTACCTTGAAGCACCGTCCAGAGCCACTTCTCATAGGAAGCCCAACTTTCAAGCAACATAGGCTTCTCTGCGTTGGGTGTGCCTAAGCAGAGGTGGCTAAGGTGCTCTCTGCCCAATAAGGCATCCCTTGCAGGTGGGTTATACCAATCCTTAGTGACCCCTGGCTGACTCACTTCTGGTACAAAGTCAGTGCTAACTGAACATGTTAGCTCCACAAATAAATGTTGTCTTGACTTCAATTCAATTTAGGTCCACAAATAAATGTTGTCTTGACTGGCCTTCTTCAATATCTCTTATACCTATAAGCTGAGGCCTTCTTAAATACTTCTTCTGATATTTGAGTTTTACAATAGAACCTGATCACTGCACACTTCCCAAGAGGCATCATTTCTCCTGGGATTGATCATCAGCACCCAGAACCATGGAAACTGCTTCAACCCACCGGGGTAAGCAGATTATTTTACCCCCTCCCTGCCATGTTGCCACTCTCTGCTGAAAGTTTCTTATGCTAAGTAATCTCCTCTCTGCAGTCATTTTCCAGAGGCAGGAAGTTTGAGTCCAGTGACTACACTGGATCATGAATTGAGGTGGAAGGCAGTTCCTTGACCCTCCTAGTGATAGTCAGATTATCGGAAACAAACCTGGACAATAGTTTAGGTGGACAGCCAATTCTGTCCTCCTGTATGGACAGAGAGACATGCCCTTATTTCTATGCATGTTCCCAAGACATGACTCTAGAGACTGAGTGGAGGGACATATAGCTTCAGCCTCTCATCTTGAGGCCACCTAGAGTTTCTTTGGGGTTGGGGTGATCAGCCTCCCCCTTTTTCTCACTACAGGTTCCTATCAGGAGCATCTGTGTCCTTTCCTGCCATCTCCATCCAATAGAGGTGCTATGACATCAGTGTTGGATGTCTTAAAGGTTTTTTAGTGGGAGGCAACAGAAACCTTAGGGGAGCCTCGTAGAGCCTAGTGGGAGGCCATTAAGTCACTGAGAGAACAGTGAAATGCTAGCCGCCTCCTCCACCTCCTCTGTTGCTCTCTTAACTTGAAGTAACCTACTTCATTTGAATGACCCTCCTACCTCAGTGTGTTGTTGTCCCCCAGGTACAAAGCAACAGTACCAGTTAATCTAGAAACTAGATACCAGTTAATTTCAGAAACTAGAAGCTCTGAAACCATGAAACCAAGGAAACACACCGGTGATGGCAGCAGATATGATTCTGGTGCCTGTGGAGACCCTTAGACCAGCCTTCCATGGATATTGTAAGTCTATTCTGTTTACTAAACTTTAATTACCAGAAAGGTTTTTAGGCATTTTGTTTGTTGTTGTTATTTGTTCCAGAACAGAGTCATCCTTGAGGTAATATGACAGTGTCTTTTCTGCTTCATCTTACTCAAATAATTTCAAGTTTAGCCTCAGGATGCAAGGAGGGTGCTGGGAGCTTCAGGTAGCTGCTCCAGCAGAGGTAAGCTCAAACTGCGCAAGACAACACTTTATTCTTGTTGAGAGCATTCACTGGGAAATGCCAAGTGCGTGAATCTCCATCTGCATGCTGTTTCTGTTCAGTTCCAGCCCCCAACAGACCATCTTTGAAGCTAGGACCTTTAAACAGGAAAAACTTAGTTCAAGTTGAAAGCAGGCCATAATCAAATATAAGAGTGGTATCATCATAAGAAAATGAAGAACCCAGGGAAAGGTGGGCACGGAAGAAAGGCCACATGAGGACATGTGGAGAAGATAGCTATCTAGGAGAAGTCATCCCTGCTGGCACCTTAACCCCAGACCTGAAGTTTCCCAGATGGAGGGAGGATGCATTTCTGTTGTTAAAGTCTCCCAATCTGTAGCATTATACTGTAGCAATCTGACCAGACTAGGACAGGCACACACCCAGGCAATGAACAAGAAGGAGGTTACAGAGAGCATGTGTGAAGGACTGGTAGGGGTGGCATTTCAGGTGTTTATAGATTTTTTTTCCCCTTTATGTGCTAAGAGAAGCATAATAAAGCTAAAATTTAGAAAGCAATCAAAGTAGTGATGATGTCTAACTCTCCTCCTCCTCCTTCTTGGTTTTTCAACACAGGGTTTTTCTCTGTAGCTTTGGCTATCCTGGATTTGCTTTGTAGACCAAGCCGACCCCAAACTCACAGAGATCAGCTGCTTCTGCCTCCCTGAGTGCTGCAATTATAGGTGTGTGCCACCGAACCCAGCTGATGTCTGACTTTTGAATTTCAAATAGATTTGTGAAACTCATGGGGTGGTTAAAATTACTCATTTTAGGAATACAGTTAAGTTTTGGTAAAGATATAACTATATTCCTAAACAAAATGAATATCACTGTGGACCAGAGCCAGGATATGAACTAACATAAAAGAGACTGCTGCTATAGAAATGAAAGCTGGTCCCACCAAGCCAACTGCCTCCAGAAAATAAGATGGAACTCCCTCCAATGTCAAAAGCGGTCCTGAGTCTGGCTCCCTGCAGGAAGCTCACGCAGAAGATGGGCTCTTGGGCACAGTGACTGAAATCTCAGTCTCCACGTTAGTGGCTATAGGTGGTGATAAACCTGTCATGGGGTGGAGGGAGTAACAGAAGTGGCTAGTCATCTGGTGTTTATGGCAAGCTGGGTCCTGGTCTGGGAACATGGTGATATCCATGTGGCCAGCAACCCTGAGCCACAAACACCAGGGGGTGGGAAAAGGCACTAACATGATTGTCAGGCAGCAATGAAAATAGGAGCAGAAAGAACAGTTCAAAGAAAAACTCTGTTGATTGAAGTGGGAATTTCTGGTTTCTTTGAAGACTGAATTTTGTCTTGTGATGTTTTGTTACAAGCTGGTCACGTGATGTTTTGCCCAAGTTAGCTTGTGAGAGGGCATGTGATGTTTTGCTGTGACCCCTCACATGTGAGAGGTGTGACTTTGGCCAGCTGAGAACAACCGTGTGTGAATGCTGAGGAGAGGACATATATAGCAGCCCATGAATACTGACACATTGCTTTTTGGCTCGACATTGCTGTGCTGATCTTCAAGCTTCAGCACTTGACTTGGCAGAGAGAATGTTCCAGAGAGCTTCTCTGGGCAATCCAACTGAGTCTTTCGAGTTTCGCTGCTTTGTGTTAGCCTTTGGACTGGACTGCTGGTATCTTGATGGCTGAGTCTGGTCATTCCCTAACAACCCAGCAGCCCTAATCAGCAAGAAGTAGAAAAAAGAGTACTATAGCCCTTTTCCCTATTAATCTCCTACCTAAGGTTGGTGAGGGGAGTTGGAAGGGAGGTAAAGGTGCTTAAGAACCCTAAATAAAGTAGGTTTGGTGAAAATCTCAGCCTACCGTTGATAGACACAATCAACTGGTGATAGGAAAAGTGTGTACTAAAGTTATGAAAGGTGGTAGCACAGATGATGAAACAAGGGTGTTTGGAGAGATTTGGAGCCTGCCAAAATCAATTTCTTGCATGGGATGAAGTCAGAGATACCCAGTGTTACTAGATGTTGCTCAAAGGAGGGGAATGTAGTCTCAAGAAGTAGAAATGCCAAGGGACACCTGCTCCCTTGGAACTGCTAATTTCCAATGCAGTTAAGTGGGGAAAAGGAAGAAGCAAAATTGTTAATCCAACAGGATGTAGGAAATAAGGAGAAAGGTGCAAATAAGAATTAAAAAAAGAGGAGGGAGAGGAGGCATTAAATGATGAAATAAGTAAAAAAAAGAAGAAGAAGAAGAAGGGGTAATGGTGACTAATATACTAATATGAGTATTGGAAACTATTTAGTAGAAATAAAAGTCAAATGGGATCATTAAAATACAGCTATCTACAAAAGAGTTCCCAATATTAAAAGATAAAATATGTGTGCAGGGGAGGGGAGATAAAAACAGCAAATTCAAACAAATTCTGACCTTATCACAGCTTAAGGCACAAACTTGTACAACCTGGCCACATATATTATCGAAAGGATATTTAGAAAACTGTGCACACGTAATATGTATTCACATGTCCAATGAGTTACAAGTAGACTGAAAACTTAACGGCCACAGTGTGGGCTTTAAGGGTACTTTTCTCTGTGACTTCCTGTAGGGATCTTTCAACACCGTGACAAATTGTGGGTACTGTCATTACCTACTCAGGAGTTTAACATTTCAATTGCTGTCCTGAGCTGTCCTTTGCCCTCCACCGCGATCTCTTTAAGGAACGGAAAATATCAGACCTTGCCCGTACTGTTCAGGCTGGGTGTGTATTGAGGCAGTTGGCATGTAAGTATGTAAGTGTGTCTGTGCCTCGCTGTGATGTTTCTGGGATGACTGAGAAGGAAGGTGGTCACTGCCTGTGGGAATGAGGGTTAGCGTCCCTGGAGAAGAAGCCTGTCTGCCAAGTCTTTAGGATTCACGATGGAATCCAAGCATCTGTCACCACAAACGCATAGCTTAGAGGCTACCCAGAGGATATCTGGTGCTGGTTGATGGAGGACACAGCTGGCAGAAGGACTGTCATACAAAGGCGCAAATACAAGGACACTGTAGTGTGCTGGGTGGATTATGATAATTAAGTGGGAAATTTTTTCACAGACGTGGAAACAGCTGGAGAGGCAATGCCACTGATCAAAGGTTCTGGAACAAATTAAGAGGTCACGATCAAACCCCGGGTCTCCAGTCCCCAAACCCTAGCTCTGTTTGTTATTCTTCTTATATCTCTTTATGTCTGTCTCATCTTTTCATTTATTCAAATAAATGATAACCAAGAAGTATTGTTTCCTGTTGAGAGGCATTTGGATCATGTACTCGGGTGTGTGAGTTTGTGGCGAATTAGTGTGGTTTTGTCTGCCCTATGAGCCAGATACCATTAGCCAATCTCTAAACCATGCCTCTGTGGGTGACAGATGTTTGGATTCAATTATGATGAAGGGAAAGCAGCTTTGTCTTCCAAGGAAAGAGAGCATTGTTTGAGGGAAAGGGAAGCCATATATAACATTGGTGGTGAATATCGCTCATTGTAGAAACACTGTCTTAAAGTGCCTGCTTAGAAGAGGGTAATGCATCCAGAAGCTTTTAACCCACTGGATTTAATTGCATCCGAGTGCCAAAGTAAACCCCTTGTTAACAAAGCCCCAGCTCTCCTCTGATTCCTTACACTTGCTCCCAGCTGTGAGCAGAGAATGGAAGGCAGATGCTTGGACTATGCACAACACATATAAAGAATTCACATGTGAGCCTCTGGCTGCTGCATCCTTTCGTAAAAAGGATGTCTAGGCTTTGGGAGAAGGGGGAAGCCAGTGCCACAGCCGGGTCGGGTCCCTTGTGTCGCTCTGGTTCCTTGCATGCAATCAAGACTTAGGGAAAGCACTACCATTAAATGAACTGAACTGGATATTTGGCAGTTCAGCTAAGACTCATTAGACTCTAATGATCAGGGGCAACCGGTTTAAAGGGGAAGGCATATGTCATACACAGATGCTCTGCCAGATATTCTGGGTGACTTGAGCTGTTTGAATAGCCTCATCCCGATCTCTTACATAGAACTAACTATGTAACCCAATGCAACCAGGTACCTAAATACTTCCTCTTCACTTCTACAGCAATTCTCTGGATTTTCTTTCCAGCTCTCTGGCTGCCATTTCTTGGGCTCCTGATGGCTCCTACTCTGCCCACAGCTTGATTTTTGGTCATCCCAAACTCCTTTACCATTTACTGTCATTAGGTGCTGGGGACACAAAAATAAGTAACAGTCTGTCCATGTGTTGTTATATTTTTACAGTGAGAATATGTGATCTTTTTCCTAAGGACTGTTCTGGGGGTTATTAGGGTTCTGGTTTGGATGCAGAGACAGTGATAACTTGTATTCAGCCCCTTTTCTATGGGCCTAAATGATAAGAGATGAGCATATTTGAACAGAAGAGGCCATGGAATGAACAGAGCATGATCAATGCTGGTGATCAGCACTAGACAATGTGTGGATATCTGGACAATTTCACAAGTCAGGGAGATCTTGAGTAGCTCCAGATGCCTGGGCCATCGAAGACAAAGTGAGTGTTGCAGGCTGGAGAGGTGGGCAGGCTAGTATGAATTCAGAAGGTCTAATGGAGCCTTGTTTTCCCCTTGAAGTTAGTGCAGACTCAGTATGGGAAATTTTTAAGAGAAGGAAGTGTGTCCTATTTATGTCTTAAGAATATTTATGATGTGAAGATGATGCAACTCCTGGGTGATAAAGGAAAAGAGAGGATGAGGTCCGTAGCAGGATGGTCCACAAAGAGACTGCTTCAGTCCAGGGGAAAATGGAGTTGCTTCAATCCAAGAATGAACAGTGGAAACTGACGGGTGGAGTCTTGGAGGAGACAGTCCAGACAGAGTTGGAATCCATAACACTTCTGACATATAAGCAGGAGAAAAAAGTGCACTAGCAGTGAGAACATCTTAATGCTCCATTTTCTTTATTGCTGAAATCAACACCTAAAGGGATAGTGATTCCTTTTTGTTAGTTTTGCAAAGGAAACTTATGAATTTTAGTAGCCTCCTCAAACTGGCCAGCTCACATAGTGCTGTCAGAAGATGCTAGGCAGGGCACTGGGGCAGAACTGTCATCAAATGTCCACTCAGCTGTGAACCCTGTGTGCAGCGTCACCAGCTGCCCAGGCAAGAAGTACCCACTGGCGCAATAGTGGCAAGCCAGCAATGGGGTAACCAACCGATTTCTGATTTGAATTTGAGGCCCACTCCACAGGGAAGAGTCCACGTCTGATACTATAAACCTGGTCAAAAGCTTACAGCTAGAGAAGTCACAGGCCCTAGTGGGGAAGTTACTGCTATTGTTTTGCTAAATGTGTCAGGAAGGAACAGAGAAACAGCTCAGCATGGTCGTACTCAGTAACCTGGGATGCTCCCTTAATCATCCAGGGATTTCCACTCAAGCTGAACTGAGATTTGTGCCTTTAAACAGAAAGAATGTCAGACCCACTCAGTTTGAAACAGAGGTGGAGAGTTTATTGAAGGTATTTCAATATAGGCTTAAACACAAGAGTTAAGAGACAGAGACACGCTGAAGAGAATGACACAACCATGAGTACAGATATGTCTCAAAGAAAAATGTCAGGGAGAAATTGATTCCCAAGTGAAAATGTAAGTGTCCTTGAGGGGAATTCATAATTGATCACCTCAAGAGTAGCCAGAGACACCATTTTAGTCACATTAAATCTCATCTCAAAAAGTTTCTAAGAATCCCTTTCCCTTTTCTTTCTTTCTTGATAAATGAGATTATAGTCTGGGGTATTGAAGATGCCTTGACATGTGCTTTAACACATATCCTTTTCCTGTAAATGAGACTTTAAAGGAATTGTAAGTTTACATCCGGGTAGGGAGACCTACCTTAAAAAGTTGTTGATGGGTCTGGAATTCTTCTCTGTCCAGAGACTTCAACTAGATTCCTGGGTTAGGGGCTCATTTCCTCTCCTCATGACCCCTACCCCAGATTTTCCTGTCTTCCTATGCTGCCACAAATGTACATGGCTCTTCCCACCAACTTGCCGTCTAAAAACGCAGTGGTTATACAAATAGATTAGTGCTAATATCAGCTTGGTCAGAGAAGCTCCTATTTGCAGTGGACAGCGGTAATTACAAAGACTCAGAACTGATTAAAGCACAGAGAATAAGGGACTGTTAACTGCTCACATAAATGGAACTGCTGTGTGATCCCTGCAAGGCGAGGTAGAAAACGTCTATGGAAGGGGTAGGGTGAGGTGAATCCCTGTCTTTCAGACATGGCATCACCATTGCACTCTGGATGTCACAGTGGTTGTGATTACTAGCACGAGACCTGTGTAAATTGGGCCTGTCGGCCTCGTGTCACAGGGGAAAGGGGCCCTCGAGCCTTCACCTGACTTGAGGACCTATAGGCAGAGAGAGGTAGCCAGTTGGCAGAGCTCACTTAGAGGCTCACTCTAAGCGGTTCATGGCCAGTGGGAGAAGGGAAGACGTTTTCTTCAGTGGTGTAGTCACTGATAAGAAGCCCATACTCCTGGAAAGGATCCTGTAAACAACCCTAACGAACCTCATTGGGTCATCAAATAAACCAATGAAGACATGAGAGTACAAGAGGGACCAGATAAGAAGCGGAAGGGCAGCACGAGGAGTGGGATGGGATCTGGAGAGTGAAATCCAAGGGGAATAAGATAGCAACACACTATCTATGTACAAAAATGCCACAATGTGACCATGGCTGTGTGCAATCATCATATGCTAATACAAATTATCCTAACATATAGCATCGTCTCCATTTATCTCATCCTCATTTTTCTTATTTATCACAGCTAATGAAGCAACATTGTTACTCACATTTACTCAAATCCACGGTTTATTTGGTGTTCCTTATGCTCACTCGGTGAATGCTTTGTTCTTCTCCAGGATTCCATCCTGGACACATTGCATTTATTTATCACATCTCTTTTTATTCCTCTCATTAGTGATGATTATTTAGATCTCATTTTTGTGTTGCTCCATTGTTGATCTCCATCTGACAGTAGTCCAGTAGCCATTACATGGCTGTCAGCTTTTGGACAAAGAAGGGAGCAACCCCAGGATTGGGGGTTCCATTTCTCTCAGGAAATGGCTAAAGTGCTTTAGGGAAAGGCCCATGTGCTAGGCCAGGGTGCAGAAAGAGTTTTCCACTGAGTGTTACAATTTAGCTCTTTTAAAGGAGATTGCTGCTATCAGAGGCAGTGGCAGTTCGGGAGTTCCAGAAGCCTGTGATGATACTGAAGTGTTCCAGCCATTTGGCTAAGCTGCTGCATTAACAGCAGAAGTGCAGGCAAAAGCCCATGCCTGGTCAGCTTGAAGTTGCTGAGGCAGTTCCAGTGAATGGCGGAAGCTCGCAGTGGCCAGCAGCACATGGCTGACTGACCAGCGATCAAGCCTCAGGTGGTCTAGAAGCTCTCTTAGGTCCGGTGGCAAATCTCCAGGGAGGAAGGAAGCCCTTTCTCCCCCAGAATAAATGACCAAACTCTGGCAGCCTCGGTGGAAAGCTGAAGGTATCACACAGCACTTAGCATGTTTATTTGAAATCAGGGACTTACAAACTTTGGGCAGTGGGAGGAGTTTTGAGGGTGAATGTGTTTGATTTGATGGGGTCAGGCATGCCAGGGAAGCTTGATTTGCATGTAGTAGTACATTGCCTCATTTACACGCAGTAGCATGTATCACAAGAAGAACACGGTTCTTAATTATCCTATGGGTGGGGGAAAATCTAAGCCAAGACACCAAGGCAGCTTATTAGTGTAGGATGGATATGTTCAGCAATCCCCAGATGGCTGCTAAACAGGTTTTCTTATCAGGAAAGGGTCAGCCCTGTAATCTTCCTTGAGGGCTATGTGACACTCCTTACAAAATCTGGGGTTACCGGATAAGGTGGAGAGAGAAGCCAGTGAGAAATGGGAGTCTACCATCTTAGACAAAGCATGAGGCTATCTGGAAACGTCAGACTTCAACCTCATCCAGCAGAGTTCCACACACTGTTTGGTCCATAAACATGTAGGATTGCTCTATCTCCTTGGGAGTTTATGGTTAAGCAGTATTGTCCACCCCACCCCCCGCCTTGTCCTCAGCAATTTTCTGAAGTCTAAGTGATCCTAATAGAGCTGTCCCTGCCTTCTTTTGATGGCCTTTGCAAGCTATGTCCTTTCCATCCTTGCGCTTTCAGGCGGTCTATAGTATTATAATAAAAACAAGTTTGAGTTTGGTTGAGTAACACTTTTAATTCATCATGTTATCACTTGTCTTCTAAATGGTGTGTAGACACATTTACAGTTATCCGTGTGGTCAACAGTTAAGCTGTGGTAGATAAGAAAATCATACAAGAGACAGAAATCTTAGTCAAGAAACCCGAGAGTGGCTGCAGATCCTACAAGGAAGGCATTGCAGGAGCAGAGCAGCAAGCAGACGGCATGCTGCAGATGGAACAGGACCTTCAAGAAATAGCATGCATCAGTCACTGAGGAGGCCTTCAGGGCAATTCGTCAAACATTATAGGACAAAGAGCTTCATTACTGTGGCTTAAAGACAAAGAGGGGCTGAAGAGATGGCTCAGTGGTTAGGAGCGCATACTGTTGCTGCGGAGACTCAAGTTCACTTCCCAGCACCCATGTTCAATGACTCACAACCACTCATGTTCCAACTTCAGGGACTCTGACACCCTCTTCTGGCCTTGGAGGACACCTGCACTCATGTGTATACACACTCACAGACACAGATACATACACACAATTTATATATCTATAAAGAAGAGGTAGTCATGTACACCTTTGTTCCCAGCACTCAGAAGGCAGATGCAGAATGATCATGATCTCTGAGTTAAAACTCAGCCTGGGCTACAGAACAAGTTCCAGGATAGTCAGGGATACACAGACAAATCCTGTCTCAGGGTGGTGGGTGGTGCTCTTGTAGGATTTTACGTCCTTGAGCGTGCACATCACACTCTCCAGAACCATAAAGTAACACATTTCTGTTCATTATAAATTGCCTAGCCTAAGGTACTCTGCTAAAACAGCATAAACAGACTAAGACAGAGTCCCAGGGAGGACTCTTCTCGAGAAGGTGAATTCATTCCCATGGAAAATGATTTAAACGTATAAAATTAGCTCACACTATGACATCCACATCAGTCCCTTGACTAAAGTGGGTAGTTCAATTATGGAAGAGAAGATGCCTCACACTGGAGATAGTCATTCATCACTACTGCCTTGTTGGTGAGGGGGTGTGGCCATTGTTACTCTGGTTGGGTGGCACTAAGCTGGGCCAACGCAGATCCTGGGAGTAGCAGGCAAACTCTCCTGTTAGCTTCCACTGGTTCTAGAAGAGAAATAAAGAATGTGGCTGGAGGGAAGGTAGTAGCAGGATGGTGGAATTATAAGGTATCTCTACCCCATGTTATGTATGTTAAGTTAATAGGAATGTACCCCAAGATTCTGTACGCTTTCTGAATTTCAAATGCCCCATTGCACAAATGGCACATTCAAAATGAAAAACACATTTGGGTTTAGCAGAAACTCAAAAGGGCTTTACAAAAGTCTTCTTATTTGGCTTATAGGTCTCTAAGGCTTCATGTGTTTTTGTTTTTATGCACTGAGTGATGGAGAGCGTAATTAAATGAGAACATTAAAATGTCAGGCAGTAATTAACAAAGGGTCTGTGTTAGCTGCCAGGTCCAACTCCTTCAGATAGGTCCAAGCTAGCCGGCCAAGTAGTGGGAGTTCTGTGAGGCCCACAGCTCCCAAAATTCATCATCCCACTTCAGAGGAGGAGGCAGCTCAACCATTTTTGTGTGAGGCTACTTATCAGTAGTGCCTGACTGGGGCTGGGTGCCTGGCATGACTCAGATTCAAGACCTGGTCTCTGCTTCAGGTACTCAGGATTACAGGCTGCACAGGGCCTCACTGAAGCTCATCAGGGTTTTCCAGGGCATCACCAAGACCTTACAAGGGTGCAAGATGGCTTGGCTAAGACCTCATCAGAGCTTAGCAAAACCTCACTGCAGCTCAGTAGGACTCACCAGGACCTCTCTTTGCTGCTTTCCTGCTGTCAGCCCTCAGATGCCCTCCCTAGGCTTTGTCCCTCTGCACTGCTCCCCACTCCCTCAAACACCTGTTACTTCCTTCAACCCAGTCCTGTGGTTTTCAGGACCCAACATCTTTCTCTCACTCTCTACCTGCCCAGATTCTAGTGGCTTCTCTGCAGTCGGCTCAATATTTCCCTCCTCGGATACTTCTTCCCTGGTTCCCCATCTAAGAAAGCCCTGCTGCTCTGTCACTTTTTCTCCAGGAGCTCTCTTGTCTTTTCCTCCACATTCATCACAGTATTTATATGTATTTCTTCCATCATGTTCATTCTTCTGTCTCCCGGCTCCTTCCAGTCTGTGGCTTTCTTGGGATATGGACCAAATCTCATCCTCCTCCTTGTAACTTGCACCAGTGTGCTCTTGACAGTTCCTGTTCCAGTGGATAAAGAAGCCTGTTCTGGTAGCCCTTATGTGTGATGGTAGCAACATGGAGGAAGCAAGGACCTAAAGCAAGATGCCTAAACTGGGCATCTAAGGGTGTAAATGAAGCACTCAGGGCCACTTGCCTGTGGATCCACTGAAAGTCTATTGCTGACTGCCCTCCCTCCCTAGAAGGAGGACAACTTGCCTGTGTGACACTCTCCAGGGAATAGATTGTGTGCACATAACTGGAGCTGAGGGCTCGTGATCACAGGGCTTGTTGCTGGGTGAGCTAAGCGCAGAGTAACGGTGGGCACAGCCTTCTCCCCATCTGTCTCTGCTGCTTGCTTCTGACACTCCTCCACTCAGGCCTTCCTTCTCCCTGTAGCAGGGTGACCCTAGCTTCTCCTCTACCCTCTGTGAGAACTCCTGGTGTCTGGTAAGGTCACCTGTCCCACAGTGAAGTCGTTCCACGTCTTTTAGTAGGTCTCACTCTACCCAATAGAGTGAGCCTTTTGTCCTCTAACACTTCCCTCATAGGTCACTAATGACCACATTCCAAATATGCCACATGCCCCTCTACACTATCCACACTGTCATAGCTTGACCTCACCCCCGACCCCCAGCCTGGCCTGGAGATCACGCTTCTTGCCTGGTGTAGGACTCGTTTCCTGGGTCCTGCCCCAGCTGCCCCAGCTGCCCCAGCTTTCCCTATGGAGCCAGCTGTGTGACTACCTCTTTTCCACACCTGCATAGAAAAGCCACAGGCAGGTCTGGACCACCGAGGCACTTGGCTCTTGGTGTTTACGTTTCGTGTTGCGATTAGGCCCTGCTGGAATAGGTCCCCTGATAAAGCTGCTGCAGAAGTTCCCCTGTGTATGGTAGAGACTGCTCTTTGACCTGCCGTATCTTCTGAGTGTTAGAAACATGAAGATAAAATTGTGTGGTGAGTGCATATGACCAACTGCAAAACCCTGGTTTCTGGTGAAGCATAGCCTGGCTAGACCATTGCAATTTGGGGTCCACTTTAAGGAGTAGTTGAGGCATATGTTACAAGCATGCACTCTCAGGGTTAGAGAGAGGGCTCAGCAGTTGTGAGCAGAGGCTGCTCTCTCAGAAGACCTGGGTTTACATCCCTGTGTTTGCATGACAGCTCACAACCAACTGTAAATCTAGTTCTAGAGCATCTGTGTGGGGAAGCAGGGATACAGAAAATGTGTAAGCAAAATCTCGTACACATAAATAAAACTAATTTTTTTTTAAATCTCACAAAAAGTAAACGCAAATAAGCAAACATATAGTGTAATCTGTGCTTCTGTGATAAGGGTGTGAATGCCAGCTGTCCCTGTCCTAACCAAGAATGCCCTCATTAGAGCTCTGACTGTGTGTCCTCCATCTGCTCTGTTTGACAAAACATCCAGAATGTTTCCAGAAAGAACGAAGAGGTGCTGACCCTCCACATATTCCTTAATCGCTGTAGGACACCAAAGATCTTCTCCTATTACAAAACCTGTGGGATTCAAGAGCTTATGTGAGTTGCAAGGATCCTGATAGCCCATGGTTAATGCCTCACTGGGGCTTGTGTGTGTGTGTCTGTCTACATCTCTGTCTCTCTCCCACCCCTTCTCCCTGTCACTCTTTCTCCCCCCTCTCTCTTCCTGTCTCTCTCTGTCTCTCTCCCATTTGACTGTATGAATAAATTGAATAAACAACTCCAGATCTAACTGCCACACCTGCACTGAACCCTTTCAAGCCACAGATGGAAATAAATCTTTCCTAAGCTACTTCTTATCACATATTTAATCCCAACAGAAAGAAATGTAACTAACACTGGAACAAAACAGTGGATATAACCATTTTGTTTGAAGTTCTTTGGAACTAATTTGTGGGAGGAAGATAGAAAAGATAGGAGCTACGAACTAGAGAAGCCTTAGGATTCTGTGAGCACAGCGTATCGGCCATTCGTAGGAGAGTTCAGAAGACCAGAGCACGGTGAGAAATAGAGACAGTGAAGACCGTATTCATGACATCCAGAGAAGAACGAGAACTGCACAAGGATCTGGACTAGAAACCATTTTTGTTACATTATGGCAAAGAATCTGTCTGTGTCCTGGAAATCTGACTGAGGCCGAGTTCAAAGGTAACAGATGAAGTTGTTTGGCAAAGGAAATTTCAAGACAGCGTAGTGAATATTCAGTGTGTGGTAAGATAACTGCCCACTGTTGTTAGTCACAATTAGAGTGAGAAAATGAAATAGATGCTAAAAATTTGCAGTGTGGTAAATAAAAAAAGGAGTAAGAAGTTTCTTGAACTTGTGGGCAGGGTAAATGAAGTTGATTCAAGGGAACTGACTGCAGTTGTTAAAGTGATTCCTAAAATTAAATAGAAGCTTCTTATTTTGCACCGTGGCAACAGGTATGTGGGTGGGTGAGATCCGCTCACCTTTAGCTGTGGTGTGATTGATGTAACTCTTCAACTTTCACTTAAAAGCAAAGTGGGTAAGTAAAGAACACCTTCAAGTCACCTTGCCTGAGCAAGAGAACTGTACCCCAGTTTCAGCAAAGCAGTGTGGCCCAGAGGACTCTGAAGCCTCGGAAGGAGGTGAGGTTACATCTTGAACTGTCAGTAGAACTTGGTGTCATCCAAATGGCACTGGAACGGATTCATTGTGTGGAATATCTGAGTGGGCCTTGTGTGAAGCACTGAAGGAAAATCCAGAGTTGCCATGGAAACCTTAGGATATGGGAGATGCCAGATATGTGGGATGCTCCTGAGGGACAGTTGCAGATATCAAGTGAGACCAGCAAAAGGAAGAGGCCACATGTTCACAGGCAACAGAGCTAAAGAGCGGGGGGCTATCAAAGCCCATGAAGCCCAGGCAATGCTGCCAAGAGCCCCAGGCACTAAACAGAGCTGCAGGGTGTGCTGTCTTCCCTGCTGAGTTTTGACATTGCTTTGGTCCAGTACCTCCTTGCTCCAACCTCATTTCTCCTTTCTGAAGTGGTAACCTTTACTCTGTGCCACTGTAGATTAAATATAAAATGTTAAATTAATCATATCTTACAGTTAGTAGGTTACTCGGAGTTTCAAAACAAGCTTTTGAACTTAGACCTTTCACTGATGTTGGGACTGTTTTTACCTAAGGGACTCATTAATGAGCCATGTACATTTTGTATCATGAGGTATCCATGAGCCTTTAAAGACCAAGAGTAGAGTGGCATGATTTCAAACTGACGTGTTTGTGTGTTGAGTTGAGAAAGGATACAATTGTGATGGTAACTGTTCATTTACAACTTGACTGGGTTTAGTACGCCTAGGACATACATTGCTGAGTATGTCTGTAACATTGTTTGCAGGGAGTTCTAACTGAGGAGGGAAGGCTTACCCTAAATGTGGGCTGAGGGTCCAGACTCAGGAAAGGATGGAAAGGGCAAGTATCTAATGAGCACAGCCAAGCATCTGTCTCTACTTTTTGACTGTAGACAGGTGACTGATCACTTCATGCTCCTGTTATCATCCCTGCAGTATGCCCTTTGACTATGACTTACTATAAGTCCTTATTCCCTCAGGTTGCCTCTTGGTGGTGTTTTGTCCCAGCAATGAGAAGCACACCTCCTAGACCCTGCCGGAAGCTCTTTTTCCCACCTCTGATTTAATGGCTTCTTTGCCCTAGTTTATCTACCATCTGGTCTCTGACTTCTTCCCACCACCACCACAAACAGTCAGTCCCCTCTCTCAGAGCAATGCCACTACCTTTGAGTGGTATAAGGGAACTAAGGCTGAGTTAAACTTTGCAAGACCCATCAAAGCTAAGGGCTACAACTTCTAGTCTCCTTCTACTCAGCACTCTGCCAGGAAATAGGAGGACCGTGGTGAGAACAGGTCTCTCTTCAGACTGCAAACCACGTACAGAGACCCTAGAGCCCACTGTGGCGCTGGTCACTTTTCCGGCAGCTAGACACTCTGACCTCGTGATAGGCTCTGACCTTGGTGAAAGAGGCTGAGTGGCAGGTAGGGAAACACCAGGCCAGGTCATAAGGCCGATTTGGAATTCTTGTTGGTTGAGAATTGAACATGAAGTTAGAATTTTTGAGATGTATGTACAAAAGCAGGCATTTAAGACATTCATGTATAAATTGCTCTGCAGGGGAGTACATCCTTAGCCTCCCCTGTCTGTCAGGTCTTGGAATCATGAAGAAGAGACTGTGTGACAGTACGAATAGACAGCAGTAGACTGTGAAGCATTCCTGCATTCCCAGTGTGAGACAGCCCCAGCACTTGGCCCAGTGCTGCAGTAAACATCCCCTGACACTCAGCCTTCACTCCCTTCTGTTTTATTATGGCACTATTCACCTGGGATAGCTTTTGAATAATGTCTACTTCAAGCACTTCCTGCATCTGGAGAGTATCAGGAGGGAATTTCAGACATGAAATCCATCAAGTTGAAAAGCTGCTGCATCCTCTCACCTCGTCCCTCCTGCAAGTAGTGGCATCTTGCCCTGTGCTGCTTTTGCTCCCTTTTAGCCAAGCAAGACCTTCCCCAGTCTGCTCAGATGCTACGCTACAGAAAGGATGGGGTTGCTGATGACAGACGATGGGGGCTGGCATTTGAATTCATGCTTCTAATCTTTATGGGCCTCAGTTGCTCATCTCTTGGATATGGGAAACCATGCTACCTGCCATGGCACTACATAAATGTAGAAGAGAGAGAGGAGTTGACACATGTAGGACACTATTACTGCCAGGCACTAATACTGCCAATTTGTGCGTGAGTTGTTATTGTCACAGATAAAAGAGGCCTCCAAGCACCTTCCGGGTGTCAAGCAGGAGCCTGGTGTACTTTACATTCTCTACCTATCCTGCATGGATACCCGAGACTAGGGCTCAGGAAAGACAAGAGTAAGGATTGGTATGTGGGGTCCTACTCTCCCATTTGTGTAGACAATGTTTCCCATGAGACACAGGAAGGAGAGGCCACACCTCCTGGCTCTCAGATTGTCCTGGTATTACAGACACTCTTCTCCAGTGGGGAGAACAGAAGGTCTTGAGGTCTATTATGTCTCCGGGCTACATGTGCCAGCCGTAGAGCTGAGTACACTTCACGGCTTCAGTCAGTGTGAGGGGCAGATGGCAGCATCTATTAACATGCATCACCCATCATCCATGATTTTTTTTAGTCTTCATTACATTTATCATTTTTGGAAAGTCATCTGTCTAGTACCCTGCTGAGACCTTGTCTGCCTCTGTCCACAAACCTCATGTCTCTCAGATTCCTATCTGAGAATAGAACATGGGTCCTCTGGAAGAACATCCAGTGCTCTTAACAACTGAGCCATCTCTCCAGCCTCTTGTGTTTTCTCTTTTGATACCCTATGAAGAAGAAACATCATTGAAGCTACAGGTCCGAGAAATGCCCAGGAGTCCATGAGCAGGCAGCTTGGTGTCTACATCCTGGCTCCACTCCCTGCCTGAAGAAGAGTGATGTCTTCAATCAGGAACACAAGGGACAGTTAGAGTTCATAGCTGAATTAGCAGAGCAGAGACAGGAAGAAGGGGGTTATGTGTCCAAAATGCATACTGTGTGCCAGCATCTATCAGCTACCATCACATAGCAGACTCACAGCTGACTCTCTCCACACAATTGAAGCAGGAAGATTCCCTTGCCAAAGGCACCCAGTTAGCACACTCGAGAGTTTAAACGTAACGCTGGATTTATTCCTCAAGCTGTGCTCTTGGAAGAAAGTAGTTGGGAAAAGAGGTAAAGATCCTATCTATCTATCTATCTATCTATCTATCTATCTATCTATCTATCTATCTATCTATCTATCTATCTATCACATCAGTGAAACAAGCTATGGCAGCAAGCTTAGGACATATCTTCTCCCTTTCTGCAGGGCCCTGGCTGAGGAGGCTGGGAAAGGACAGAAAAGGTGATGGGGAAGAATAAGAGATTGGAGTTCCTATCTTGCTGTTCCCTGGACTCATGATA
Organism: Psammomys obesus; assembly: GCF_907164565.1. Taxonomy (NCBI): domain Eukaryota; kingdom Metazoa; phylum Chordata; class Mammalia; order Rodentia; family Muridae; genus Psammomys; species Psammomys obesus. Next base: position 11,282,054 of record NW_026591918.1, on the reverse strand, counting down.
GCCTTGCAGACACTGTTAAAAAGGGATGTGTCTTCTGGTTTCCTTCCTGATCCTTCCATAGCAAGGCAGGTCCAGGAGGGTTAGGAGGAGTGGCAGGGCGGACGCTTGGCAGTCACCTCAACAGGAATTCCTGATTGCCACGGAGGGCATCAGGAGGGTCATTAGAAGGGTCAAGAGGGGTTGTAGTTCTTTAAAGCCACTCACACATATGTATATTCTTTAAGATTTTTAAAAGGTTTTTAACAGGTTTCTGGGTGACTCAAGACCTAATTTGAGGTGCTATAATTGGATCCTTAACTTATAAAACTAGAATTGTGTTCAGCCAAAATACCTTCCAAATGTAGAATTTCACTGTAAAGAAAATTCCCTTAAAATCACAAGCATAAAGCTCCTGCATTCGTTCAGGTGCCGGACATACTCTTCCTGGGAATGCCTATGTGAAATGAATGGGAGGTCTGCAGACTTGCTTGTGGCATCAGATCTATAATGCTTGACTTCAAGCTGGGATCCTCGAGAGCTGACCACACTCTTACCTCTCGCTTCCTTCTATTAAGCATGAGTCGGTAATCCCAAACCATAGGCATTTCCTTGAAGACTGCTGATTGTCTCCTGCCTCTGGGCCGCTGCTCACTCCACCTGGAATGCTCACTCTGTTCTTTATGGTACTCTAATTATGATGGTCCCCTTCAAAAACCCCTCCTAGTGTCTTTTTAAATTTTCAGTTTATTTACTTTACATCTCAAGGGTTTCCCCCTCCCTCCTCTCCTCTCAGGCCCTTCCCTTTCTTCCCCTTTCCCCTCTCCCCCTCCTCCTAGAAAAGGAGAGCCTCCTTTCCCCCATATCAACCCTCCCCAGGACATCAAGTCACATCAAGACTGAGCATATCCTCATCCCCTGAGGCTAGGCAAGGCAGCCCTGCCAGGGGCAAGTGATCCAAAAACAGGCAATAGAGTCCATGTTGGAAACAGTGCCCCCTCTTCCACTCACCAGGGACCCACATGAAGACCAAGCTGCCCACTAGCCACATATGTATAAGGGGCCTAGGTCTAGATCATGCATGCTCCTTAGTTGATGTCTCAGTCTCTGTAAGCCTCCGTGGGTCTCGGTTAGTTGTCTATGTTGGTCTTCTTGTGAGGTTCCTGTCCCTTCAGGTCCTTCCATCTTTCCCTCAACATTTCCCCAAGACCTCCGGAGCTCTGCTGCATGCTTGGCTACAAGTCCCAGCATCTGTCTTGATCCACTGATGGCTGCTGGAGCCTCCCAGAGGACATTCTAGTTTAGGCTCCTGACTGTCATTAACAGTGTCAGGGGCTGGCTCTCTACCATGGGGTGGGTCTCAGGTTGGGCAGTTGTTGATTAGACATTCCCTCAAGCTTTGTGTCCTCTTTATCCCTGAACTTCTTGCAGGCAGGTAATTTCTGGATCAAAGGTTTGGTCTGTGGGTTGTTGTTTCCCTCCTTTCACTAGAGCTGCCTGGCTAGGAGGTGCTCACTTCAGTCTTCATGTCCCCCCCCAATTAGGAGTCTCAGCTAGAGTCACCCCATAGTCTTCGGGGGTTACAATTTAACAACAATATAAGCAGTAATAATGCATGACATGTACTGAGTACTGGCTCAGTTTGGATAAGTCCTACCTCTCCCCCCCCCCATCTTTCTTCTGTCACCTGCTAACTAGTTGAAGCTCCTTGTAAGAACACCACTGAATGTTTTAATAGGGGGAAGATGGCTTTCTTCCAAAGCCTGAGCAATCCAAGGAGACTAGGTCATATTCATGCCAATGACATAGACTGCAACAGGGAAGATGTTCTCTCCAAACCTTGGAGTATCCCCTTTCTCTGAAGTGGTTCCTCAGGTGTGGCCAGGTGTGGTCCTCCCACACCATCACTTTGGCTTGTGAAATCAAACTCTCATTCTTGGTCATTCTCAAAGCTCCCCTTCCACCTGCCTCTTCTTAAACTCCGTTTTTGTTGTTGTTATTTGTTTTTTAATCCACATCCTTTCTTTTTCATCGGATTGCTCTACTAAATTAAATTTTGGGAACAAAATCATGCAAGGGACCATCTGCACACCAAGTAAAACCTGCGTGCTATTTATACATGCCTCTATTTTTTTTTTCATTTGAAATTTTTATTAGTAGTGGCATCTGTGTGTCAGAGGTCCACTGGTTTAGCTGACAAAAGCATGTACCCATCGCAGCAAGTGTCTGGAGGTCAGAGGACATCTTGCAAGCTCAGGTCTCTTCTTCCACCTTGAGTTCAGGGGATCAAACTCAGGTTGTCAGGTTTGTGCAATGACTACCTTTACCCATTCAGCCGTCTCTCCGGCCCACAGACGCCTCTGTTGTAAAAGCAAATGGGACAAAGGAAGTTGCCAACTAACATATAATGTGGGGCTTTCCAGCCAGAAAGATCAAACAGAACTACTATATAACTGAAGCCAATCATACATTTTCCATTTCTTCCCCTTCTGCTTTCACCCTAATAAAGCCTTCCCCTTCTAGTCCCTCAGTGGATTCCCTAAACCAGCTTTGCTTGGATGATTCATAGTTCCTGAATACCTGTTAACACGAATAAAAGTCTTTAAAATTTTATGTGTCTCAGTTTCCATTTAACATCCCTTGTGCCTCTTAGAAACCCCTCAGGAATGTTTTCTATATACTGATGCCCTGGCCCCACCCTAGACAGATTTAATCAGACTGACATATTCTGTTAAAGGCCCCGGGGGATGTTAACATGCATGAAGGGAGGGGAACTCCGTGCCCCACAAGCCTTGATAGGATTTTTGGGACTGACCACCCACTCTGAGAAGGGAATTGAATATGTTGTCACTAAGTACAGTAAAGAACTGTTTAATTAATGGTGTTGAAATGGTAATGACTAGAATCTTGATAACTTGGTTCATCCTTATTGATAAATCTCTTACTATTTAAAGGGAAATCTTTAACGCATCCCAATTTCTACCTTATACGAAAGCACCAGGAAGTGACTATGCTTTGCTGCCATGCCTCAGGAGCCATCCACCTTGTTTTGTGACATGGGATCTCACTGTTACCGAAGGCTTTCCGATTAGGTCAGTTGGGTGGCCAGAAAGCCTGGCCAGATACCTGTGCCTCCCTGGCCTGGGGATTATGCGCACATGGCCACACCCAGCTTTTTACCTGGTGCTGGGAGACATGCAGGTCCCTGTGTTTGTGAGCCGGGTAACTACTGAGTGGGTTATCATACCTCCTGCTCTGTTTGTGGCCTTTGTACAATTTGGTTTATTCTAAACTGAGAAATGTCTGACAGTAAGGTTGTTCATAGGATTCCCTTATTAGTCCTTAAACGACTGCAAAAATCTGAAGAGACAGCCTGTCTTCTTCCCTATTTTGGTCCCAACTCCATGGATTCCTCAACTCTATTGATCACTCAACACCATTCATCTATCAACTCCACTGATCATCTCTCACAGAACACACTTTTGCTTTGTTGGTGGTCTTTTGTGCGGAGTTCAGCATCCCTGGTTTCTGCCCCGTGCCTCATGCTGTAGGGTGAAGTGGATGAAGTCCTTAAGAACAAGCTCCTGGCCTCCAGGCAGCATTGTCCTCCAGTCCCTGACCCTTTACTCCTGCTACAGGCTTGGATCATCTTCTCTTGCTTTTGGGCTGGGGATGCACATTTTTGCCTCACGACCCTCTCTTCCTCCAGAAGCTGGGCTCTCAAATGGCCTTAGCCTTGCCTTACTTATTTTAATGCATAGCACTTTCCTTTTCATTCATCACTGGATATTTTTAGGTACCTATGGGAACTTTCTTTTGATCTGTGGATTATTTAATTTCCAAATCTTTAGAAACTCTCTTTTTTATTTTCTGCTTCCAATTTCTAGCTGATTCCTTTGTGATGAGAGAGTATATTCTATATGGCTTTTATTTATTTTTTAACATTGTGTGTGTATGTGTGCGTGTGTGAGTGTGTGTGCTTATGTGTGTGTATGTGTGTATATGTGCGCGTGTGAGACCTGTGCAAGTGGATGTCAAAAGATAACTGGGAAATTTAGTTTCTCCTGCCATGTGTGTCCCAGAGATTAAACTCATGTCATCAGGATTGGACGAAAGCACCTTTTCCCATTAAGGCATTTCTCCACCCCAACATGTATCATGACTAATTTTGTTTTTAATTTGTTGAGAGTAATTCACGCTCATAGAATGATTTATCATAGTGAATTTTCCATACCTGGGAGGCGGGGATACTCTGTAGCTGTTGCTAGAACATTTTATGGGTGTCAATTATACATCACTGACTAGCTATGTTATTCAGAGGCTCAGTGCCCTTGGCAATTTTTTTTTCCCAGTGCTTCAGTTGCTGCAACAGACATAGCAGACCTTAATTATGACTGTAGATGTGTGTATTTCTCCTTTCTCTTCACCAGTATCTGTTCTGTGTGTTGAGGCTTAGTAGTTGTTTGGTGCATATAGATACAGCGTTGTCGTGCCCTCCTGGACTGTCCTTTTATGATAATGTAATGTGCCTATTGTCTCTAGCCGTTTTCTTTATTCTGAAAGTAACTAAGCTGTTATTGATATAATCTAGCCTGCCTTTTCCTCATTAATATTTGCAGAACACATTGTCATCTTCCTTTCTTTTTCTTTCCATCTAAGTTAATGAGTGTGAGTTGGGTTTCTGATAAACAGTCCATGGCCACAGTGTGTTTTCAAAGCCACTCTATCCGGCCCTGTTTTCCACTTGGCATATTGAGACTGTTCTCTCCATGTCTCTTCTCTCACCTCCTGATACGTTACTTTAACATGTATGATTGTAGTGTGGCTTACCCCTGTCAAGCTCATCCTGCCTGTGGTTTTCTTGTGGTTGTTTGGGCTATGTCTTCAATATTTTGCCACTTTAAGTGAAGAATTGACTTAATTTCTGAGATGACTTATTTTCTAAATGGTTGACTACATTTTCTTGACTGTCACGTGATGTTATTGATTTTATTTCCAAAATTGGACATGATCTATACTATTGCTCTATCTTCAAAACTGCTGCTTTGAATTCTTCTCTGTGTGCTTTTGGTTTTAAAGACTTCTTCCTTCATCCATTATTCTCAGGACTGCTGTTGACAAACTTTTCAACTTTTCTCTGCCCATGAATATCTTTATTGCCCCTTTATTCGCAGGGCTTTCTCTGGATATGGAAATCAAAGTTGACAGGTCTTTCCCTCCAGTGTTTGAGAAGCATGTTGTCACTTCCTCCTGGGTCCTATGGTCCAGAAAAAAATCTCTCTGTTATGCAAAGTGATGGCTCCCTATAGGCCATGATTCCCTCTGGCTGTTTCCAAGAACTTCTCCCTTTCACTTTCTGAACTTTCACTATGATGTGTCTTGGCTCAGATTTCTTTGAATTCATCATATCTTGTGTTTGCTAAGCTTCTCAAATCTGTCCAGTTTGGAAACATGCTGCACCTATTTTCTCAAAAACTGTTTCAATCTGTGTCTTATTCTCCTCTCCTTCTGGGATGCCTAACATAAGAACATTGCTCTCTAGTCATTGCCCCTCAGGTTCCTGAGGCTCTACTTGCTCCATTTGACTTCTGTCAGTTCTCCTGAAGGGGAAGTGAAAGAAACTGGTCCACACATGCCATTCATATATTGTAACAGTTCAAGCAATCACAAGAAAACCACAGACCGGATGAACTTGACAGGGCTAAGTCAGACCACAGTCGTGAATGTTCAAGTAACCTATCAGGAGATGAGAAAAGAGAAATGGAGAAAAAAATGTTAGTGTGCCACTTAGAAAACAGAGGTTGATAGAATGGCTTTAAAAACACACTGTGGCCATGGGCTGTTTATCAGAAACCCACTTCACGCTCAGTGACTTAGGCAGAAAGAAATAGAAAGGGAGACGACAGCGGGTTCTGCAAATACTGATGAGGAAAAGTCAGGATAGATTACACCAATAACAGGTTAGTTACTTTCAGAACAAAGAAAACGGCTAGGGACCATAGGCACATTACAACACGGGAGGGCAATCCCGGAGGAAGTGTACCCAAGCCGAAAGTTTGTTTACCTTCTCTAACTAAATTTCATCTTTGTTTCCTTGAATTAAGAGAACTTAAATAGAGTCGAGAAGACGGCATCAAGTCCACGAGCAGCTTTCCTTGCTCATAGAAGCATTTACATCACCTGTGGACCAAAGGAAGCGAAGACGAAGGCAGAAAGGAAACAGCTGTCATGATGATAGGAAAGGCAGGATGGAATAGCGCTTTTGCTGGAGAAACCACTACAGTGAGGGAGAGACACAGTTCATTTTGAGATGTTTGAAAGTACACTGCCTAACAGGTGTGAACAATCAGGTGCATAGAAACATTGGTTTGGGGTCCTTAAAATGACCTTCAAACATCCTTCCCCATTTTACTGTCTGAAGTTTGCTAAACTCTGCACTGATCTCTCCTGAATGGGAACTGGAGTAGGATTTAGTGCTGATGTGTAATTCACAGATTTCACAGCGTTGCCTTCCTTTTCCTACTATTGAATCACTTTTCTGTATAAATGAATTGCTTTCCATGTCCTGATATTAATAGTGTTTATAACTAAGTGGTGTGAGACTGACATGTGACATATTCCAGGAGTGCCATGTCATATAATCCGTGCTGTCAGAACGAAAGCACAGGATCTGTATGCACAGGTACTATGAAAATAATTAAATTAGAGCTCACAGTCAAAGCGCATTTTCCAACCACGGTCATATCCGCTCCGTTTTCACTGTGTACATTATAATGTCCTCTGGCTCTTTTTGGTGGAAAAAGTTTCTCCGCAGAGTGGTGAACATACTGTACATCTCGCATAGCAGAGGGCTATCCCTTCTGTAAGCTTTCGCTCTATAAGCAATGGAAGGAAATTGAAGATAATTACTTGTGGTACAGAAAGTTCCTTGAACTAGCACACAAATGAATTAAAGTTTGCATGGAATTCTTGGTTAATTAAGAAAGCTTTCAGAGAAAGAAAAGCCAGTGAAAGCACACAGAATGTATTTTCTAACAAAAGTTCAAACCCTTTCATGTTTGCTATGTGGTCTTAATGTTAGCTAAAATGTAACTTCACAGCCTTAAGAATAAAATCTTTGTTAGAAAAGATGGACTTCAGTACAGGCCCTGGCTGAAATTTGTTATTTGTCATGCCAGTTTTAAGGAGTAAGCATGGAACATGTGTCTGAGAGATAAATGACCAGTTTAAAGTCATGGTGGCTTTTAGCAAAAGCACATGTGAGTGTTGCCAAATGAAATTGTGGCTAAAATGGGCCTAGCTGGATTGGTGAAGCTCATAAAAGGACAATGTGGTCATTAGAGCTATTCACAAATGTTCCAGCTTCAGGTTTGCTGCCTGAGAATATCCTAAGTCTGTTTTGCTATCTGTCACTTGAAAGTTATGCGTAGCTCAATGACTCGCCTGGCCTATGAAATGTGCAAATCCCCTGAGAGCCAGCAAAGGGAGCTTTGTTCCTTCCTACTGTCTCAGGGGTGATAGCATATGGAGAAAAGGAATTTTGATAGCCTTAAACCCTGTAAGGAGCAGGACTCAACTCCAGTCCCCTAACCCCCGAATTGGGCAAAACTGAATTGAAGGAATGAGAAGCCAACTGTGGTTTTTATCTTTGTGAGTTCAGGCTGCCAGGCCAGATTGCTGTGGACGTGGTGGGAAGTGAGTGACAGACACTCGGGTCCCACCCTTCTGCAGTATGGGAGGCACTGAAAGATTCGATCCCTGATGCGGGAGCACACCCAAGCTGCTAGGCAGACTTTTGCTAGGACTTCACCTGCTAGGAAAGGGAAAGGGCATTTTCTGGCCTTTCTTGCTAGAAGCTGTCTTGTGAGAGGGCGCATGATGTCTTGCTGTGAGCTGTCGCATGTGAGGAGCAGCAGAAAACATCTGAGATGTAAGAAGCCCGTGAACAGTGAGACAACACTTTTTGGATCAACATTGCTTTGCTGGTCTTTGTTCTTCAACACTTGACTTCGCAAAGAGAAACATTCCAGAGCACTTCTCCGGGCAAACCAACTGAGTTTTGCGGCTTTTGCTGACTCGTTCTGATTCAGTGGAGTCTTACTGTTTTTGCTAAATCGTGCTGATTCCTGTTTGGCATTGGCATTTGGACTGGACTGCTGGTATCTGGACAAGAAAGAGTGGACTAGCCCCAAGAAGCTACTTCTAAAAAGGTCTACAACTCCCTTTTCCTAATAACCTTCTTTCCCCCCTACGTCTGTTCAGTGGTTAGAAGGGAGGTAGAAGGATTTGAGAACCATAAATAAAGTAGGCTTGTTTAGATACAAATGTGTATCTAAAACGAAATAGCGAGAGAAGCATGGTACAGCTGTTCTCCTACTAAGAAGGAGAAACTGATCAGGTTCCAGTGCAAAACCCAATAAAGGCAATTTCTTTCGTCCATAAGGATCAAGAACAGCTATCCCTCTGTGATATTCTGTCTTCCAACCCCACTGGGCATCTATGCCCCTTCCAGCCTGCCTTAAAATAATTTCTCTCTGGGTATTTTGTAATCTGCAATCAAGCCAAATGAAGTGCTTTCTTTAACACAGAAAAATTCTCAGCTATATACCCAGTTTGCCCACATGTTTACCTTCTACAGACATGAAAAGGATCTGTCTAAGTTCTTTACCGATTTTTGAAACACATCTTACATCTCCTTATGACACCTCTGAAGATGGTCATATCATTCATTCCTATCAATATTCAGCCATAATTACTTAAGTATTCTCTAAGAAGACTAAGTCTTTGTTGTGCTTGATCTGGAGCTACTATGTGTTCAAGTGTTAATTGCTTGTTCCCCAAGACCTTTACTGTTTTATAAGCAAATTCTCACTTATCCAAAATGATGTTTGTGAACCTTACCTCCCAGATAATCCCTATTGGGTAGTAAAGTTGCCTACAGCTTGGACTGGGCAGAAGAGAGGTAGGTGGAGCTAAGGTTTGCAGGCCTGGGAATTGGAGAAGGACCACTAGAGGAAGGAAGAAGAAAGAAGAAAGCAGTGGATTGCTGTGGGTTAGGTGAAACAGGAGCACAGGGCCCAGAGCAGCTTGCATTGAAGACTGACCTGATGGAGCGGAAACAGCCGAATTGAGACATGAGCAAGTATTTATGGGTGTTTTGGATGGGATGTGGCCCAGTAGGAATGGTTAAAACAAATGGCATGGGATGCGTAGATAATAAAGTAGCTTAGAGGATTGGTATCTGCCCAGCTCCAGTGTCACTAAGGTTTATTAAAAATCTAACAGGTTTTTGTATCTTTTATTTTTATAATAGTGAGTTGAGGAATAACTGCTGCTGACCTAACAGTCAGCATTAATTAATATTAATACAATTATTCATCCATTTATATCTGTATTAATACTCATATTAATCCATACTAAAGGTTAATAATCTTTCTACAAGTCTTTTTCCACAGCTTTATTTTTTTTCCTGAGTTCTTACCAATTTACCTCCAAAGATTTATTCATGACAGTATATATTTTTCTAGAAAGACCTCAGAACTCTCCCATCACTTCCCATCACCCAATTTCAAAGCCATCTCCATGGTTTTTCAGTATTTGTTGCAATAGTATCATCATTTGTAGACTACTGTCTACTTTAATCTATTTGTGTTTTTAAAACAAAGCACCACACAGCAGCTGATCAACAGCAAAACATGCTGGGAAGACCAGATCAAGATTCAATCGAATGTGTTGTCTAATGAAGACCTGTCTTCTGGTTCACAGAACATTATCTTCTCAGCATATGATAGAGGCAACAGCATAGAGCATGAACTCACAGGTATCCTTTATAAGGGCATGGATATCATTTATCAGAATACTGTCTGCCTGACTTAATCACTCCATAAAGGCTCAGCCTTGAATATCATCACTTTAGGACTAAGGATTTCAATATATAAACTGAGGAAATTATAAATACCTAGTCCTTAGCAAGTATATTGAAACTCTGGGAGTTGAGAAATATTGTTGCTAAGAATATCCCGAGACTGCACTGACTGATATAAGGTTTAAAGCTTCTTTTGGGTCTAATGAGACTTGATAGGCTGAGGTCAGATGGTAGGGGAGGAGGGCTCCCCCTTCCTGAGAAATAGGGAGGGGAATATGGGAGAAGAGGGAGGAGGATGTGACCAGGAGGAGATGAGGGAAATGCTACAATTGTGATGTAAAGTGAATAAATTATAAAAAATAAATTTAGAAAAAAGTTTAAGACCTTTTCAACCGCCTTGATGAAGAAAGCTACTATTTTTTTCCTAAGCACCAAGAAAATAAGTTACAATGCCACAGGAAACTATTAATTGTTAACCTTTAATTAGTAATATCCTACCTTAAATCATATTTTTTTACGAATGTTTTAAATAATTATCGTACCTAGTCTGTCTACAAACAGTACCGAGAATATATAATGGTTTAATGACGTGGTTGTATGCCTATAGAGATCTGGCAAGCTACATCCATCGCCTCAGTTTCCCTTGCCCATCTAGGATATGGAGTTTTATGACCCCCTTGCTGTTGGCAGGACAAAATGGGACCATCAGAAAGAGCAACAAGCCTGAGTGGCAGTGCAGTGACTGGCCCCTGGCCTATCAGGCCCCACACACATTCTCTTTTCCCAGAAACTTTCTCTTTTCCTCCCTGTCTCCAGAACTATTTATTATTCGCGGCACTGTTTGCATTCTCACTGAGAACCCGTGATTACGAACCCTCGAAGACTGTCCCTGGCCCAAGGTAAGCACTACCTAGTGACTGTTTCCACACTAGAGTTGGTTAACGCCACTGCCTTTATTTTTTTCAGCAGAGGAAGCTGGAGCTGGGGGCGATTAGTTAATTGTTCCACAGTTGTACGATCTTAAGTGATTAATCTAGGCCTGAAGCCAAGTTCCACAGAAACTTTCTTTCCACAGGAATAGCTAGCTATACCTCTAATAGCTCATGTCAGAGCTGGAGGCGACTGGTTCCCTCAAACAAATACAAGGAGCCACTATTGAAACATGAGTCAAAATGAATCACACACAAAAAAGTGGGGCCCTTGAATCAAGATGTAAAGCTGATTGGTCACTTTTATACTTACTGTCATCACAGGATAATTGGCACTGGGCTTGCCTTCCTGCTAAAAATAAGTACAAAATAAACAACATAAGTACAAAAAGGTTAATATTTAACCAAAGGTAGTAGTACAGACCTGTGGTATTTAAGAGAGAAAATCACATGCTGTGAGCTTCCTGTCCACTCTGGTTTCTGCCTGGTGGGAAGTACATGAAGTCTTTACACTAGGGAAGAGGAAGTAACATTTCAAGGAGAAAGTGTTTCCCTGAGCTAAGAAGGCAAAAATCGGAAGTCTGAGAAGAAGCAGGGTCATGTCTGCCTAGTGTTTCCCCATTTAAGCCTTTCTTTTCGCTCTAGTGAGCAAAATGAAACCTCACAAAGCTAGAGGAGATCAGATCCTGCTGATGTGGACGCTTGGTGGACAACACCAAAGCTGTGGAGGCTGGGAGACCTCACAGTGCCTAGGTTAACTCGGCCCATGCCTAGAGGAGCATAAGGGGCTTGGCCTAGGATTACATGAAGAAATTATTTTCAAAGTCAAAACCAATAAGCAATAACCAAACTGCCCTTAGGTTCCTTCTGAACAGAATGAAACAAAGCCTGGGAGACTACAAAGCTTTTTATTGGTGACTTAACTGCCTGGGATAGCAAAGCTCATTACCCTGCAATGGAAAGTAAAAGCCCACCAAAATAGCCTACAATATATCATCTGAAGTTTTAACAGCCAGTGCAAGGGGTACCAGATATGGGAAGGAGCTTGAAATGCAGTACATTGTCAAAGAAGCAGGGATACGTGATACGTGACATGCAATACAGACAAAATGAAATGGAAGTCATCGCTGAAGAGAGGCACAATAAGTTTACGATATACAACCACTTTAGAATTTATCTTGAAGTTGCTTCCAATATTAACTTATAACTGCCAGAGCCCAAACCTGGGACAAATGGCCAAGGTGCCTATTTGACATATCAAAGCAGACCTGGTCGCCAGGTTCTCTCTGCAACCCACTCCCACCTGTCACAGGGTACCTCTGGCATACCCCACCCTCTACCTGGAACTCTCTGGCCCACAGGCTGGGCTGCTTTTCCCTATCTAATCCAACCATTTAGGTCACCTGCTCTCTTTGTACCTGACCTCCCGGTTGCTGCCTCTGTTCCTCCCCCGCCCCCGCCCCCGCCCCTTACTCATCACATGGCACAGCCCAGTCTGGTCGTGTCTGCTCCGAAATCTCATAGATGTCCCTGACTCTGGCTATACTCTCCCATGTAGCTATAATGAACTTTATTTCCCACCGTACCTAGGAGCCATGATATCTTTTTCTTTTCCTTTTTATTTTTTTCATTCATTAACAATGCAGCGTTTTACTACTGGAGATAAACCACATGCTCATAGAATGACTTGCATTAAGAATGTTTATAGTGGACTGGAGAGATAGGTCTGCTGTTAAGAGCACTCGTGACTTTTACAAGGACCTGGACTCAGTTCCTAACACTCCCATGGTGGCTCACAGTAATTTCTAACTCCACTTCTAGGGATCTGATGCCCTCTTCTGACTTCTGTGGACTTCCAGGCACACACATGATACTTATACATACATTCAGGAAGACACTTATACACATAAAATAAAGCAAAATAATAAATCTTATTAAAAAGAATGTTTGTAGCACTCTTTGAATTCTATTTTTTTTTTAAATTGTAAGGTGGGAAACAACCTGAATGATTTGCAACAGGAGAATAGATAAACTGTCCTACATTTAGGCAAGAAACCATACTACTGTGCACAGTATGAGTGGATTGTGCAGACATCCTGTTAAAAAATGATGTCAGGGATAAAAGAATATACCACATGATTTCATTTGTCTGACATGCAAGGACAAAAGTAATCCATGGTGACTGTGTTTCTTTTTTTTTTCCTTGTTGTGTAACAGAGTATGTCTAAAGTTATCAGCATCAAAAACAGTCCCATGTTATGTCACAGTTTCTGTGAAGCAGGAATGCAGAGATAGCTTGGCCGAATGCCTTAGTTCAGCATTTCCCACAAGGCCTCTTCAAAGTATTGGCCAATCATCTCAAAACATGTTTGGGGACATCGTCTCCCAAGTTCACTCACGTGGCTGTGGCAACTCTCAAGCTTGATAGCTATTGGCTGGAGACATCGTGTCCTGTTTATGTGTCCCTTCACACAAGGCTCTCCCAGAGCTAGAGCTGAAGAAGACAGGGCAAAAGATGGCTGGGAAGACAGAAATCACAATGTCTCTGCAACCAACCTCAACAGAGACTGAAAGTTCTTTGGCCCACGGTCCATACTTCAGCAGACGGTATCACACAAAACCTTGAACATCAAGGCAAAGATCAATGGGTCTTTCCAAGAAACTGGCCTATGGTGGTAAAAAAGCAGGATGGCAATCCTGAACCTTTATTTATTGCTTATATGTGGGTTTATATTTGCCAAGTTTCTTCAGTTTACACATCCAATATTTATATATATTGAAATACATAATTTAAAGAAGAACTTGTCCTTTCAGCTACCGTGGACGTGAATGCTGGCCCTTCTGCAGCAGACTCAACAGAGATAACCACAGAAAAACACATTCATTTATCATGTTGTACCCCAAGTGCACAGACTTCATCACGTCAAAGCAACACAAATACTGTGTTTTATGGGGTTGTATTTACTCTCCTCTGAGAAGGATGTTCAAGATGTCTGGCCAAACCTCTAAGACTTGGTTGAGGATCTGAGAACAACTAACCACAGCTCCTTTACTTCACATTCCCATCAACTTCTCCTAAAGTGAGAAGGAGACGCAGTCTTGGACCTCAGAGGCCCTCAGGAAAATAAAAATGTGCTAGAATCAAGCTGGGGCCAAAAACTGTCCACTAGTATCAATCTCCTGCCTCAGGATGCAACACTTCTAACAGGTTGCATGGAGTTTTAAACAACAAACACCCACATGACTTGAGAGCTACTCCCACTGTAGAGAGCCAGCCTCTGACACAATTTGTGATGTTCTCCTATGCCTGCAGACAGGAGCCTAATGTCCTCTGGGAGGCTCCCTACAACAGCAGATTGAGACTGATGCTGGGACCTGCAGCCAAGCATGGGGCAGAGTTGGGATGTTGTGGAGGTGTTGGGGGAAGGATGGAAAGACCCGGAGGAGACAGGAACATCACAAGAGGAGCAACAGAGACAACTAACCCAGTCCCATGGGGGCTTACAGAGACTGAGACACCCACTAAGGAGCATGCATAATATGAACCTAGGCCCCCTGTACATATGTGGCCGATGGGCAGCTTGGTCTTCACATGGGGGCACCTGGAGATTGAAGAGGAAATCTATTTCCAACATGGACTCTATTGCCTGTGTTTGGATCACTTCCCCCTGGCAGCTCTGCCTTGCCTGGCTTCAGAGGATGAGGATATGCTCATTCCCTTTTCTGGGGAAAGGGGAGAGGGGAAGGGGGAATGAGAGGAAGGAAGAAGTGGGAGGAGAGGAAGGAAGAGACACCTTTGAGATGTAAAGTAAATAAACTGAAAAAATAATCAGAGAAAGTAAATAAATAAAAGATGCCTAGACAAATCAGGTGCTATGAATGAATCTGAAGCAGGCAGTTTGCATTTCTCATAATATATACTATCATTTAAATGTTAAGAAAGCTTTGGCCATGTTCTTTTAAAGTTTTCCAGATCTAAAACATCATAAAATAGGTTTCTACCCACTTTCAAAGCCCAGAGGAGTTGCATATTCTTCTTTTGGGAGGGAATATACCTGAAACAAATGACTTTGCTCTTCTTCCCTTCACTGTTCTAGGGACAATGAACTGGTTCTTTACTGAGGGGTTTTATTTTGGTTGTCAAGAACTAGCCACACACAAGGCATGATAATAAGCGTGGGAGGAGGGTATCAACTAGGTATATAAGACAGGCATAGCCAAATAAGTAGATTTGAACTCTCTTCCCAGGATTGATGGACCATACTGGAACTAAGTCTCTGCAGCCTAGAGATGTTTTCTTTGAGACTGGGAAGGAGATGATTCAAACTCTGACCTCCAGTAGACTAGTGGCTCTGGGAAATCCCGGTTGCCAAGAACAAACACGTCCAGGGTTGCTGAACTTTACCCCACCATGAAAGGTCATCTATAAGGGAGGGAATACAAAAAGGCTTATATGTGTGCCTCCGAGTCTTCAGCCAGGCTCCGTCCTCTCCCTCTGCAGCCTCGGAGAAGGCTGACAGTGATGCAAACTCAAAGTGAAGTGTGGTTTTGAAAAATCACATCCAATAACACTGTAACATGACCCATGGCTGTTTGAAACCCAGAGAGAGTTCTCAGGAGAGGAGAGTGGCCCCTTTCAGTCTTTGTAGTGGTGGAAGGAACTGCAAGAATCAGCTACATTTCCCTGTCTAGGCTCAGCTTGGCCCTCTCCATCCTCTCAGGGCTCATCTGGCCCAGCAGTTGTAGCAGACATGGCACAATCTGGAGGCAATAAAGTCCAAGTATGTCTATGCTTATCACCCCTCTCCCCACAAACATTCACACAAACATGGAAAAATCTGAGGAATCCGTTTTTAGTTGATCCTAGAAATGTCTTTGTTGCCAAACTTGAAGGGCCCATTTGATTTCTATCACTTTCTTAACTAGTTCTGAGTTGCAACTCGGTGTTGCAGAAAAATGCAGACTTTGGGCTTTTCCTTAGGCAAGTGGTTTCACTGCTGCTCAGATTACTGGCCATGCAAAGAGTGGAAGGCAGTTGAATGGGAGGCTCAAGATTGGAAATGGGCCACCAGCAGGGCTATTTAGCACACAGTTCTTCAACATCATCTTCCATGTGATTGGTGACCTTAAAATTACACAACATGGTGCCTTTAGCTGTCACTCACAAGTTCAGGGACTGACTAAAAGTTCCCAGAAGGCAGAATTCTCTTGCCCTTGTATAAGGCTTTCTTCTGAAATTTAAGCCATGAGGAGCCTGATGAAATCTTGAAACCCCATTATGAAAACCAGACAGTTTACAAAAACTCCAAGCTGCACAAGTGTAACATATGTGCAGAGGGCCTAGGTCAGTCCAGTGCAGGCTCCCTGGTTGGTGGTCTTCTGTAAGCACGGAAGACTTCCAGTGGAGGGGTGAGAACACCAACCCAACCATAAAACCTCCAACCACAATGTATCCCCACTACAAGATACGTTGTGGTAAAGGTAATTCAGAAATTGTAAGAGTGGCCAGCCAATGACTGGCCCAACCTGAGACCTATGCCACGAGAGGGAACACAACCCTGACGCTACCTGGAGGGCCAGTTCCCAGAGACTGGATAGGCCAGGGACCTAGGGTAAACGATTCCTAATGATATTCTGCTATCTTCATAGATTGGTACCTAGCCCAGTTGGCAGCGAAGAGGCTTCACCCAGAAATTTATGGTAACAGATCCAGAGGCCCACAGCCAAACATTAGGCAAAGCTTGGGGAATCCTGAGGAAGATGGGGAGGAAGGATTGTGGGAGATGGAGGGGTCAAGAACACCACAAGAAACACACACAGGATCAGCTAACCTGGGCTCATAGGGGCTCACAGAGACCGAACTGCCAAACAAGACCTTTAAATGTGGGGATCAAAGTCAGGTCCTTATGCTTGCAAGGCAAACACTTTATTTATAAACTTTATCTTCCTAGCCAAGTCATGTAAAACAGGACATTTCCTGAAAGAGGAAGAAATATATACCAAAAATAAGATTTTGAAATTGTGATTTAAATATCAGAGATAGGCACATGCAGAAAAAGTAGGCTTCTAAACATGAGAACCATAGTCATTTGAAATAAAAGCAAAGATTAAAGAAGGGATAGGCAGGGCTCAAGGAGAAGTGATTGAGGAGCCAAACTGAAAAGTGTCTTGTAACTCGGTTAGTGAAGAGAATAGCAAAGAGAAGAAAACCATAAAAGGTAGCTAGTACTGTAAGACCTGGGGTCTCGCAGCTCAGGAATTCAAGATCGTGCCCTTCCCAGAAACTCCCCCAGACCAAGACTCATTGCAAAAGCAAGAGGTTTATTAACCATTGCACAATGGGGTCACCCCTGCTGGTCAGCAAAGAGTGGCACCCGGAGACAAAGGCTTTTTAAAAGAAAAATTGAGGGAGATTTGAAGTTGCAGTCTTGGCAATTTAGGATTGGATGAGGAAGCTATAAAGTAAGATAATTGGTTAGTCTTAGGTGCTCAAGCTTGGCCAGTTCTGCTAAGTGTGGATGCAGCTGCAAATTTAAGGTGGGGGTGGTTAGCTCATCCTTGAAGATTAGGGGCTGCGGACTTTTGGCTGCAGGTCAAAAGCTAATCAGAAGAAGTCTGGGTTCATTGCTAAGAAATGCTACCTCAAAGACAAGGGTCTGGTCCTTTTTTTTTTTTTTTTTTGCTGAGTGAAGGTCATTGCTTGCTTGCCTGTTTTTATATCTGTCCTCACAGATAGGGTCACATTCCTCCATTCTCTGGAAAGGTACTAAGAGGATTTAGCTTAACCTGGACCTAAAACTCAAAGCTATAGGCTTTAGAAGACATACAGGTTACAAAGTTAATCTAACCCTTTCAGTTCAAGGAGAGGATAGATTGGGACTCTCAAATGTACCTTATAGGAGCTCCATTAAGAGGAGAAAGGAAGAGGAATTTTCTAGATTTGAAAATGACAAATTCTGAAGATTAGAAGAGTTTGTAGAATCCCAAGTTAGATTATTTCAGAGAGAAAGAGAGAGAGAGAAAGGAATACTGGGGAGATAGCTTGGTTGGTAAAGTGAGGACCTGGCTCTATGTCCCTAGCACCCACGTAAACAGTCATTTCCAGTGGCACTTGCTGTAGTAATGAGGGAGGTGAGACAGGTGGATACCTGGAGTTTGAGGACCAGTCAGCCTAGCCAGTGAGGTCCAGCTTTAGTGAGAGAGCCTATCTCATATATATATATATATATATATATATATATATATATATATATATATATTGGAGAGAGATTGAAGAAGACACCCAATGTCACCTGGTCTTTCAACTCCCAAGTCTCCTACCACACTTTCAGTTTAACACCTAATAGGCAGGCTTCCAGCACACTTGTGAGGGACTGTCTAGACTGAGATTAGTCTTTATGGTGGTCTGAATGAAAATGAGCCTCATAGACTCATAGGAAGTGGCACTATTGGGAGGTGTGGCCTTCTGGGGGTAGGTGTGGCCATTGGGAGGAAGTATGTCATTGAGGGTGGGCTTTGAGGTTTTAGAAGCTCAAGCCAGGCCCAAAGGCAAATTTTCTCTTCCTGCTACTTGTCCATCCAGATGTAAAACTCTCAGCCACCTCTCCAACATAATGTCTGCCTACATGCCACCTATGTTCCCAGCCATGACAATAAGGAACTAAACCTCTGAACTATAAGTCAGCCCCAATTAAATGTTTTTCTTTGTTGTGATCATGGTGTCTCTTCATAACAGTGGAAACCCCTTGTTTCAAGAGTTTGTGAGGCATTGTATTAATTAAGTAGTATGTGGAAAGAGCCATATTAATTGAGAGCAGAGTCACCTCCTGAGCAGTGGATCCTAGATTGAATGAAACGGAGAGGACGAGCTGAGCACGAGCAGGCATTGTTCTCTATTTCTGAGGACTGATGTATAGCGTGTGATCAGCTCCCTCAAGCTTCTGCTACTCTGAGCTTACACTATGATGGACTGCAACCTGGAACTGTGCTCTAACAAGCCCTTTCTCCCTTATGTTTTGTCAGCATATTTTATCACAGCAACAGGAAAATAAACTAAAAGGTGCACACATACGTACAAGTCCGCCCATGTCCATGTGCTGTGATGGTTAACACGGATTTTTCAGCTTTAGAGTGGATTTAGAGTCACTATGGAAACAAATGTGTGGGCCTATCTGTGAGGGAGTTTCTAGCTTTGGTTAATTAAGGTGTTACAACCGGCCCTAAATTTGGGAGCTCTCATTCCAAGGGATGGAGCTAGGCACCATCAAAGGCAAAAAGTGGTGTCAGTCATTCATCACTCTCTGCTTCCTGAGATCAAGGCAGTAAAACCAGCTGCCTCAGGTTCCTACAGCCATGCTGGGCTATGTCTCTGGAACAGTGAACCACAGCAAACCTTGTGGAGGTCCCTGCAAACACTTACGGCCAGCAGAGGGATGATCTGCAAGAAGAGAGAAGGAAATCTAGTTCAACACAACTTAGTTAGCTGGACTGGGTCAAACTTCTAGAGTCTTATCCTACGCGTCTTCTTTTTTTACATATTTACGTAAATTGTAGTTTCCTCACGACAAGTACCACAACAAAGCTGTGACTAATCAAAACGCTTTTGTAAAACACCTGTGACCTCTTCCACAATAATGAGTTCTATTGACTGGGAAGCAGTATTCAGAAGTCTAGGGAGGAGAGGGGTGGCTTGGGTGAAGCCTAGGTCTACAGAATAGCAAAGATCAGCAGGTTATAAAATACGTCCATCCCCAACTTTCTGGGTGGAACAGGTGTCAGTCCTTTCCCTTGTGGAGAAAGCCTGTGTGTTTTGGCATGTCTTCTTTCCCTAGTGCAATCTGTTAGCAAGGGCCTCATGCTCTCCACAAAAATCTTTTCCTCTTTTTGTTGCTTCCGCTGAGTATCTTATCACAGCAACAAGACAAGTGAATATTGCACATATGAGAAGGTTTCTTTAGCGTAGCAGTTATTGTGCCTGCCTCACACTAACACACCCTTCCTCTAAAAAAACAGAAATAAGCAAAACAACAACACCCTAATAAGTTTTTAAATGTTCCCTGTAAGAGCTGTACTTGCCATAAGATTCCTCTCGAAGCCACTAGCACATCCTACGAGTTTGTCCCTTACTATCTACACACTTTATCTACAGAAAGCACACTTTATGACCATGAGTGACGGGCCCCATTTCACATACCTTTCTCTGCTCTTGTCCCATATATACAGTTCTCCCTGGCCACATATATTTCCACCATCAGTCCCCCATACTCTGTCTCTTTTCACTCACCACACATCACCCCTACATTGTGAAGCTTCACTTAACCACACATATTATGAGATTGTCGCCAGAGAGTCACTCAATCCTACTCACACACGTGGGTCCTCTTTGTATGTCACCATCTTGTCTTTACCCACAATCCACTGTCTCCCTCTAATGAAAAAATGTTTCACATATCTTGACCTTCTGGACTGAACCAATGGCCATGAAGTTTAGGCAGTAAGAAGAAATATTTGGTTTCCTCCAAGACCTTATGCAAACGTCCACCTGCCCACCTATCTAAGCTCATGCAATGAGCATTCCCAAGTGACCCAATCCACAGTCATTATGCGTGTTCCTTCAAGCATCCTCATCAAAAGCCAGTCCCTGGGGAAACAGCCACATCTAATTTCTCTAGCTACTAGCCATGGTAAGTGCCTTAACAGACAGGCAGATCTATCTACAGACCAAGTTCTATGGAATTTGTAAGCACATGCCTCATGCTATTAAAGTTATACAAAAAAATAGATTTGGACTATTGGGATCCCCTCCTTTCCTTACTCAGAGCTGTGATTGCATTCCAGAAGGGGCTCAGGTAGAAGCAGCAGGTGGTCATTCATTCTATTGCCAAGATAAGCTCATGGTCATCTGATCCATGATGTTGGATAATCAGAGGTCTCTATTAATTTTCCTCATCCATCATTTTCTCTACTATGTCTCCCACAGGGAAAAGAGGGAAGGGAGGGAAGGGTAGAGGAGGAGGGGTTGAGGAGAGGAGAAAGAAAATGAAGTAGTTTGGCAAACCCAGGAGTCTGGCTCCCAAACCCAGGAGGCATTGGTAAATTTTCTCAAAATGTGTGCCATGATCTCAAAGCTTCAAATTGACCTCAGTGTCTCACCAACCTTTTAAATTTTTATCTTTGCCAGATTTGATTTCTTTTCTTTCCTATTCAAGATGCTCTCCATAGATTACGAAAGGATAAACCCATATCACTTGCAATTCTCCCTCCTTGCTCATTTTTCTATGGTGCTATTACTTCTTTTCTCCATCGTATTCTATGGACCAGCACTGTTATGCCTTAGTTAATTTTTGAGAACACATGAGCTCTCTTCTATTTTGTTAAGATTGCCATTTAAAGAAATTGCTTTTCCTCTGAGATTGGTTTGATCCAAGTCCGCAAACTCTAAGACTATCTACATTTCAATTGCTTGTGTAAACGCTTTCTTGCCTCCTTTGAAAATCCTCCTGCCTACTTGATATTTGGAAGACTATTTTTGGATTTTCTTGTGGTTAGGTAATTTTAGGTCCCACTTTTTCTGGTTATTTCTAATTTTATTGTTTGGAGCATAGATCATAGTGCAGAAAGTGGATTTTTGTTTATTTGCTTGCTTGCTTTGTTCTTTTGGCATGCTTTGAAAACTTGCTGGCTGCCTAGAAGTTTCCACTGAGCACACTTAATCCTTTGTAGCTTCCCTTGCTTAGATATCTCCAGCCTTTACTTTGTGCTGCTGGCAAGGACTGTCCTCTCTGTGGGTTTGTCCCACTGAATAAGCTTCTTGATGAAGGGGGCAGGACAACCTCAAATGACAAAGAAGCAGCAGCAGCAGCAGCAGCAGCAGTAGAGGATGCAAGCAATGGACACAGAGAGGCCGCGATGACGGCTGAAGATGGTGAAGTAGAGGGACTCAGCCACACAGCCTGGATCCATGGGTCAGCTAAGATATGAGAACTGTTTTTCTCTGCTGCAACAGAGTATCTCAGACTGGGCAATTTATAAGGAAAAGAAGTTTGGGCCAGTGACAGGGCTTAGTAGGTAAAGGTACTTGCCATCAAGCTTCACAATCTAAGTTCAAGAGAGCCCAGGACCCACATAGTGGAGAGAACTGACTCCCACAAATGGTTCTCTATCCTCCACATGTGGCAATATCAACATACACACACACACACACACACACACACACACACACACTCAGACAGACACACACAGATACAGGCAAACACACATAAACATACATATACACACACACATACAAACGGATAGACAGACACACTCATACAACGTACAAACACACAAAGAGACAGACATATACATACACATATTCACACACATACACACACGGAGACACACACACAGATACACACAAATACACACACATACACAGAGACGTAGATACACACACACTGAATAAACATACACATTTAAAAGTAGAAATTGATTTGGTTTACGGTTCTGGAGATTAGAAAATCTTACTTACACCTGAGATCAGGACATGCATTGGTGAGGGAAACACCCTTCTATCTTGATGTCCCATTGTAAGGCTCTGCCTCCCAATGCTGTTAGGCTGGAGATTATGTTTCCAGCACAGGAACTTTGGTAAACCATAGAACGAATGTGCAGAATATAGCAGAGTTCAGACTGTCGAGACACAGCCAGCAAAGCTTTTCAGAAAGCTTCGACTCACTGGAGACAGACAAGGCCACAAGCATCTAGGCTTTGACTAGGTGCACATGTGCCTTGGTTAGGGGTTTCTACTGTTGTGATAAAATACCATGACCATGAACAACTTGGGGAGGACGGGTTTATTTTTATTTTAGTTTGCAACTCTCAGGTCCTACTTCATTGCCAAAAGAAGTCAGAGCAGGAAGTCAAGACAGGAACCACAAGATAGGAATCAATGCAGAGGCCGGGCAGGGAGCCCGGTTTACTGGTTTTCACCTGCCCGGGGCTGGCACCACCCTCAGTGGGCTGGACCCTCACATATGAATCACTAATTAGGGAAGTGAGCACTGCTTGCTCATAGGCCAGTCAGGTAGGAACACTTTCTCAACTGAGGCTCCTCTTTCCAAAATGACTGTTGCTTGTGTCAAGTTGACAAAGACCCAGCCAACACAACATCCTCTCATATTTTCCCATGTATTTTTGAATCTGATTATTCAGCACAGAGGTCTATTAGCCTTCAGCACCTTTCCACCCCATGTTTCAACCCTATCCTGGGCCCCCTGGGAAAGCAGACCCCAAAGATTTCAATATTTTTGGAACCTCATGAACTCCTCTAATGAAGAAATGTTGTTCCATTTGTTTTCAGATTCCAAGTTTACAAAGGCTTTGGTGGCATGCTAGAAAGAAGACATGGTATGCCACTATCTTCTCTGGCACACCTAGCCTCCTTAAGCAAGCAGTGAATTATGCCACTCAGAATGCTCATGAGCCCAGATGAAGACAGACAAAGAATGGAGGTATCTCCAGACAGACAAAGAAGGTGAGGTATCCACAAGATTGGGAACGGTGAGAGGAGTTTTCAACCACCATCAGCCTTACATATGACAGATACCCAGAGTCAGCAGAAATACAGACAGGAAACCCATGCAACCACTTGAAAGTGTTCTTTAGTCTGGAAGAACTAGACTTCCAAGGAAGAAGGATGACCGTCTCAGCTCTTATGTCCAAATAGTCAAGCATGCTGAGAAAGGACCACTTCCAATGAAAAGGTATGCTGGAGTGGGGGGTGAGGGTGGGGCTTGCCTGTTCAGCCTTCCTCTGCCCATCTCCTTCCAGTGCCCTACAAAAGCCAAGGTAGGGGCATTTAGAACGTTTGATGTACGTTACTTTGGGTCATATCAGAGACCACTGCTGTGTTCCACTGCTCCTAACTGCACTTCTTCTCCTCTCAAGCCACAGCAATGTTTATTTAAAAGAAGAGGCCCCTCCTGTACAACTGGAGGCCTAACTATGAATCTAGAGCCAACTTATACCTGTCAAGCTTCCCAAAAACTCCACTAGTGTCCATAGTCACCACCCTGTGCTTAGCTGTCACTTATAAGTTCAACATCCCTAAGTTAGCATGATGAGAATTTCCTACTGCCTAATGATGGTTGTTTTGCATATATTATCTCAAATATTTGAAACTCTCCTTCTCTCCCCTCACTGTCGTCTCATCAGCATTTATGAGGTTGAACTGCAAATCTTTCTCAGCTGGTTGCCTCGTTCCCCAGGTCCAGCTAATGAAAAATGTTCTCTTTCAGGGGCCATAAGAGAAGACCTTAGCCAGGTGTGCTGTGCACACCTATAATCCTAGCACTCCGGGAAGCAGAGGCAGGCAGATCACTGTGAGTTCAAGGCCAGCCTGGTCTACAAAGCAAGCCCAGGACAGCTAAGTCTCAAACAACAACAACAACAAAACCCAACCTTAATAACTTCAAACACAAACGAAATCTTACTACAATTTCCTCAGGTGATTTAGAAATGGATAAATGATTTAGAGTGGTCTGAAGACTTAAACCACAGAGTTCCTGGGACCACACTAAAAGGGGCAAGTGACAAGGAAAGGCTAGACTCACTTCCACATCAAAAACCTACTTTTGGTTGTTTTTTTTTTATATTTACTCTCTCTCCTTCTCTCTCTCTCTCTCTCTCTCTCTCTCTCTCTCTCTCTGTGTGTGTGTGTGTGTGTGTGTGTGTGTGTGTGTGTGCACGCGAGGGCACATAGCTGAATGCACACTTGTGCTACAGCATGTAGGTAGAATTCAGAGGACAACTTGTGGGAGCTGGTTTCTCTCTTCTACCACATGGGTCCTGGTGAATTCATGTTGTCAGACTCGCCAGAAAGCACCTCTACCCACTGATCCATCTCACTGGCCTACAGATCCACTCTTGAGATGACTCACCCACTCCCAAGCAAAGACATTAATCCATTTGTGCCAAGAACTGTTTCCATAAGTAAATGAAAGTAAAAGGGTGTTGGGCCTCATTCTGTCTGCCTTTTAACAATTTTTTTAAGATTTATTTATTATATTATGTATATAATATTCTGCCTGAATGTACACCTGAATGCCAGAAAAGGACACCATATTTCATTATAGATGGTTGTGAGCCACCATGTGGTTGCTGGGAATTGAAGTCAGGACGGCTGGAAGAGCAAGCAGTGCTCTTAACCTCTGAGCCTTCTCTCCAGCCCCTTTTAACAAATATTTAACTGAGTTCCAACTCTACTAAATAGTCTATTATGGTTGCAACAGGGAACAACATAGACAAGCCCTCAGAGTCATCAGTCTTCTAGACCAGAAACTTTTATTCTCACATGAAGACTAGAAGGAAGAGGCAGATCAAATGGGGGAATGAAAGGAGAGCCAAGTCCAAGGCAGTTATTCAGAAAACCCAAGGCAGCAATCAACAACTCTGCCACCTCTGAGCAAGCTCCCTGCTGTACCTCCTGCACCCTTCTCCACCTCAGCTCTCTAGTCTCTTTCCTGAGAAAGTGTCTGCCATTCATTTGCACACTTCAAACGTGTCTGAGGATCCCCTCAGCAATGCCAAGACATCTGTAGTGCTAGGTGCTACAAGTCAAAGACACTGCCCTGCCCAGCCTTGACTTCTAATCCAGTTCTCAGGCCATCTAGAAACATGAAGCCAGAGAGATGTTCTGGGATGGTAGATTCACTAGGGACACCAAAGGCAGTGTGCCTATGTGAAATTGTGTTGGTAACGAGACCCTGGAGACGACGTCTTGAATCAAGAAACTGATGACTCTTTGTCAAGTGTTTCATCAAATGAACGTGAAATCTGAAATAATAAACATATCACCAAAGAAGGCCAAGCCTCATTGTTGAAATCCCTCTGAAATCCCTCAGGGCTTCTGGCATTTCTCGATGTTTGAGGATTCACATTTGTCAATGGAAGTTCAGGGCAATTTTGTCCAGAGAAAAGAGCTTTGAAATATTCAACTCCTCTTGCAGAACTTCAATGACTTGAGGATGAATGGATGGGAAGTCCAAGGCTTGCGTTTCTGCTGATGTGGAACAAGGTTGAAAATTTTAGAAGAGGTCCTTTGAGAAAGATTTTTGCTGAATCTAACACTTTGTCTTTTCCAGATCAGTCTTGGAAACACCATGGCCCGTGGCCAGTAGACCCTGAGCTTCTTAACTTCATTTTTAGTAGATCAAGGTTATGCTATTTATACTATCTGCCATGCCTTTCCTGAGCCAAACATCCCCTAGAATCTACAGGACCAAACAAGGCAAAGCCTCATTTTGTGTCTGCCCTTTGGGTAGATTACTTCAGGGGCATTTGGCTTCTAGAATCAGCCCAGGGTCAGAAAGGGGCTAGAGGTTGATGGGCGCAACTGAGCCAGGGCATATGCAGAATTCATGGCCAGCTAGCTCTGCCTCTTTCTGGACTGAAGCTATTGTTTAGTCCAAATGCACCTGTACAATCTCTTTGGAAACTTCTAGAACTCAGTCTTGCAGTATCACTACTACAGAACAGTAGTATCTATAGTACTACTATAGATACTATCTATAGTAGTAGTAGAACAGACAATCATCTATCAAGACCAGCTTCTTTTGCACGTTTCTGGAAGCCAGGACAACCAAAAACCAGGTGCTAACATCTGGTAAGGACTTTCTTGCTGTGTCAGCCCATGACATGGGCTGAAGGAAGAGCAACAGGAAAGCAAGCACAGGCCGACATACCTGAATTTCTTAACAACATCATTCCTGTGATAGGAAACCCATTCCCAGGGTAAGCACATTAAGCCACGCTCGATGGTAGACCTAGTCACCCCTTTAAAGCTCTTGTCTCTCAACATGGGCACACCAGGAACGAGGTTTCAAACACAGGGTCTTTGGGGATCACATCCAAACCACAGCAAACTCTTTGTAGAAATGAATTCTATCTCATTACACAACAAAGAAACCAAGGCCCTGGACAGTGGGGGATTCTCCAATGAGAGACTTCCAGTCCTGAAGCTACACACACACATCTACAGTGTGCAGGGGGAAGCTGTTGACATCAGGTCAGAAGCAAGGAGCCTGTGCTGCTCCTGGGAATGCTGGGAGAAGAGTCACGTGGATTGGAGTCAGATCTCAGCCCTACACAATTCAAACTGCCTGGTCTTGACCATTAAATTAATGGCCCCCTTCCATTTCAGTGGACCAGAAGAAGAAATACGTGGTGAGTTTATACGGAGATTAAAGGAGACAAAAGAAGACACAAAGCAGATGTGCCCTCGTGATGGTGGTCCATCACACTGAGGACACCTGCTCAGGCGCCCATCCCCTAGGAAGCTTTACACTGAGGCTTTCCCGCCTGATACAAGCAACAGTTACATTACTGTGAGTTTAGTTTCCAATGTACAAGAGAAACAAAATCTCTGGCAAGTTTATAGTTTCCTTGCGGCATTAGCCTCTGATTAAGTGTGTATAAAAAGCACACAGTTTTGACCACAAACAGCCTCTGTAAACCAGTTCGTATATTCCAAGAAAAAAAAATCTTTTGAACAACAGAGGCATGATTGAAAGGCTTGCTAAGAATAACCACACTCTGTAAAGAACAGTCAAAAACTCAGCTCTGCTAAGAAAATGGAGATGGAGTGTACAGGAAAAACTTAGAGGCTGCTTGGGACAGGGTATCATTCTCCCAGGCAGGCAGTGACTTAGGAGTCCCATAAGAACAATGGGCCTTCAACAGCCAGGAGGTTGGTTGAGGAGGTTCACAGCAGCAGGGAGCTGAGACTCTTGGCCTGAGACACTCACATGGGGGTCCAGTGATCCTGCAGGAAGCTAGTCACAGGAAGTGTCAGCAAATGTGACATTTACAGATGTGCTGTTGAGGTGCTGGGGAATCATAGATGCAGGAGAAGAACACATTTGGGACAAAAAAAAATTCTCATTATAATGCCAATTTCAAGAGCCAGAGGAATCCGTGAAGTATGGAGGAGAACTCTTGCTTCTGTCTCCTGCATGTATATGAATGTGAAATAAAGCCACGTGTCATGCTAGGTGAGGGGAGCTGTGTGTTGGGTATGTGTTTCTCAGCTCGTAAGTCACACGACAAGCTGTATTGCCAGTGGGTGCTGTTTTCTGTGGCTACAGTCAAGTACATGAGACAAAATAATGTATTTTAAAAATATTTTTTTCATAAAACATCAGTAAAATATTTTAATGAAGAAAACAAAAACCAACCTTAGTCTCATGTTTCTATTGAAAAACACTCAAGACTAATTTTTCTCTGTCCATCCCTTCTAACTGCAACTTTATTTGTGACCATTAATAAAGGCCAGTTTAAAGATTTAAAAAAAAAAGTTTAAACCTCACGTTTTATATACTAGTATCTGGCTATTAGTATTTTACAGAAACCATGGCTCTTGGTGACTACATATATATTTTTTGTGACTTTTTTAAATTAAGAGCTGTTTCAACATTACAATCATTTTTAGAGTTATTGTAATCAATGTGACTATCACGTTTTCTTAAATCTGTTCTGAGCCTAGTGTTTGTTTTGTGAACATATGTGTATTGTATATATTCTGCATAGTTACACTGTACTGAAATAGTAGCTTGTTTGATAGGAGAAAAGTATGTATTGAGTACCTTTTTGCTAGTCTGATTGCTTAATCTTTTTAAAAAACATTTCTTGCTGCTTCCTAACACAGTCAAGAGCATCACACAGTGAGACAGAGAAAATTGGATCTTTCTTCCTCTGTTTATAAAGTTATTAATGCCACCATAGTGATCCATATTCCAGACATCATTTAATCCTAATTCCTTCTATGCAAAGGCCCTACATCCAAACACCATCTACGTGAATGTGGGGACTAAATTTTCAACACTTGGACTTTTGAGGGGAAACTTTCAAATTGTACTAGAGACCTTGTACTCTTATACTGGAAGTGTGTTTAAGTGAATATATATACATTTTTTTTTCCTGAGACATTTGTACGTTTTATCCATCAGTTCAGCAGCTTTGCTGTATCACATCATTTCCCCATGCAAATGGGGAAGTGAGTTCACAGTGAGGAGACTCTTCCCCTTCCCTGAGGTCAACAGCTAGTGAAGATGGGAGCAAGCCAGGGGGTATATGAGACTGCTGGAAGCCAGGTGTGTCCCTTGAAAGGGCTTCATAGCTTAGTCCAAGAACACAGAGTCAGATGTGTTGAGTGGGCTCTGGGTCACTGTGCCTCAATGAATCATAAGTCAATGAATCCGTACAATCCTCCTCAGTTAAGCTGTGGGGCAGAAAGCACCCCCTCCCAGGTGACAGGCACAGGATTCACTCTTTCTATGACCACCTCCTGCTCCAACTGTAGAAAGCACCCAGAAAACCAGAGCAAAAGCAGAAGTTTGTGCAAACTCCCTGGCACATCCAAAACCTCTCCCTGAACTTAAACTTCCCCCAGCAACCTGATAAGCTGTGACCTTTAGTTGGCACTATCTGCTCCTCAGCACTTACTTCATCTCCATGTCTGACCCAGAGGTAAGCCACCCGGCGTCGCCTGAGGCTCTTTAGGCATGCAACAGCCACCCAACCCTCTACCCCAGGTCCATACAAAGCTGATGCTTTGGCCCCATGGGAAATTTGTGAGCACAGTAAAGTAAGAGGGGCCCCACTCAGCTGGCCCCAGGAAATAGAATGACCATTTTGTCCCCTGGGACAGTTCTCATCTGTGCCTCCCAGGCTTATCTTCTCTTTCTTAGTTAGGAGGGGGCATAGATTCAAGCTCTGGGAGACCTGACGAAGGCCAAAGAAGCTGTCTGACTTTGGTACAGCTGTTTCTTGCCTTGTACAAGGAATGGGCAATGGAGTCCATGCACTAGGGGTCTTGAGAGATGAAATACAGTACAGGGCCTGACAAGCAGCCAACACAGCAATGTTAACTGGGCATCTGTTTTGCTGACATGTGCCACTTGGTTGGACTAAATCTCTAAAAGGATTTTATAACCTCTGCTCTGAATTAAGGTTTCACCCAATGTCTTTTGTTTTGTTTTGTTTTGTTTTTAGCTCAGTGGGTTTTTTGCCCAACTGCCAAGACTGTGAGGAAACTTATATGAACCAACCAGAAGCTGTGCTGCCTCATGTACTTCCTGTGCTTACATGCATTCTTGGAGCTGCTCATTCAGAAGTAGCAAGAGGGGAATTCGCTGTATACAGGTCCTGAAATTCAAAGCCAATAAATATGCAGCCTTGACCTTCATGATCCAGTTCCTGATGGAGAACTATGATGCTCTAGATAAAGAAAACCCTATATTCCATGGAGAAGAAGAGTTTCCCATATAATAAGGACGATGGCTTATTATATGGTGATGAGGCTACACTGAGGTGTGGTTTTTCCAGAGCTGAATAGGAAGGTTATACAGCCATGTCATTGTCTGTGGCCACACCACATCTTATTTTCAGCTAAGAAAACCCAGACATTATATGTGACAAAATGAGCAGAACTCTAAACTGTTGGAAGTTTTCAACACAAAGAAGAAAAGATGTTGCATTCAAGCAAACAAGCAAACAAAAAAAGTAGCTATTACAGGAAGAAGAAAAGCTGATGTGCTGATTGAAATAAGCCAGTCACAGTGTTTATGGTACTGGAAGGCACTTTTCACAATACCGGAGGAAAATGATAATCACCACTATCACCCAGACACAAATTCTGCAACCTACAACAGTGACTTGCCTGCAAGACATGCTGGCGCAACAGTGGCACAAAAGTTACAGGAGTAACCAATCACTTTTACAAGATGTTCTTCAGTGCCGCTCCTTGAGATGGACTCCATACCTGACACTGTTAAAGTGGCCAAGAGCCTGACATTAGACAGATCACAGGCTTAGGGTAAAACCTGCTACCATTATTCTTCTAAAGAAACAGAGCATTGATCTGACTCCTGATAACATACTTCTATACCCACCCATCAGTGCCTCACCTAGGCCTCAGAGAACCCTCTTCTTGCAGTAGATGGGAATTAAAGAGACTCACAGCAGGTCAATGTGCAGAGCGTGGGAGGCTTTGGAGAATTAAATCCTAAATGGAATGTATCATTTAGAAATGTCAGATGCTATACTCTTAAAATTTGACCAGCGTGGCTGCCTAAACATGACCTGAACAAGGAGAACACTGATGGACATGCTAACATGGAAGAGAGGAGAAGCCAACTAAGATATGTTGAGAGTGGGAGAAATGGTCTTCCCCAGGAAGAGCTCACCAACTGGTTATCCAGTATCAAGGGGTCAGTCCTGAAAACATACATACATACATACATACATACATACATACATACATACATACA
>NW_026591918.1:11206560-11250968 GCF_907164565.1 Psammomys obesus | reverse complement strand
ACATACATACATACATACATACATACATACATACATACATACATACATACACACACACACTCATATAATACTGTATGGACTGAACAAGTTGTTTTTATGCATTTAGGGAATATGTGTTACATATACATTTAACAACAATTTAAAAAATTGAAAAGAGCAAAGAGGGTACATGATAGGGTTTTGAGAGAGGAAATGGAGTGGGAAAGTGATACAATTATATTATAATCTCAAAAAATTTAAAAACAGTATTATACCACAAACACTTTAAGCCTTTTCAGGAATGTTGGTGATATAGGCAGACACGCTGTTATCATTATTTTTCTAACTTGGCTGTCAACAGTTAGACAGAGTGTCTAACTCTGGTCATTAATGCCAGAATTCTGAGTGAGGCTTATTCAACATTAAAGGTGCTTATTTGCCAGCCAGTAAGGACTGGGCTTGGCATCTCCTTGTATTGACTGGTCCCTGTTATTGAATGCTCTTGGATCAAAGGAGAACTTCCTAGTCACAAGGCCAGTCTTGACTGCACAGCGTTCAGATGTATCATTGCTGGAAGGAAGGGACATTTGGTCAAATCCCCAGTGTCATAACAGGGGACCGAGCAATCTCTTCTCCCAAATAATTCCTGTTGAAATTTCTTAGAGCAGATTCCTGTTAGAATCACTTCCCAGAGCCTCCACCAAACTGCCTTCTCACTGCTCACCACGGCACCCCTGAGAATGGAGATTATCTCAAAAGTTTCACTTTCTTCTTTTAACTGAGGGGACATGGTAGCCCAAGGCTGAGGGTGTCTGGCTCCATTTCCACCACTTTATGATATTAGCCATGTGTTGTTCTTCCCATCCCAGGCAGCCACCCACCTGCTTCCTGTCTCTGCACATCAGTTTACATTTTTTTTTACAGTTTCCTATAAATGCATGGCTCTCCCCTCAGTACATTATTCTAAGATTCATTCATGTTACTGCATGTATCAGCAGTTCTGTCTTTTTATACTGGTCATTATGTTTTAATGCATGAGATACATGTGGTGTTTTACATTCCCCCGGAAATCCAGAGTGTACTGTGTAGGAAATATTCTAAGCGCAGCATAACTTTTTACTACTGTTCTGTATAACCACGAACATGTCACTGAACCTCCCATGGTCTTGGGCCTCTCTCCTGCAGATGGGAGCCATAACAGCACCTGACAGGCAACATTAAGCAATGTTTGAGTTTGAGATGAGCAGGCCCCAGGCTTGTTTGTCTCTGCACATTTGATCAACTCCTGGAAGCTCTGTCTGTTGGCTCTGGCCCCAGGAGAAGCTGAGGGATGATAAATGTCATGTCGCCACTGTCTCAGTGTAAAACCCTTTAGACAGGCAGGCTTTTAAAAAAATGTCTTTCTTCTCATATGTGGTGAACATGTTTTTGTATGTGTGTGTTTACATTTACATGTGTTTGGAGACATATCAAGAGTCTTCTTTGATTGCTCCTCAAGTATATGTTGAGTCAGAATCTCTCAGTTGAACTCAGAGTTTACCAATACAGTTAATCTGGTTATCCAGCTGGCTTCCATGATCCCCTTTATTTACTTTCCAAGAACTGGAATTACAGGGGTCCCCACACCTACCCAACATTTATGTGGGTTCTGGTGTTCCAAAACCCTGTTCTCACATTTGAGCAACAGGCAGTTTAACCAGCTTCCCAAGTTCTTAAAAAAATACATATCTATTTCAGAAAAGCTACTAAGCATGAACATAAATTATCATGTGAAACAATACTAAACTCACCTTTAGCCAAAAAAAATCAAATTCATTTGTGTAAATGTTTTGAATAATTTTTTTGAGACAAAGTTTTGCTTTGGCACCAAGACTGGGCTCAAACTCTCAATTCTCCTGCCTCAACCCCCAAGTGCTGGGATTACAAGTATCTGCTACCATGCCCAGATGAATAATTTTAACTGGCCAAAGATCTGTATCAATTTCTTGGAGGAGCACAACCACAACTGAATGTTCAAAACAAATTGTTTTTGCTGAATGAAGAAATTCACGTGCCAGGAACCTAGCTGTTCTTTATCCCAAGAAAGGAATGTGTCCTTGTGGTTTTGTCCCCCTCTGCCCACTCCAAAAGAACTGAAAATGCCATCTCAATGCAATGTCAAGACCGCCATGACAGGAGGAGGTTTCTTCTGTCTTGACTGTACTGATGAAGAAAACGTGTCTCAGAAAGTCCAAGGTATTCCAGAACAAACTGGTTCACAGTGTAGTTGCCTGCTCAGAAACTCACTCTGCCATCCATGGTACAGCAACTGCATCCTGCAAAGAGACCAGGAAGTGAGAAACAGCCCAAAATGACATCCTAGGGAACTTAGACACAGAGGTGTCCTATTACCCATGTCTTCATAGTGGTTCCTTCCCTCTAGCCTCTTCTGACTTCGTGGATCATGGTACCATGGACTATGGTACACTCTTTCAACCCCCTTCTGCATTTTGGGAACAGAGTTTTAGTGTTAATGTTAGAGAGGAACATTTAGAGATGAGGATGTCTGCTCACTTGGAGCCTCTTTTGTCTCTGAAGGATGCTGAAAGGTGAAAATCAAATATCACCAAAGATTGTCAACCAGGAGAAGAGGAACATTAACAGTATGCTTGTTCAGCTAGGGAGCACTTAGTTGGGACTGCTGTGGCAAAATGTCATCAACTGGGTGGCTGAGAAACAGCAAACCTTTCTCTAAAGAATCTGCTGGGGGGGGGGAATCAAAGTGTGATGAATAGTGCTTAGCAAAGAAAATTTTGGGAAAGTTTTTAGAATAAAAGACAAGTGAACAGTAAAGTGGCTTTCAGGGAAAATTGGGACTTATAGGGACTTTGAGCTGCCCAATGGCCTACGAAAGAATGATCTTGGCTCCTAATATCAGAGTTGGACATATCATTGATGAGCTGCTGATCCTGGCTTTTTTTCGGAGAGGGGTAGTCTGACCCCATGAGTGCAGGTTCTGTCCTTAGGGGTATGCTAAGTTTCCAGGTTGATGGTCCTGAGCAGCATAGTCAAGCTGGATGGGTAGTAAAAGAAAATGACTTTGCAAGCTTTGGCAGTGAAGACCTTGAATATATGAATTGACAGCTTTGTAACATGTTCCTTTGCAATCTCTGCCCCATCTGGGGGGCTCTCAGCTTGAGCCTAATGACTATCCAGAAGGTATTTAGGTGACATGCTGCACAGGGGTAAAACTGAAGGACAGTCTTCCCAAGAGCCTAGGGACTTCAAGAGGAGGGTCAGCTCTCAAGAGCGGAAGAAGAAACCACGTGTACCTGAGAAACAGTGTCAGAGCCTGCTCTGGTGGCCTAAAGGTATCATCCTCAGTGCCTCGTAAATATACATAATGAAGAAACAGGAAGACATATGATATGGCTTCTGACAGAAGCATCCCCAGACCACACAATGACCATCACCTCTATCCATAAACCCTGCTGACAAAGGAAATGAGGAAACATAGTCTTTCTCAACTCAATCACCTGCCAAATGAAGCAAGGATATGGTTAGTAGACAAGAAGGATCAGTGGACTTGGCAGCCAGGCATGCTCATAATTTCAGAAGCCTGAGTCAGAAAGATATCAAATTCAAGGCCAGTATGGGCTACATAGTTTCTCAAACCAAAACTACAACAATAGAAGAGACACAGAGAGCAGCTGATACTGGACAGAGGACTACTCAGAGTAACCTCTGCCTCCATCCTCCTCTCAGCTGCCATGCGCTCACACGTTTGTCTCTGCTATGGGACACTGCTGCTACTCCTACAGGGACATGACCCATGCTGACCCTAAAGCATCCATTTATGCCTATTATCTACAGCCTCTCTCAGACACCAGTGTTAGCTCCCATAATAAAGAGCTATAGCTTGAAGACAAGTGAACTGTTATGTACCCTCTATTAAGCTCAGGAATTGCACAGCCCCAGTTAAAACTCTCATGAGCTCTGAAATGCTGCCCTGCAGAGCAATGGCCAAATCTTGCTTGCTGGCAGCAGCATATCCTGCTGAGCTATGAACTGAATTCCAGGCTAATCATAAAGCAGGAGCTTCCTTGTTGCCAGTCCCTCCTCCATAGTCTCCTCTGAAATAAAGAGACCCCTTTCATTCAGGGAAACTACACACCTCTTATTGAGTTTGGGGTCCTGATTTTAAGGGCAAAGGACCCCAACACTCTGTTCATTTGTAGAAGCCTATGCTCTTGAGATATAGGTTGGGTCCAAATTCTCCTCTTGCCTCTGACCACTGGGCCTCTGTCCAGGCTTCCTGGCACTGGCAAGGCTGGCATCAGACACGCAATGTGATATGGGGCTGAGCCATGTGAAATTGCTGTTTTGTAAGCCAAAAATGGTCAAATGGCAATAATTTCTCTTTATTCAGCCTAACACAAATGTTAGTTATTACTGAGGCTGGCTTCATTGGAAACTGGATTTGACACGAGGAGCAAATACATGTGAAATATTTAGACAGTGGCTCACACATTGCAAACACTCAATAAATACTGCTTGTTGATTGGTATTGTCACCAAATATGTGACATTAACAAATCGTAGTTATTATGTAAAGTTTAGCTGGAGCTGGTGAAAGGTATTTGAGGATTGTTGATATTTCCTCTCTGCTGGCCAGGAGTAAGCAGTACCATGTTCAGGGTTACATTGTCTATTGGGATGGTCAACTCAGACTCCTTTTATCTGACTTGGTCACATTTTTCTAATTCATTCTGGCTGGATATAATTCACTAGGGCTAATTTTTAAAGGTTGAATCATGATCTTGGGAGAAAGGCCCAAGCGTTAGTGTGATTTGAATTTAGGAAAAGACTTAAGACCTGCTGTTCTGGCTGACATGAAGAAGGGATACAATTCTTCTGTGAGGTCTATTGTTGCTGGTGGGAGGCAGAGATTCACTGCCCAAGATGTCCAGGCAGGCTGAGCTGGACAGGAGTGGATGATCCCTGAATAAGGTAGCAGGCATGTTGCTCTGCTCCGGGGTTGAGAGAGACTGTCATGGAAGGGGCCATGCGCTCCTGCTGTGAGGGGATGAAGCTGCTTAGCAGGTGCTCTGTTATACCTGAGGGGAGACTGGGGTTATGCAGTATTCACAGTGTGAATACCTCCTCTACTGCTAATGGCACTGGGATTGTTTCCAGTTTGGACATGTGCATAAAGCTAATGTTCTGACCATCTTTTGTAGATATGAGTAGCTTCTTTCGTACTAGTGTAACTTCATATATTTTGTTTTCCAATGTGCTGTGCTCTAATGTTATGGCTAATGTTGATGTGCTTTAATGTGATGGCTAACGTTGACCCAGGAATCACCAGAGAGTCATGGCTCTGGGCATCTGCAGCAATTATCTACATTGTGATTATTGGAATGGGAAGAACCACCCCAAGTATAGGTTGCACTGCTTCATAGGCTGGGATCCTGGGCAGAATAAGAAGGAGAAAGCCAGCAGAGCACAAGGATTATTTACAAGAAACAGTTCTCTGCTGCTTTACTGTAGATGTAATGGGATCAGCTGCCTCACTTTCTACTACCATGATATTCTCACCATAATGGACAGCACCCTCAAACTGTGATCCAAAATAAAACATTTCTTAAATTGCTTTTTATTGCAGGATATTTGATCACACTGTGAACCCCAAGATTGTGTCCTGGAAAAACCTGTTTCTTGTTGTGGTGTGGCTTAGCCCTAAAATACAAGAGCTTTCTGTTTATTATAAACAGGATTAAATAAAATTAACTATAGGCCAAGAGGAAGAGCAAACAACCAATTGACAGGGATGAACATAGGAAAAAAAAAAGAGTTAGAGGAAGTACAGAGGACAAATAGAGAGATGAACATGAAGTAGGAAGGAGAGAGATTCAATTTGAAGGGTTTTTAAGACAGTATGAAGAAGCGGCTTTTTTCCCTCTGGGAAGCTGGCTGAGGAGGAAGGTCAGCTGGGTGCTTTCTCTGCCTCTCTGAACTAGCAGGCTTTCACTGCAATATCTGGGTCTCAAGTCTTTATTTGTAAAATTGAGCAACTGGAATTTTGTTAAAAACAGCAGCTTTTCTCAGGATATTTTGTTAAAGCAGTACAAAAAGTAACTTAAAGCACTTAAGTTGTCAAAAATATGACCAGTAGAATCACCCATAAGTCCTAAAATAAGTCCTAAATCTTTTTGACAATTCTCCGTTATTCCTCAAACATTTCCTTACTTTCTCGAGTGACTTGGGCATAGTGATGGCTATCCTTGGTTGACAACTTATTTACATCCAGAATTAATTAAAGGCCAAAAATCACAGGAGGTCACACCTGTGAGGTAATTGTTCTTAATTTGAAGTAGGATGATCCACCTCTAATCTAGATCTTTGGGAAACCCACTAATCTGGGCCTAATCTGGGCCACTGGAAAAAAGATGCTTTTGCTTTTTGCCTGCTTGCTTTTGCCTTGCTAGTAAGTCCATTCCTTCACTGGCATTAGAGCCTACTTCTTCAGGATTCTAGTGTATACTAGAAGACCAGCTGAGACATCCATTCAGTGGTCTGAGCAACTACTAGATTTTTGAACTTTCCTTTCACAGACTATCATTGTTGAATTAGTTGGACCATAGCCTGTAAGTCATTCTAACAAATCACATACCTACATACATATGTAGGTATATTTACATCCTTACTTAAATCCTTACAAACACAAGTGTGTGTGTATGTGAGAGAGAGGTTCATTTTCAAAGTTCTGTTTCTGTGGAGAACCCTGATTAATACAGGCGTCTTGCAATATCTATGAGCCTGACCCAGAACCTAGCCATTTTCCACGTATACCTGGCATTTTAGCCAAAGATAGTATTTAGACACAAAGATCTAGGTCCCTAGATAGACTTGTAGCCACTTATCATCTTGTCCAGTCAGTAAGTAGTCATAGCTTGAAAGGCCAAGATAAATGGGTACACATCAAGCCATGGATTTTTAGTGGTATTTCAAATTGAAATGTTGTGGAACAGGTTTTTTTTTCTTAGTTTGTATTCACAGCTCCTTTTCTCATAATAAAACTCCAGTTCCCAACACTATTACATTTATACACTTGCTTTATCTTACAGCAGCCCTTGCTTCATAATCCATGAAATATAATCTGTGTCCTGTGAGTTCTCACTAAAGAAATAAATGTGTACCTCCCACAATGTCCTTGATCTTTCGTCTCCTGACTGGACCACAGACTTTAAAATTCCAAAGACTTATCATTTATAGTTACTCTGAAGCCTTAATTGCATCCGGCACAATTTATTTATTTTGCTTTTAAAAATAAAAAAATCAATTAATATAATTTGAGGCACTGTGATTATTATTCATTGAATCATGTAAATTTTCTCATTCTAAACCTTAGCCCACAAAAGTTATGGCAATTTTCTATGGTTCAGTAATGTATTTTTATTAAATAAACATTTACATTAAGACCAAAATATTCCTTTGGGTCAGTAGGAATGTTTTCTGTTCTGCTGAGAATATTCTGAAATTTAACGTCAAATAGATTCCCCTTTTTAAATGCCAGAGGTTTCGTATGCTTATGCCAGATTTTTGCTTGTCTCATATTCATACCACAACATTTTTTAAAAGATTTTTTTGTTTTGTCTAGAGAATTTGATTGCTTTTAATTTTGCTTGATGGCAGAGGGATCATTTGACTTCTAAATTATATTCATAAGATATTTGAGCTTTGAATCATATTTGTGTCAAGTGCATTGGATTGGCTGCTGCCCAACTGTCGTTAAGGGATCCTTGCTTCTTACTCTCTGAGTTTATTTCAGTCTTTCTTAGAATGCATGGCCGTTTTCTTTCTAGATATTCCCTCATAAAGTTTGGTGTCCTATGGACTATAGCATGCTCAGCCCTAAGTGGGACTTTCCTGTCACACCTTCCCAGCAAGACTCAAGGATCTTCTCAGACAAGGGTCAGAAAGATAGCAAGAGTCAAAGTAATATCCAGGGCACAGTGTTGTCCAGACACAACAGGATGAGTACAGATATAAACTTACAGTGATTGTGATAGCAAAACAAACCTTGTGCAAGCTCCAACCAGACAAAAATCCCAGCACAGAGGTGGGAAGGTAAACAGAAAATCCTGCCCATAGCTGGGGAGCTATTGGCATTTGATAGCTTCTGGAAGAGAGAGTCAGTTTTCTTTAATTATGTGACCCCTGGTAGGTTGACCAAATATCAGGGCAGGCCTGACACTCAAGACTAGCTAGACAATACAAATTGGGTTTGATGGGGGAGGGAGGAGGGAGAGAAAGTAGTTTTACATTTGGTTAGGAAGGAATAGAAAGTGGAGAAGGTGGTAATGAGGGAGTTGGGGAAGGGACAGTGAATATGTTTTGTGGTTCTCCTCCTGACTGGGGGGTTGTTTCCCACCAGCCCAAGAAGTCAGAGAAGCAGGAGACAATGTGCAGAGCTTGGAAGGCCGGAAAGCACATATGGAGATCAGATACTCCGGAAACCACTTCAGGGAGCCAGTTCCACTTTAATTCCAGAGAAGAAAGGATATGTACCCCTTGGGGATTGGGTCGGGGCTTCAAGGACAGGTGTACATAATTGGTTAAAGTAGGCATTTCAAGGATGCTTGATTTGCATTGAACAGCATACTCCTATCGTAAGAACAGGAACACAGTACCTAATTATCTTATAGATGCAGGGAGAGGAGGAGCTAGCAGAGAGCTGTGTCAAATGCCACGTATCAAATGTGGTTAAGGACATCAATGTCTAGAGACACTCTCCAGGTGAAGTCAGGCAAAGAGCAGGGGGCTTGGCTGGCTATCTGGACTTGGAGCACTGTAACCTCAAACACCAGGGTCCTTCCAACAACGTTTAAAATATATGGAATGAAATTCTCAAACAATTAATAAAAATATTGCACAAAAAAAAAATGTTGCTGGCCTTTTTGTCAGTTGAGTTTTATGAGTGTTCAATTGACCAAGTGAGTATGAAGCTGAAGTGGCCTCCTTTCGTTCCCACACCTAGCTTGTGGATTTAGGGGTGGACAGTAAGTTTCCCTTAGGATACTAACGGCCCATCTGCCTCCACTCGCCTGCTGATGCCAGGCTGACTTCTCCTCCTTCTAGTTAGCTTACTCTCCCTCCTCTCTCTCTCTCTCTCTCTCTCTCTCTCTCTCTCTCTTTCTCTCTCGGTCTCTTGGTGCTGTTTGAATTTCCCCTCCACTCTCCTCCCATCTTCCCTTCAGTGTCTTTCGGTCTAAAGCATGTGTTTTCGTTCTCCATTATTCTATTAATTTTCTCTGCTTCTGCAAGTTCTCCATCTTCACATTTTGCAGTGTCTCTTGGATGGATGCCAGGTCCCTTACATTTCATTCTACACTCCAAGACCCAATTTCTAGATGGCATCTTGGCTGTATTAGGTAGACCTTTCTCTGTATTTTCTTCTATATATTATACTGTTTTTTTGAGATTTAGAAAAATACTATTTCAATTTTTTCTGTGTTTTGATGTCCTCCGATACTATACAAAGAACTTTTTCATGGAAGATTTTTCTTTTTTATGATTTGTGGATGTAATGCCATCATATCTTCTTTGAGCGTTTCTGAGACTAGGAATCAAAATATTATATGGCACACAACTAAGAGAAAAATCACACATTAAAAATGTTTGCATTGGGGCTGGAGGGATGGTCCAAGAGCAAACAGTATTTATTGTTCTTGCAGAGGGCCCAGGTTTGGGTCCTAGCATCCACATAGCAGCTTCCAAGTGCCTGTAACTCCAGTTTCAAGGGACCCAGTACCCTTTTCTGACC
This sequence comes from Psammomys obesus, assembly GCF_907164565.1. Classification (NCBI taxonomy): domain Eukaryota; kingdom Metazoa; phylum Chordata; class Mammalia; order Rodentia; family Muridae; genus Psammomys; species Psammomys obesus. The sequence continues at coordinate 11,241,185 of NW_026591918.1, read as the reverse complement.
TCTGCCTGCTCATGCACACATGCGGCGCACATACATACAGCAGGCACACACACAAAGAAAATTAATATATTTTCAAAAAATGTTCCTATGGGAGTGAATAAAAGTAGCAATATGATAAGGGAATTGACGTCTCCAAGAACTACAAAATTGAAACAAACATGTAAATGAAGAAAAAAATTCTGAAATAAAAAAAAAAACCCATAACCTTCTTCATGTAAAAAGCATATATATTATAAATAAGAAAATACTTGCAACTTAAAAAAAAAAGCTTAGTTAAGAAGTTCACTATAACTGATAGATAGACTTTCGACCAAGAAGCAGAAAGTGCGAGGCGCTGTTCATGTGTTGCTGCAGCTGCTGAGCAATCAGTGCACAGGTCTGGGGAGAGCACTTTATCGTATTTCCACAGAGAGTGAAGGGGTTGCAGACATTAGGAAGGCAACAAGAATCGCTCTTCATCATTTGACACAAGACTTCTTAAGAAATAAGGTAAGTGCTAAGCAACAAGAACTAATGATGCACTTCCGAGAACCTAGAAATGAGAACCCCTATTCTGAAATCGCAAATGCAGAGCTAACTCAATTCAGGATCTGGCTACGCTGCCAATTGGTTTTAACACACTCCGAGGAAGCCAGCACTGGCTTCTCGTATGAGCTCCTTCCCCCGGAGAACTTGATTTATTAACTATTCGTCATCATCACTTCCTCTAAATGCCAAAGCTGTGCTGACAGTGTCAACATGACCACCTCTGCCTTCCACCTTTTTGCTGATGAGTGTGTTTTCTCAACATGAGGCTCATTTGCATTCTGAATAGCCTGAAACAAAATAGAGAAGCCAGTGAGGAGCTCAGGCAGTCCTCATGGTAGGCACCAGCCCTGTCCTGCTCTCTCGCTCTCTCTGTCTCGCTCCTCTCTATGTGTGTGCACACGCATACTGTCAGCATTCTTACTAAGGCACTTCAACGGCCAATACTGGCACCCACGTTCATCTCCCTTTTTTTTTTCTTCCCTCACTCTTGTCCCTGTGGCCTTAGGTCCATAGCATTGCCATTATAAGCATTCATTCTACTGGCCATAACCCAAAGAGCTGTGATTAATGCAGGATCAGTCTGTCTTTCATTTGCTAAGGTCCACTCTGACTTCTTGAGTATGGCCAGCTTGGCTGATCCATTTCCTTTTGCTGTAAGCAGGTCCCAGATTTCTCAATTCCATTCCTGCAGCCATCCCCATAGCTCTCTTTGCTCCCATTCTCTCACTGCTAACATTGCTGGAAAGAAGAGACCAAACATCTCTGCCTGCACGGGGGAAAGAAGAAAATAAAAATGGAAGAAAAAACCCACTGGTAAGTGTTCTTCAGCAGACACTAGATCCTTCCAAACATTAGATTAAGCCTCAAAGACTGTAGGAAATGAAATTGCATCCATTTTAGTGACATAAAAATAACAATGCAAAGAAAATTGAGAAACTGAGAAGGAAAATGAGAATAAATACATAAAAACAATTCCCTTAGATGAAGTTAAGAAGAAAATAATGTTGAAGGTGGGACTCGGGGAGCAGCAAACCTATAAAGTCAGTGGCTGAAACAGGCACATACACAAGTACAGTCATACCCAAATGCTAGTCAACATGCATCGCCATTAGAAACTGTTCTAAAAAGAGTTACAGGGAACTTAGCAACGATGTTATTTGAAGAAAAGAAATGAGACGTGAGGGAGATAGGCTCATTGCGGTATATTTCTAGCTGACTCTACACCAACCTACGGGCACTGTGTATAGATAAAGGTAGATGTTAGCACAGCTGTGTTCACATATAAACCTGTGTGTATTCACTTAAGTATGTGACATACCTGTGTGTGAGTATGTGCATGTTTATCTTTAGGTATATATCTAAGCATGTATATGTCTCTACATGCATATATATGGCTGAATATACATGTGCTGTGTGCATATCTATGATTGCAGATGAATTTATGTATCTGCGAACATCTTTCTGTCTTTTCACCAATGGGCATATAACTAAATCTTTTTCAAATAGAAGAGATCACTAACTAGAAGACATGACAACATAATAAAAGTGGTTGTCCCTGGTAGCAGAATTGTGAGCTTTTTCTCTTATGTATTCACTGCTTCATATACCAAGAGACAGTATAAGCTGTTAAAATAAGGGATCCTGGGTCCTAGTTGCATAGTTTGGACAACTCCTTGGGCAGACTCTGTGTGCCTGTTTGCTCTTACGTACCGAAGGAAGAGGCAGGTGGGCTCGGCGGTCTTCTACAGTCTTACTGGGTGTCTTGAACCTGGACTCACTGCACCTCCTCAAGCTTCACGCCTTTGTTTCCTTCCATTGCTTGAGAGCTGCTAGGGGCCAGGAAAACACTGGATGGCTTGCCCTCTGCTTCGCAGCTCCCTCTGGTATCTCTGGGAACTCTTTTTGCTCATGGTGAGCAAGTTTCGTGCTAGGGTAGCGAGTCTCAACCTTCCTAATGCTGTCACCCTTTAACACGGTTCCTCATGTTGTGGTGATCCCCAACCATACAATTATTTTTGTTGCTACTTAGTAACTATAATCGTGCCTGGGAGAATACCTAAGCTGGAAAGCTATTCCCATCTTGACCCCACCAAATTCTGTTCAACATTAGAAATCCATCCTCTTCCTTTTGGAATACTGGCTTGTGTCTTCGGGAGAGAACTGGAAAGGTAGAGAGGGAGAGCAAAGCTGAGGGCAGATGCTGTCTCCTAAGTAAGGCAAAGTGTGATTAAGGGAGCAGGCAATTCTGCAATGCTGTCCTCGGAACTGGGGTGTTCCCAGAGCTGGAGTGCTGAGGCTGGCCCTTTAAGATCTTGACAGTGACCCTCCCCATAAGTAGACATTCGAAAGACACAACCAGAGCCAGCTGTCCTCGCTGTGGCCCACACGAGGGAGCAGAAGGTTCCACTTGCTCTCAGTCTCACTACAAACAAACTGGATCCAATTAGCTTCCTTTGATGGGGGGATGCTCAGATTATTTGAGAATAACACAACCACACCATGGATAAACTTCAAAATTAGATTTTCTGGACAGTTACCTAATTAGTGAGCTAAGCAAAAATAACTAATTGGGGAAAGAATTTTCCAGTATGCACTGTTTTACCATCCGCACACACACACCCACACACATCTGTGCTGCACGCCCCATATGTACCCTCGTAAATGCGTAATGCAGGCACCGGGGACCATGGACCCCTGGACTGGGGGGTAATGGGGGGCCAAGTGATCAGGTTGTTCAAGTAAGGACTAAGGATCCATGCCCGGGGCCCTTTACTGTGGCTCCTACCTTTGTTCTTCTACTGTTGGGTTTCCTGTTTTCCTTGCACTCCTTTCCGTGGACATCATTTCTCTTTGCTGCAGTTTCAGCCTACACTTCTGGTAGAAGCCATGAAGTGCCTCTGGCTGAGGTTTCCCCGTCCCCTGCTCTGATGGCATCTGCCCACAGAGCAGAAGAGGGCCACAGGTACCAGTGTCCCCAGGGTCCCAGGGTCCCAGGGACCTTGTGTCGGTTCGCTTATTTTCCTTGTCGACTTTAAAAGGCAAACGTTGTGCCTACTTGCCAGATGAGGGCAGAGGCTAAGAAGCATACCTACTGATGTGTTCTGATCAGCTTTCTGCCACTCACACAAAATATCACCCAAGACACCCAGCTTGAAGGAGGAAAAGTTTACCTGGCTGAGAATTTCAGGGAATTTGGATTCATGGTAGACCCAGGCTCTGGGGTCTACAGTGACATAAAGCATGATTGTGGGGCACGTGGTAGAACATAGTTCTTAGCCATGGAAGCTGAAGCCAGGAAGCAAAGAGACAGAAATATTGAGGGTCTAATATCCCAAAACTCCCTTCAAGGGCATTCCAACCAGGTTTCAACTCCCGAAGGTTACACAGTTCCCAAAGTATCACAAGTTAGAAACCTAGCCTTTAACAATAAGCCTCTGGGAGCATGTGAAAGCCATTATATTACACATAGCTAGAAGCAGATAATGAGCAAGTCTCAAAATGGGTGGACATCATGGGTCTCAGGCCATCCATTCCCTCTTCAGGATCCCACAGTTGCAGCCACAGATTTTCTGCAAGTGGCATCTGGAAGCAGCTCTTTGACCTGGAAGGAACAATATGAAGACCATTAGGAAAACATGATAGGAAACGGGACGTTGACCTGGTAGGGGCAATTATGGAGGCTATTAGGAAAACATGACAGGCCACGGGATGTGCTTCTTCCCTGACTTGTAACATGGGAGAATACAGAGATCCTTCACTGTTTCCCTTCAGGTCCTCTCTGGTAGGCCAAAGTGACACATACAATATCCACCCACAGTAATCGCTGGGTCTCAGGCATTTCCATGGTGCTAATGAAAACACCATCCTTTCTACCACACAGGAGGGAAAAATCCCTCTGAGCCTCTTTTGTGGTGATAATTTGAGGAATAACATTGTCTAGAACCTCTATCCAGAGGAAGACTTTTTCTTCAATGCCGAAGTGCATCATGGAAGGATGTAGATCCTTAAACACAGTATGTGCCATGGAAAGAGACCAAAGTCTCCACCAGGAGCTCTGAGACACAAAGTGTCAAGCGAGAGATGCCTGCGGGATGTATACAGGACAGGGTATGAAGACAGAGGATGCTGGGATCTCCTGACCACACCTCACATGATCTAGGGGTTGTAATCCACTCAGATTTGTGTCAGCATTGTCATGTTCATCTTAAAACAGACTTAAAGCTCACCAGGGTCTAAAGAGACCCACAGGAGATACACATTATATTATTAACCCAAGCAGATGAGATACCTACAAAAAACAAAAACCTGAAAACATAGAAATGTGTTTTCTTTAAAACACTGTTTGTGTGCCAAGACCAGCAAGCACATGACATGACCACTCTGCATAAGTGAAGACTATCTCTCCATCTAATTGATATGTTCCAGTTGTCAGAATGGAATGAAACTGACCAATGGTCCATGGAATTCTGCAGAGAGCTCATGTCTTCCAGGAGCTCTGCTTCATGAGCCAGTCCAAAAAGTGCTGCCAGCAGGATCCAGCCCAAACGCCTTGGAGAGCCAAAGCCAAGCCTCCCCAACACCCCAGCCTTTGCCTGAAGGAGTCGAGAGAAAGAATATTCCAGAAAAGGGAACAGCTTGTGCAAAGGATACGGAGTCATGAAAGAGCAGTGCGTTCCCGGAATGGGAGAAGTTTGATGCGACAGCCTGTCAGGCCACTCAGTTCGCACGCAGGGTCTCCCTCTGTCAGCAGGCAGGAATGGGGCTAGGGATAAGGTTCCCCGCCAAGGGAGAGCCTGCATGGCAGCACACGGGGGCACATTCTTGGAGAAGGGTAGCCGAAGTCCCTGGAAAGCAGAGGGCGTTCTTAGGGTAAGTGAAGAGAAACGGGGAGAGGCCTAGGAGAAAAGGCCGCCGAAAGAGGACTTGGGAGGCACTGTCCGCGACGTAAGGTTGACATCACCACATGTTGTGGTGACTTCGGCAGGGACCCCCCGGCATGTGTGCTGCTACGGTGTGTGCTGTGGACAGGGTGAATCCGGGGGGCAGAGCTGGCTTCTGCTCCACTTCTAGGGGAGACAGAAGCACTCTTCTACCCCTCTGCCCCAAAGGCCTGGGATCTAATGTGACTTTGCAAGCCGAGGATGGTGGCACACACTTGTAACCCCAGCAGGCAAGGAGACTGAGGCAGGAAGGACTTTGTGAGTTCAAGGCCAGCCTGGGATAACTATCTAAGCCTATCTCAAACAAACAAACAAACAAACAAACAAAAACAGCAACAACAACAAAACCACCCTTTCAGCACACACATAAGCATACACACACATACACACAGAGAGAGAGAGAGAGAGAGAGAGAGAGAGAGAACTACCACCATCAACAACAAAAATCTAAAACAAAACAAAGCAAAACATAAATACCAGACGAACTTTGACAACAGAAGAGAAGAAAAGCTGTTCCTACAAGTCATGGCGCTTTGTCGCCTGTACCTGGTTCCTGCAAGGCCATCTCCCTTTTGTGTCCTGTGGAGGCAGACTAGGGAAATTGATAACTGTAGGTCCAACTAGCACGGCGGAGGGCCCAGCCTGGGCTGCTCCACCCCACACATGGTTGCCATGGCCATCCCACTTATCTGACCCCTTGCCTCCATGCCATGGCCCCCGCCACCCCCTGATGATGTCAACAGAACTTCTTTTCTTCCCTCAGCATAGTGCTCCTGGGGTTCAAGGGAACTTCAAGGCTGGGACTGTTCTGTTCGGCAAGTGTATGGGAGCGGCAGCCTTTGAAAGTATCCAGGAACCTGCTGGGCCTTTCTTCCCAAACGCCAGTGGGCAAGGTGCTTGGCAGAGCCACAGCCTGCACTGTGAACAGGAGCCAGGCAAGCCGCCAGCCGCCCAGCATGTCCTCAGAACAGTGTCCAAGGAAGCTTTCCAGGAAACCAACAGAGCCATGGAGGTGCTGCTTTCAGCCCTGAGCGGGGTTAGAGTAGGGAGGGGCTCACTCCCATGTGTGTCTGGGTCTGTGGGCGGTGGGGACGGAGCAAGCAGAGCAAAGTCCCAGTCCCAGAACCCAGAAAACAACCTGGTCTATGTCTGTGTCACCCAACAAGACCAGGGGCATGCTACACGATCACACGGAAGTCAACAGTCACAGGTGCTACAGTACGGTTGTGGCCTTCACACAGGTGGCCAAGGGGAGAAGCTAGCCACCAGAGTGCCCTCAGGGGCACCAAAATGCATGGAAGGGAACAAGAGGCAAAGCCCGTAGGGCATAGGAAGGTGCCACTGGCTTCTCCTAAGGCTCTGCTCACATGGTCCCCCAACCATCTAAGACCTGCTCTCCACACCCCTCTCTGTAGCTCATCCCTCTGAGAGCACTGTGATCGACAGCTGCCAGCACCTGGCAGAGCCTTCTAGTCCCCACACGGGGCACAGGGAGACTCCCCAACTCCTGGTGCCTACTCACTGACCCATCAATGACTCCAATCAGTCCATCATCCATAACACAGCTATAGCTTTCTCTGGGTGTGGTGTTCCAGTGAGCCCTACCATACTGGAGACTACACCGCTTTTGCTCCCACTCCAGCAAAGACAGGCCAACGGTAAGCCCCATGTAATGTCCTTGGCTATTTATATGTAAGTGTGAACTACAGTGCCGTGCCCCAAGTGCCGTGCCCCAAACTTGGAGCATCTCACCAAATGCTAGTTAATAAGCCTTTTTTCCTACCAGGCTGGTATTGGCAGGGTTCAGTGGAATAAGGAAGAGCAAGCTTTGTCCTAATCCCCAGAACTTCTAGGGAGGGAGTTTACCTTTGTCTGCAGCTCGATGTTAGAGGTAGTAATGCCTGCCATAGGGCTCAGAGGAGAAGAGGGCTCCTTGGGGAGCTGGTGTGGAATTGTGGGTGGCAGTAGAAAACACCAGGAATGACCCAAAACAGATCTTAAGAAAGCTCTGGATTCTAAGAGACAGATGCCGATTGGTTAGAAGCAGGGTGAACCCACATAGGGAAGAGCAAAGATGATCTTGACCACAGGCTTCAAACAGCCCTAAGTGTGAAGCTGAGCTGGAGCTGTGTCCACCGAGGACGGAGGGAAGCCATGTATGATAGGGTAGGGCAGACAGAGCACAGGAAACTTGCAGGAGCACTCAGAAAGTGAGTGGCAGGTCAAGCCAGCCACCTGGGGGCAGTAGCCCTCTTTGTACATAGTCAGGCAGGGTAGAAGCAGCCAGGGGTCAATGGCCTCAGGAACCCAGGACCACCCTCCCTATAGACCCTTCCCTAACTATCATCACTGTGGTTTTCTTTCCGCCTTGTCTTGAACATTCTAGCTATGTGCTCTCACTATATTTTCTCTGCCAGACTCACCTGCATTCATTTGAAATCAAATGCCACAGCAAGGAGGATGATACTCACATTTTTCCCAGCTGTGTTCTCTGACACACAGTGGTCCTTGACGCCTGACTTGCCCCTGCCTGCTCTGTACAGCTTTGCCTGGGTTCTTGGGCCAGCCCCTCTAGCTTGGGCAGGCCCAGCTGCAGTCCCTCCTCAGGGGGCCCTCTGCTCTTCACGCTCTGTTGAGATTTCTCAATGGACTGTAACTTTCTTTTTAGCAATCCTGTTTGGCTTCAAAGTCAAAGCAGATTGTTCTCTTCAGGGACTGCAGAGATGTTCAAAGTTTGCCTCCCAGAAATGACTGAGATACGTTGGAAGTGCTAAGACAGACAGACAGACACACACACACACACACAAACACACACACACACACACACACACACACACACACACACACACACTTTGCCCTTGGTCTTCAAATGCAAATATTAAAATCTGCAGACATAAATCAGCTATAAAAACTTTCATGCTCTCTTTAAAGCCAAAGCCCAAAACTTAAATTATCCTTTCCAAGAGAGGACTGGTCAGCCTGGCATTAGAAACCTAGAAGGCAGAGACTATAAGAGAGAATTGTCAGGGTTCTAGGGCCACTCTAGCTCTCTCAGCCCTAAATGAAGGCCGAGGAGAAGACCAGAAACCCATGAATAGCCCTGTCATGCAATTTCAAGTGGAGATTACTGCAAGGAAGAAAGAAAAAAAAGGCCCCTGAGGAGGCGCTATTACCTAGAAACACAATGAGCAGTGCTGAAAAATGAAGAGAGAGGAAAAGTGAGGTGTGAGAGTGAGGAAGATGAGGTCCAAGGGAAAACTGGACTCAGGTCATTCAGGCAAGAGTTAGTAAATTTTCTCTGTAAGGGGTGGGTGCTCTACAGGTGGCAATTATTTTCAGTTTGGGTGTTAACAGCTGTCTCTGTTGAATCTATTCAGCTCCGCCTTTGAACAATGAAAGCAATATATAGCTGACTAGGTTGTGCTGTGTTCCAGGAACACTTTATTGACAACAATGCGCTGAGTGTCAGATTTGGCCAGATTAACCCGCTGAAAAGCATCTGAAGATTCAGCATTCTGAAGGCTATTGTTTGGCCTTCTTTATTTTGGAGAGAATATTGTAAAGTATCGCTTTTATCTAATACGATATTTCAAAGGTCAAGGATAAAGTAAAGTGACTTGTACTAAAAGATCCCTCTGGCTGTTGGTTGGAGAAGAGAATGTGAGGGCTCTGTGCACACCAAAGCCCTCCCTGAAGTGGCTGCCACGGTAGGTCAAGCTGCCCACCTCTGTCTTCATGACAGAACCGCATTCACCAGTTTGTGAATTCAGACACAGGCACGCGATCAACATCAAGCATACACGTCCTAAATTAAAAGAGTCAAGAACAATTTGCTTTCTTTCTCCTACCATGGTGACATAGATTCTGGAAACTGCCACTGTGAGTCCTTGATAAAATGGAGCAGAGACACCCATTGCAGTGCAGTGCATTTGTAATAAGTGCAAGAAATAAACCTGATATTTTAAGCCACCAGGAGGTGAGAGCTGTCTGTGTCTGGGGCCAGCCTACCTCGTATGACCTAGAATGGTATGTTGTCAGATGAGAGGAGGTGGGCCTATGGAGGATAAGTCTTCATGGTAAAGCTGTGGTGCTCCTGATGGACACAGGTTGCCCTGTGTTTGGATATAGAATAGAAGAGGACTCGTAGTTCCGGAATTCTGGTTGAACAAGGTGAGAATGCACACAAACAGGAACTGGGTGAAGTTAATTCAGCCAAGCTGGCCAGGTTTAAATACTGATTGAATGTGTATTTGCTGTGGACTTGGACAACTAGCAAGCTTTCTTATGGAAGTTTCCTCATCTGTGAAATGAAAATAAAAGCAACATTTACCGCATGGAGCCATCTGCAGTACTTATGAAGATCATTTTCTCAAAGCACCCAGTCCCAGGCACAAAGTCTCTCCAAGAGAAACGTCAGTTCTTGCTGTCCTTAATGTCATCATGCATACGTTCGGTCAGTTCCTTGTGCTTAGTAAGTCATGGGCTCTATAAGCCAGTGCCCGGAACTCCAGAGCTGGCAGGAGGAGCCTGGCTCAGCCTTACTTCCAGTGTCTGTCCATCCAGATGCTGGCCAGCCCTGGCTGAGTGTCACAGAGTCATGTAGTAGGAAAATGGGCACCTTACATCCAGGAGCAGAGACAGATCCATTGCATAACCAACAGAGAGTGGAACAACTGTTGTGGACGGGCAAAGAGAACACACAGAAAAGTTCCTAACACTGAAAAGCAAGATGGTTCTTGAACGAAAATGAGGACATAACCGTTCCAAGGTACGGCGGAGGAGGCTTTTTATTGTAGATATGAGGGAGAGCACAGCCAGAGGCATCTGGAAGAGTCCAGGGCAAGAATGTAGCAGACTGAGCATGACCACCGGACTGAACTGGGCCATGAGATAGGGGCAAATGGGCAGAAGAGAGGAAGAAAAGAGAGGGAGGACCAAGAGAGCAAAGGAAACCAAAAGCTAGAGAGAGATAACCAGGAAAGAATGTAGCTGAAATGGCTGAGTTATATAGGAATCAGAAGCTGTGGGAAGGGAAGAGAAGTCCCTGAGCTGAAGAGGTTTAGGGGAGGAGCATGGTCAGAAGAGCTGAAGGAGCCACAGGGACCGAGTGAGCCTTGGGGTGGATTAATAGAGACCACAGGTAATCATTCGTACTTTGAGATCTGATGGTGGGGCGATGAATGAGGAAGAGGGCTGACAGAAGGAGGCTACAGATTAAAAGAGACTGAAGTGACAGGAGAAGCCAGTTCAGTGTGGAACCTGATTCGCACATTGGATTAAAACATGTGATAAAATCTCCCTTTTGGAGTAGCTGGGAGAATTTGTAAATGAGCTGTTGGGTATGACACAGTATCGCAGTGTTATTCTTAGGTGTGATAATGAATCTATCTGTTATACTGAGAAAAAAGATAATACAAGCTGAATTGTTTAAGGGTACAGAGACTTGATGTGCACAACTAACAAACAGCTCGGCAAAAGTGAGCAATGAGTTCAGAGGCCAAATGGAAATGGTGACAGGATGAGGTAGGGGGCACCCTGGGGTCCATGCTGCGCTTTTAACTTCGTGTGAATTTGAGATGTTTATGATAATGTTGGGAACAAAGCTTGTCACAAGTTGATGCGCAGTTGAGTCATGCTGTCAGCTGGAGATTCCCCTCACTGTCTATCCCTCTCTTAGAATAGGAAAAAGAGAGCAGAAAGAAAAAACAAAACAAAACAAAACAAAAAAAAAAAAAAACAAAAAAAAAACAGCAGACCGGTGCTAGATTCCAGAGCATAGACAGTTGGAAAGAATGACTGAAAGAAAATTCCAGTGAAAGTGTGTGTGTGTGTGTGTGTGTGTGTGTCTGTGTGTGTGTGTCTGTGTGTGTGTCTGTGTGTATGCATGTGCTGTGTGCTGCACTGAAATAGCTGACAAAAGCTTATGAAAATGAAGTCTCCCCTGAACATTTCCCCCAAAACTAAGGAGGCCTTTCCTCTTTCTCCCCTCCTGGGCTTAGAAATCTCCTCCTCTCTCTTCACCATATGGCCCAGTCACACTAGCTGGATGAATAATTTCATGTCACTTTATTGGCTGGGTGACCCATGAGTTTAACAGTTGTATTTGAATGAGAGTCGTAGCTGCGTACAACGGCCATTAGCACCAGCCTGCGGTCACCACTCCTCCAGTGAACCGGAGTTCCCCAAATGCTGACTGCTTATGAAATGTAACGCCTGGGAAATACATACCAATTGAGTGTTCTGTGTGCACAGGGTGTCAGTCATTACTTCAGAAAGGAAAGGGACAGAGAACAAAGGCTGGGCTGAAGGATCGGAGACATCCTGGCTGCAGGAGCCCTCGGAGAGTGAGCAAGAGGAACAATAGTTAGGCGCCAGCGCTCTGGCTCCATCCAGCTCTTGCTTGGGATAACGCATTCATCAGCTACTCTAGCATACCTCTGATTCACACACACAGACACACACACACACACACACACACACACACACACACCTGACATGACATGAACTATCCCTGGGACCTAGAAGTCCACCCACCTAAGAAACTAGGTGTCCGTGCCCCCTTTCTGGATGTGCCAACTTTCTCCTCCAAGAACTGCTTCCTAAGTCCAGGTCTCCGTGCCTAACACTAGTACCTCCCTCCAAGAGTCGCTCCACAGGCCCTGGCTGTCTGGCATGGCTGTCTGGCATGCTTGTAGGCAATCGGGGCCACGGCTCCGTCCTCAGATCGTTGCCCCCCTTGTCTCCAGGGCCTCCCTTCCTCACCGGACCACTACACAGCCTTTTGTCGGGACATTCTAAAAGTATTTCTCTCAAGATGTAGCTATGCATATGCATACACTCACGCTCATGGACACATGTGGGTGAGAGAAAGCAGGTTCCAGAGCCCAGTTCCGTGGGGTGGGGTCAGAGCCACCAAGGTTTAGTTCCACACATTTTGACTGCAGACCTCATGACCTCAGCCCACGCAGTTCAACCTCCTGAGTCTTAGTTGTTTTTTTGTTTGTTTGTTTTTGTTGTTTCCCAAAAGTTGAATGGTGACTAGCTGTGATGTGTAGCCACTGCCTGACCTGCTGTCAGCACCCACATACGTCAGCCTACTTCAGCCAGGTGTCGGCTGAAGACTGCAGCAGGCCATACGACAGACCTGGAGAGACCAACAGGAATGTTTGCTCCTTTGTATTGACTTGACTTGGGGAAGATCCCTTTGGCTCTATTCTGCTGGCAGTGAAAACTCAGAAATGCTTTCTCTTCTTTCCTTCTCTTTTCCCTCCTTCCATGAATCCCACTGACAATGAGGTGCCAGGGATCAAGCACTTCCTGTCCCTAGGAGGAGTCACTCGTGACCACACCTCCCTTCTGCTCCCTGGATGTTCCTTGACATGGAGTCTGTCCTTGTAAGAATCTTGTCCACACCACTCCCAAGCAGGGAAGGTCTCAGGAGCATCTGGAAGTAACATTCTTCTACTCATTCTTGCTGTGTGTGCCCCACCTTACCAGGTAACATTTATCTCTCTCTTCCAACAAACTTCAGGCTGGGCTGCAAAGTGGTAGACTGAATTCATACAAAGTCCCACTCCTTTCCTACCAGACCATTCAGCCTGTGGTCACTCGATGACCCAATGGGCAGGCAAGGCACAGATGTAGGGAAAGGTGAGGTCATGTGTGGGGCATGCCGATAACTAGATGGCAGCTATCCACACCTGCAGACATGGCTATAACATGGCACATTTAGCTGCTTGTTGACCCCAACCCATGTACCCGTATCTTGACTTGAAGACAGCAATCAACAGTCTTATCAACTGTAGATTGGGCAGCCAGTTCTGCAAATGGAAAATGTCAGACTTCATGTTCCCTACTCTGGAGTGGGTGCCATATGTTGGTTCAGTGACTGGAGAGGGGACTCAGGCTTAAACTCTGTTGACAACTGAGTCTCTCCACATGGAACAAATGAAAAACACTGAGAAGATGAGAAGGGAGCGAGAGCATGATATTTACAGTTTATTCTTTTAAAAATCCCATTTCTGATTTTTGAACAAAAAGGTCTTGCATTCTTATGCTTTCATGTCTCTGTTTGAGCTCCCCAGCTGCTTCCGGAGGATGTAGAACTACAGCTACGGAAAGCTGCAAGCATGGAGTGAAACCAGCCCAGATGAGGCTGTGTGAGGCACAGGTAGAAAAAACTATGGAGACTGGGTGTTCAAGTGTGTTAGAGCTCACATCATGTCACCAACATGATCCAAGGCTGTGCACAAGTTGTAGGATTTAATGTTTGCCCACCAGTTCCAAGTCTTGTTTTGGCAGGGTCCTTCATGTCACCCTCTTTATAATGTGGTGTTCATCCTGTGTCACTGTTCCAATAGGAACCTTCATTTTTCTTTCACAGAGATGCCCCCTAAGACTTTGCCTTGAGTCCCAGAAAAGAATTCAGCTTTTTGAGAAGTATTTTGAACTTCTCAAATTATGAAACCTCTTGAAGAGTGAACGGATGAGTTTCAAAAGGGAAATGGACGGGGGATGGGAGATGGGGGGTCACGAGCAGCACATTCTGGCTTTGAGTTTGAAATTTCCTCCACTGTGTCAAGTGCTTGACTACTTGCCGAAGCTCCAGTGGCACTGTTTTGGGAGGTTTGCGACATGAAGCTGGGCTGGAGGACACGGGCGGATAGGGGTTGGCCTTCAGTGGTTACTGTGTGGCTCGCTGTTTCCTGGTCCTGTCACCATGTGAGAAGCCAGGCCACAGGCTGTCCTACCGTGGAGCCCTTTCCTCACACCGTACTTGTCAGCTGTCTTGTCACAGTGATAACAGTGAAGCTAAATGAGCAGACAGCAGACTCTAGAATCACATGCTGCTTTCACCTGAGGCCCCAAAACCTAAGCACAGTCCTAGGTAGGGGAGAAGAGGGAATCTCAGTGGACTGAGTCTATTGTTTTGTTTTTAATTCCATATGACCTCATTTGTCAAGTTTGACAAATTCCTCATTTGTCAATTTCCTTAAAGCCATTTCGGAAAATCCTTGCTCATGCCCCTGAAGTACTCTCCCCTAGTAGTTTGAAAGCTGTGGTCTTAACAGCAAGATATTTGATCCATTTCAGACTTCAAATTCTGTACAGGATGAGACATGGGGCTTCAGTTTCATTCTGCTAGACGCGAATAAGCAGTTTCCAGGCCCCGTGTTAGGGGCTGTCTTTTCAATCATTGTGGAATTGGGACAACTTTGTCAAGAATCAAAAGGCTGACTCATAGAGAAGACAACAGTACTGTGACCATCTCCAGTACCTGGGAAGGGGAAAAATACATTTTTCTCCTTCCCTCCCTCCCATGAAAGCAACTACATAGCTCTAGTCATAAGAAACTTCCTGTCCTCTTATTATCTGGGGGGAGGGGCTATCTTCAGAGCTACTATTTTCTGACAACAAATTGTGTAGAAGTTTGCCATAAATTTTTAGATTTCATTCCTTTTGAGAATGGGTGCTAGAATAGTAAGAGTCAAGATGAGCAAGCTAAGCCCCATTCTCATTTCCTTTCTTCCCATGCTGTTCATTTCACTGTCCTTCCTGGGAAATCCTTTAATCTTGAAACTCTCTATTTCATACTCAAATGTTGTTCTGTTTTCAATTCTTTCCACCCCATGTCTTCATCTTTACTTGGAAGTTGTAAATTTTGTGGATATAGTTATGATATATATATATATATATATATTCAGTATTTCCAGGAGATATGCTTCCTCCTTGCTTGTGGCTGTCTGGGGGATTTTGCATAATTAGACTCTTTTATATATTTCAGAGAGTGTAAATGAACATTGGCTGGCAGTCCTGGGCATAAAGAAATGAATTTTAATGTACAACAAATATCCACACAGAGCACATGAACTTCCTTTGTTACCTGTTTGGAGTAATATTTATATATTGGAGTAATATATATATTATATATATTATATATATATATACATACATATATACACACACACACACACACACACATATATATATATATATCACCAACCTAAAGAAGGCAATTACAACCTCGCCAAAGGCACCATCTCCCCTCCTCCCAATTTTCTCCTGCTTCCCAATATGCTAAATGAAATAAAGCCTGTAACAGATCAAATTTTCTTCTTTAAAACTTTTTTTTTCTTTTTTTTGCATGTTGAACTGTACAGGACCCCTCTGCTGTGACCAGACAAACAGGTAATGGTTGAAAGGTTATACAAAATGAAATTATAAAAACAGACTATTTTGTCTTTTAATAAAGAAAACAATCAGATGACTGGAGCAGTGTACTTACTTCTGGATCCATTTTTGTGTTAAAAACCATGATTGTGTAAGGTCGGCCTCGGGTATAACTTAAAATGAGGTGCTGGGATCTCTCCTGCATGACGCATTTGCTCAGGATTCTGGTGCATGTTGGAGGCCTCTCGAGCTTGCCTATTCAGTACAGGGCTGTTCTTCTAGGCCTGTGAAGAATTACATTGTTGCCGCTGGGCAGTACTTTGACTCCACTGTCCACATCACTTCAGGGGTACTGTCATCTTCACAGTATTCGACATATTCTGGGGTGATCTGATGTCTTCCTTTCCCATTAGTGTCATTTTGGTTTCTCTCTCCTGCCCTACCACTAAGGCTGAGAAGTCACTACTGTCTCTCCAGCCACTGGGGTCTCTTCAGTTTCTCTTTCTGGTGTTTTAAAGTTTTTATTGTAAAGCCTTTTCCTCTCCTCAGTTAATTATATTCCCAAGCATTTTAACTTTTGAAGTTATTGTGAAAGGTTTTCTTCCCCTGACTCCTCGTCCTGTTTGTCACTAGTATGCAGAAAAGCCATCGTTGTTTTCTGTTGATTTGTGCCCTGGTACTTTGTGGACAGTTCTTATTAGCTGGAGCTTTCTGCTGGTGTTAGAATCCTTTGCACAAAGCACTTACTATCTGCAAATGGGGTGATCTGATGTCTTTCTTTCTCATTTGTATCTCTCTCCGGCCCTACCACTAAGGATGGGAAGTTAAACAGTGTGTTGAGTAAAAGGAGGAAGAATTAACATTTCTGATTTAGAGGAGAAGCTTCAGTTTTTTTCCTCTGTCCATTGTAATTTTAGCCATATCACATATGGCCTTTATTATATCGAGATATGCTCCTTCTATTCCTGGTTTCTTCAGCGCTCGATCATGACAAGATGTTGAATGCATACAATGAGATGACCCTGTCAGTTCCGTCCTTGAGTGTATGTATGTGCTGTTTCATATTTACTTATTCGAATATGTTGAACCATCTTTATATCCCTGAAATGTGCCCAGCTGGATCATGGTGAACAATCTTCTAAATGTGTTGTTGAAATTGTTTTGCAAAATTCCTATGACTTTAGACCAACCAGTTTAATATTATCTACAGCTATCCAAGAAAATTAACACATCAGTCTTCATTCTCGAACAACGGGAACATAGACATCAGTAGTTTCCAGTTCAGTGCGCATTGGTGGGGCACTGTAGTAACAGGCCTTGGGCCATGCACTGAGAAAGATGAGCAAAATGCCCATATTCCAATGCTATGTAATGTCCACAGCAGACACTGTACAGGAGCAAACAACCAGGCCATTACAGGTGGCCCAAAGAACAGAGACAACATTACAGAGAATGGCAGGGGTGTGGAAGGCAGGAAAAGCCCCTAGTAAGACCAAGAGGTAGAATCACTCATTGAGGCTTTTTTTTTAAACATTTGGACTTACCAACTACAATCTTGAGTTAGATGTAGTGAGATGTGAAGGAAGGGGTTAACTGGTAAAGTCTCAGGAGCCTGGGGAAATGAAGAATTTAGTGAAAGGAGCAACACCAGGGGAAAGAAGGCTAGTGTGGGGCTGAAGAGGTCAACAAGGGTTTGAAATATGCAACAGGACAGGAGTCCCTGCTATCCATCACTTCCATCTAATTTATCCCCAATGAGAAAGAGCCATAAGCACAGAGCTGGCCCTTCATAGCCAGCCTGGCCATGCTCACAGGGCATAAGACGTGGGCCCTGCTGGCAGCCATACTTTCTCCCATGCACACAGCCCTGGGAGAAAATGTCTGAACTACATTTGACTCTGCTGTCTCAGTGTTTCCCACTGCTTAGACATTGTAGCAGGGTTGAAAGTTGACGGGGCCATCTCTGTCAGCCTACATCTCTACTTTGTAACTATTTTTCTTCGCTTCCTAAAAGCTAAATCTGAACAAGTTTCTAAATAGCAGAGGCCAGACTGCTTTAATTAATATAACCATTGTCCAGCCTCCCTGGAGAGACAGGCTGAAAGTAAGGACACCTTTGTCCTTGCTCACTGCCAGATGCGCACAGCAGCACAGGGCCTGTTTGATCCCCACACCTTGCTTCAACACACAACAGACATACGTCATGATGATTTCTCATACTGGTTAAGCAACTCTTACCCTGGAAATCCCCTTAGAAGACACCACAGGCCTTTAGTGAGCTGACCCATTGTCCTGAACATCCAGAGAGATAGCAGCTGAAACTCACCTTCAACCTTAGGAACTGAACGTGCCCTCCGGCCTCCTGGCAATGGTGGCAGTAGCTAGTTCCCTTCCCTTGCATTTGCCTGAGGTCATCTTGTGGTTAAGCTACTGTTAGTTTGCTGGGACATGAACCCTAAGATACAAACTCTTATATTAATACACCTTCAGAGTGTCCTTTTCTTTGCCTATAGCTAAACCCTTTTGTAATCAAGTGTTCCTTCCAAAGCATTGTTGTCCCCTTTCTTTTTTTCCTTAACCAGCACATGCTCGGTAAGTTGCTTCCTAAATCGAGCATGCTCAGGATCAAAGTGCTTGACTTCTTCTGTCTTCTGTTTTCCCTGAATAAAATCCCAACTCTTCCTTTGTTGGAGGAGGGAGGTCTCTGCTTTGCAAATAACTCTCATGCTCTCCTCACCATCAGCAGTTGCTAAAGCAGCATTTCTCAGTCTATGGGTTGTGGCCCCTTTGGGGTCTAACAACCCTTTTGCATATCAGATATATACATTACAATTCAGAGCAGTGGTAAATTTAAAGTTACGAAGTAGCAATGAAATAATTTTATGATTGTGGGTCATAATCATAAAATGATTATGAGGAACTGTATTAAGGGCCTCAGCATTAGGAAAGTTGAGAAGCACTGTACTAAAACCTCTCCGCTCTCTTCTCTGCATGCTTGTTTTGATCTTTCTACTCACCAAAATCAGAAGCCATGGCATTTAGTTACAATAGGACCAGGAACCCAGGCATGTCTGTTGGGACCATGGACAACGAAATGGATTTATAAAACTTAAACACCTTCCCAAAACCCAATGTAAATGTCACACATCCATCCTCTTACAGATTGCCCCCAAGCTTATGGAATGCTGAAAGGAGAAGGAGGAAAACATCCCTGATTTTCATTTTATGTGAAAAAAATCAAAACAAACCAATTCCAGCCCACTTACTAACTCTTGGGAGGGGGGAAGCTAGGTCTATGACCCCTACTTGGCCTGTCCATGAGCAGGTTAAAGATATTTTCTCCTGGGCATCTCCCTTCTTCACTGTTTAGACACACCAGTCTTCTAGGAGGAAGATACAGGGCTAAATAGGACTCAGTGTCTGTGTCTGTATCTGAGTCTGTCTCTCTGTCTCTCTGTCTTTCACACACACACACACACACACACACACACACACACACAGTGTTTTATTGAAGCTGGTAGACTGTAGACTAACTATGGTGCTGCGTAACTTCCATCTGATACTCTTGGAAGCAGCTATGTAAAAGGCACACAGGGTCTGTCCGTGTTACCTTTTTACAACCTCATTTTACCTCAGCGTTAAGTGAGGTAAATTTTAATATTTCAAGAGCACCCTATAAAATCCACAATAAAGTAACAAAAATGCTTCCAGAGGCATTTACATATCAGCTTACTACTTGGTAAAACAAAATCAAATCAGCTTCGTCTATCGGGAAGCTGGATGTGTCCAAAGAAAAGGGAAATAGAAAGAGCTGGCACCAGCTGTCTGAGCAAGCTGGCGTAGAGCCAAAAGAGGAGCCGTTTCCACTGTCTAGTTACATGGTCTGTGTTGTCCTTTCTTTCTTTTTTTTTTTCTGTACATTAGGATATATTTTGTAATAAAAAAATAAAGATTTAGAAGAGGTAAGTGGAAAAATAAAATCATAAAGGCTTTAGAGAATAAAATCTATTATTTTTATAACTGTAGGGTGGGGACGCCCTTCTCACGGAAGGAAGACCCAACACCCAGAAGCCATAAAGGAAACAGCTGACAGGCTAATCTCAGGAAAACTAAACACTTCCGCAGATCAAAACACAGAATACAATTTAGAAAACAAATAACACGTGAGAGTTTCTAACAGACAAAGGATTCGAAGCCCAAAGTAACTCTTACAAATCGTAAGAGAGACACCATGTGACAGGAGAGTGGGCTGGAGAGGAGGCAATGCCGCATGCTAAGATTCCTGTTTTTCTTGGCCTGAGATCTCAAGATCAGAACCGTAGGTCTGAGCGTTGCACCCTCCTGCGGGCCCTGCCTACAGGACTGGCTGCCCCCCCCCCATGCCCCCCATCTCCGTGAGAGCAGGGGAGATCCTCGCGGGAGCAGACTGTCAGCCGAGCACTGTCTGAGACACATGCGCAGATGGCCGTGCCGTGTGCAGCCCTCTCAGCCCAGCCTCTTGGGGATCACCATGTGAGCAGAACTTCAAGACGGGCCCAGAAGAATGACACTTGTCATGAAATCAGATGGGAAGGAATTTGACTGCAACGACTCAGCAGGAACGAGGCAAGTCAGAGCACAGCCCCGGGAGGGCACTGTTTCTCCCATCAGGAGAAAATGACAAACGTGAGCTCCCTATAAACCACCAGAGCGTCACTGCAAAGACGGTCGGAAGCCACGTCACAGCCATCCCAGAGCCTTAAACCCTGAGCTGTGTGGCCTCTACTCCTAGCCACTCTTTCTAAAAGTTTGAGGAATGGCACCCACTCTGTGGGCAGAGGAGGGGAGAGACAGCAGTCAGATGGACGAACGAGGATGCTTTCCTGGGATTAGAGCCCAAGGCTTCATGTTTGCCCTGGTGCTGTGTGACGTCAGACCGACTATAAACAACTGATTGTTGCTGTAGGAATCTGTGAGCCGATGTGAGTGGGCAGCCGTGAGGAGCAATGGATTCATTTCCATTTGGTCTTTAGGGATCTCACATCATGAATTAACAACCATCAAAACACACACTCAAAGGATATTTTCCTGCCTTCATGGGAGCAAACAGGCCTATCAGAAATGTCAGGAATAGGGTAGAGAGGTCTGCCCATTATTGAGAGCTGGCACGGCAGCCACCCTTCTGGAAGGCAAACTGTTTACCTACCTGCATTTTTAAAAATACGCTATTCAAAATCCCACTTCCAGAAAGATGTTCTAAACGTGTTATATACATACATCGAACTGAACTGAAGATTTATATACAGCTTCATTTTAAGAGAAATTTAAGAAGCCCTGTTCTCATTGCTAAAATGAGACAAAATAAGTATAATGCGATTTATCAGAGCCAAGCAACAACCTTTGTACCAGGCCACAGAGAGAACTCCACCGTGACAAGCACAGAGGAGGGAGGCAAAGCAGACAGGCTTGGCATATTTGCAGTAAAAAGTCCCTCCTCGAAGGCTAGCTGGCAACTTCCTATCAGTGAGTGTCTAGCTTCATTCTGCTGCTTGCCCTGGCCCCGGCTTGCTTATGGAATAATGGGAAGTGTGAGGCTGTTTCAGCCCAGTGCTAAGCCCAGAAAGGTTTTAACCCTCAGTGAGGAATCTGAAGCTCATTATTAGTACATCTGCATGTGGAGATAGTACAAAAATACATAATTATTAGGTACATTAAAATCAGTGATGTATGTGTAGACATATATTTACATAATTACCCACACGCAGAAAGTAAACTAGAGAATGGTTGAACATTAATTGTATCTGGAAAAGCAATGGGCACCACCTGTAGGGAGAGGTTTACTGAAGAGGGATTTTTATGCTCTCTCAGCAAGTGTTAACATTATTTGCATCTTTCATGATGACAATGTCTGCATCTGTATAATAAAAGTAAATATCAGAGAAAATTCAAAAAGAGGAATATTAGTGTGGAAAGTGGGCAGGATGAAGGAAAAATCTGGCTGGAAAAGCACAGGAGTGCTGTAGAAAGAGTGCTGGTGAGAAAACCAGAGCAGGGGCTGATCTGTGCATGGGTTGTGGAGAGGTGGAGCAAACAGGTGTGGGACCAAACGGGCAGAGTTTATTACTCACACTGTACCCCAGACACCCAGTGTTCAAGGACTACATCCCTGATCTTTCAGGGAGGAGAGCAAAGACCAGGTAGGGATGGAAAGGAAAATGAACCTGCAGGGTGATACACTCTATTGAGAGGAAACCAAGTCTCTAGACCCATGGACAAGGGTCACAGATACAGGCCAGGAAGAAACAGGCCTATGCTTACAGTGCTTAAGCACAGCCAGGCTGTGGATGGTTCTTTGAGGACTGACAGCTCAATAAGATTCATGTAGGCAAAAGCAGTGGGGGACCCCAAGAGCTCAGCTCAGCCTTCTTCCAAGGAGCCCTAGCCAAACACACAGGGTGTGAATGCGTTGCGTTTTGCATTAAGCCAGAAATGGAAACTATCAAAGAGTTGAAGGAGGCTGAGAAATCTTGAAGACCAAGGAGGGAAACACCGGAAAATAAACTGCAAGCAAATCTCCAGGAAATAAGGAGATACTGCCTCTGTGAAATAAGAACGGATTGCCGTTAAAATAACAATAAAATAAACGTTAAAAGGATCCTTCTGAATTTCAAAAGTGCTCAGGGAAATTAAAATGGCAAACATCCAAAACAATAGCATTAAAGCAAATTCAACACAAAGACCAAGGGAAATCTTCCAAAAGATAGAATACAAACAAAGAGATGGTGCCTAGAAGAGACAGGCTATAAAAATCAGAGGCTCAGCCCCGGGGGCCCAGAACTGAAAAGCAAAGTTTTACAAAAGAGAACAGGAAAATCTGTAGAAGGGAGTCACTAATTAAATAAAATAATTAAAGGATATTTACCAGATTGTGAAGCACATGACCTCATTTGGGGGTTGGGGGGAAATTGAGCCTGGCGCAGGTCAACATGACTGCAGTCCCAGCATTTGAGAGTCTGAAGCAGAAGGCTCCCAGTTACAAGGCAGCCTGGCCGATAGGCAGGCTATGCTCTAAGCAGAACCCAGGGCTGGAGACTGGCCTCAGTGGTGGCTTGCTTGCCGCTGAGCATGCGGAAGGCCCTGGGTTTGATACCGACAGTCAAAAAAAAGCAAAACCAAAACCCAAAGGAGGAAGAGGAAAAGGAGGAGAAAGAAGAAAAAAAAAAAAAACACAGAAAAATACCCATATGGAATATGACATGCTGTGAACTCCAAGGAAAAGAGCGAAAATGTGTATGCTGTTCTCTTGCTAGGCAAGAAGTGGGATCAAAATGGCTCCAGGTCCCAGACAGCCACGCCATCAGCCAGAAGGTGGTAAAAGTGGCTGAGAGTCGTGTAAATAAAAAATTCACCACTGTGCGTAAACACGTGTGTGTTGTGTGTATGTGTCCATGGCTGTGCATGTGGAGGTCAGGCTTTGATGTTCCAGGTCTTTCCTCTACTGCTGTACAATATTTTCTTTTGTTTTTATTATTTATTACAATTTATTCACTTTGTATCCCAGCTACAGCCCCTTCCTTCGTCTCCTCCCAGTCCCACCCTCTCTTCCTCTTCTCCATTTTTCTGAGACAGAGTTTTTGACCCTCCCTGGCCATCAGTCCATGAAGGCAAATGGAACAGGTGCAACAGATGAAGAGTTTGGAAGACATGAATGTATGTACTGAAATGATGAGACCAGCTTTGGGGAGGCAGATCAATTTTATTCGGTGTGAACAGGGTTATATAGACTTTTGGGGAAGGAGTTGGGATTTCCAAGGTGGGTAGAGGTCACTGGCTGGAGGGTTAGGGCACTGAGATGCCTTATTTACATGGAGAGGCACTCCAGAAATCCCAGGTGCTTGCTAAATGTGTTCTTACGGGGGGGGGGGGGGGGGGGGGGTGGGGGGGCGGGGCGCCTGCGGGGCGGGGGGGACCTGGAGTTGGGCTGGAAACTTCCTTAAGGACTATGTGACATTCCTCACAGGGTGAGGGTGTGGGGATCCAGTCTTCCCAGGCAGAGAAGAGGAAGCCTCACCAACAAACATTCCTCCATTTTGCCCCAGGCTCGGAGCTCTGGTTGTGGCAGACAGCAGCCTTAGCAGCAGGGTTTTCCCGACAGGAGTTCCTCACTGAACCTGGAACTTGCCGCTCTGGCTGGACTGGCTGCCCAACCAGCCACTGAGCTTCACCTCTTTGAGGACTCACTGCCCACTTTGCCAGCACAGAGCTTGCAGACACATGCCAGCGCGAATGAGTGCTGGGGATCTGAACTCTGGTCCTGCTTGAGCAGCAAGCTCTTCTCCTCAGCCCCAGGCCAGAAATCTTGATCCAGGCTTCTGAGGACGTGCAAGCATGGAATCCCTTATCTGTGCAAGCGAGTGTTCGCAAAACATTTTCCCAGCATTACACAGTTCTCAGGAAGCTATGGGAGAAAATGCTTTGCCAAAGTTAGGAGAAAACCGAGTGACCAGTGAGTCCTTAAATAGGGACTCAACAAATGGAAATCCAAGGGACTTCCCAGGACCCTGCAACACCAGCCAAGCGGCTTTGTGGAGAGCATGCACTCTGCGCTGGAGCAGTCAGGCCCTGGAAGGATGTCACCAGGAGAGAAAGCCTAGCCACCATCAGCAGCATCTGCATAGGCTGCAAGGAGAGAGCCCTTGCAGCCCAGCCCCCTTGCAGCCCAAAGCCTAGGGCCAAATAGTAAAAGAACACTAAACAAAGGGGGAAACAAAGAGTTGTACCAAATAAGAAATGTGCACCCCATGGCTCAGCTGTGAATAATGTGAACATAGTCATAACTATGTAAATAGTGAATATTGATTTAGCCAAACATTACTCTCTAACTACCATGACGAGGCCGAGTGGAGGAGAGGAGAGCTCTCCTCTGTGCCAGGAAAGGGGGCTTAAAGGCTGAATCCTCCTCTTCCATCCTAGGAATTCATTAAAAAGCATAGAAACTGGAAAATCAAGAAATGATGATCTAAGCATGCTATTTTAGAGTAAAGAGGGAAGTACCAGGAGAAACAGCAACCATTTTTAGCAACTGCCTCCAGGGAGGGTTTCTGCTGGAAGGGAGTGCTGGTCTGTCTTATAAGCCTCACGGAACCATTGCAGTTTCTAAGCGATGTGCACGTACACCTCTGATAAACATAACGTTTGAACTCAACCAAAGAAACAACAGGGAGAAAACCAAGGTGGTGACGTGAGCGTGGTTCTGATGTTTGGACCAATTTATCTCCAGCAAGTGAGTAAGTGACTTGGACACTTGGGGGCACAGACCACAAAGGACAACTGTACACAAAACATTTTGAAATCTTGTTTATTTTTTTTTTTTAAATTCATGCAGGACTGTTCACTCTCCTTTACTGAGTATCTGATTGTTATATAATGCATAGCAGAGGGTTCACCATTGTTGCTGTTTTTCCTGTTTTGTTTTGTTTCTTCAGTCACACACAGGTTGGCATGACGGAGACAGGCAGTCAGTCGGTCAATGATCAAAGGTCTGGTGGGCATCAGAAGGATTGAACTGAGGGGGATGTGGTTGAACACCTCATGGTCTCTCAGTTGCTCAGGACAAGCACTGCAAAGTGCCCCTGGCCTCATCTGCTTACCTCAGGGTCTGCGACTGGCACCTCACACCTGGGTACTAGAAACTCAAAGGAATGAACCCCAGCATGAGGCCAAGGTGGGACTCATTACCAGTACAAAGTGGAACTCCCCAGGAGAATCTGGGACCCCACCAAGAGAGGCTGAGTCTCCACCAGCAAAAGCCCAAGGCGGACAGTGCTGTGGAGGAGGGGCAGAGGATGAAGGCCAAGATAGAGGAAACAAATCTCAGAATCAAGGAGACTTGTAGCCTCTTCACAGTAAAGGAAGAAAGTGGAAACGTCCATTCTAAAGAACTTGGTGGCTCAGTGGCAAGCCCTCCTCCCTCCCCACCCCCACCCCACCTCCAGCCCATGTGAACCCTGGAGCCACTGTCAGCTTGTGCTCTGAGCAAGCAGATCTTTCGGGAACTTTCTCTAAACATGAACTTTCAGCAATATGCTGTGTTTTAAGCCAGGAGCAGTGGCACCTGCCTTAATTCCAGCCTTCCAGAGACCAGGGAATCAGAAGTTCAAGGGTAGCCTGAAAAAGAGGTAAGCACACAAAAAGATAGAGTAATTTTCTTCGTTGGGCAGCAATGTATGATGGCTACAGAGAAGCTCTAGATCTGGTTTATGATGTGGAGATTGTGGCTGGGGAAGTGGGGACTGTATGGACCTGCTTTCTCTAACTCCAGTTCCACGGCCTCTTCTGGCCTCCTTTTAGATCAGGCATGCATGTGATACATATACATACATGCAGGTAAAATATTCATGCACATGTATGAAAATCACATGTAAAAATCTAACAAAAATGTGGCAGTAAGTAAGGGAAAGCAATGGAATCATATTTTGCAGAACCAAGCAAGGAGGGAAGATTTCACTGGTGTGCCTCTGGTAGGCCCGCTCAATGCCCCTTTCTGTTCTAGAGATGATGTGAGCCGCTGTGCAGAGTAGAGAGAAGCTGCCTGGATACCTCCAATCTCTGTTTTTTCGTTATTCATCCCTAAAGCTTCCATGCAAAAGAATGAGGCCTCCCACTCTCACAGAGGTAGCTGTGACAGTTCAGACACACAGGGTTCCCAGCCTTAGGAGGCCATGCAGGAAGGATCCTCTGCCTCATAGCCTTGACCAGGGCGATGCAGAGCTTATCTGTTGTGCAAATAAGACACAGGGACTGTCCTACCTAAGCCAAGGATGCAAAGGAAGCCCCCAAGGTTACAGGGATGGAGCCCTGTCCAGACGGTCAGAAACAAAGCACACAGCTTCTGGAAGCATATTGAAGGCCTACACCCAAGTTGATCTTGTCTCTGCTTTGGGCAAACCATGCTTTGCTTCTAAGAAGGCAGGTGCTTGGCTTGGCTTCCAGGCAAGCGAGAAATGCTTCAGTCCCAGGTTAAGCTCAGCCCAGTGTGGGGAGTTCCAGCTGGGTGCTCCCCCCAGTTCCTACCAACAACCAACCAGTACAATGTCTCCTGGGTTTGTGTCTCTTACGTAGCCGATTCCAGATGCTGCAGCCCCAACTTGCTCTGAGTGCAAGCGAGGAAGTGGCAAAGGCAGGGTTCCTCAGATGGAGAAGAGGGTGGAGACAAGAGGAGGGCACTTCAGACATCAGAGCCCTCTGGGGGCTTATGACAGAGGCTGACTGCACCTCGTGGACTTCCATCTAGCTTCAGATAGACAGACGGGCTAAGTGCAGCCACCAACGTGCAAGCAATGTGTCCACACATGTGTGGTCCTGCCCACGTGACCCAAATGCCACAAGGAAGGCAATCTAGGGTCTGACAGGTCTGAGCCCTGAGGCCTTTGACGTCCTCACTTAGTGTGGAGTGACAGAGGTGGCTGGGAGCTGAGGTCCACAGCAGGGGGCAGCAGGGTCCAGGGTAAGCATGCCTAGCCAGGAGACAGGGCTCCCTCCACACTACCTCAGCTTGCAAGAGCCCTCAGGACCCAGACACAAAGCTAGAAATGTGGAGAAGAGATGGTCACCAAACCAAGCCAGCAGCTGTTGATGCTACGGGTGCCTACAGGCTAGCCTGGTGTTAGAAGCCCTGTGTATAAACTCTCAACTTGCTTCTTATTCTCTGGTCCCCCCCCCCTTTACCCCCATTGCGGCTGAATGTAGTGGGAGGATAGTTTTAATCTACATAATTACTGTTGTTGGGAGTACAGTTTATGGTAAGTGAACACTTCTCACAGGAGGTTTGATATCGTGTCTACCATGACACTCCCACTCTTTCGTCCCCCTACCCTCAGCAATGGTGTGTAACCTCAGTCTTTTTAGTGCTGCTTTGAATGGGTCCTCATCCCCAAGACTCACTGTTCTGCCCAGTTCACAAACCCCAAAAGACCAGGAATAAACAGACTCCGCTGTAAATACATGAGGTTCTTTTTATTATAAATTACAAGCTGCAGCTTGCCCACCCCCCCACCCCCCCGCCCCTGCCGAAGCGGTGAGAGCCGAGTGCGCACCGTTCCCAGGTTAGTTGGGTGATATAAAGATTCTGGTCCCTCCCAGCATGCCCAAGGCAGGGGCAATTCCTGCCTGGCAAGTATCTATTGGTCAAAATGCTGCATTTTGAAGTGATTTGCTATAGGAAGGTTCCCAGGCCAAAATGACCTGGTGTCCCTCCCAAGGGGATGGCCCAGTTTCCTAGCAACTGTATCTCTAGTGGGTGGGGAAATACAATAAGGTGGGTTCTTCCCCTCAGGGCACTGCTGGACCTCTCCACCCACCTAGTTCAGGCCTTAAACTTTTAATAATAGTCGTTGACTTTTAATCTTTTGGTCTCTCATCACTTCTTGTGACTTCTTTTTCTTCCTTTTTCCTCCTGCTTGATCTGGCAGCCCAAACTTTTTTCAAGTGGGTTGCCCTTGGTTTGACTGGAAGATGACACAGGAAGGCACAGGATTGCCAGGCTCCAGGGCATCCATGGTCGATGCCATAGTGACTTAGTCAGTGTTCTCTTGCTGTGAAGAGTCACCATGACCAAAGCAATTCTTATGAAAGGAAGTGTTTAACCAGGGCTTGCTTACACTTTCAGAGGTTAGTATTATTTATCATCATGGGGGCACACTTAGAGTTGGAGCAGGAGTTGAAAGCCACATCCTGGTCTGCAGATCAGAGGTGTGGGCTTTTGAAACCTCAAAGCTCACCCTCAGTGACTTCCTCCAACAAGGCCACACCTCCTAATCTTTCTAATCCTTTCAAACAATTCCACTCCCTGGTGACTAAACATTCAAATACATGGGCCTATGTTGGCCATTATTATTCAAAACATCACATTTCACTCAGGACCAGAATTCAAATAGGGCAGGAATCTGGAGGCAGGAGCTGATACAGAGGGCATGCAAGGGTACTGTCTACTGGTTCACTCCTGATGACTTGCTCAGCCTGCTTTCTTATAGAACCCAGGACCACCAGCCCAGGGATGTACCCCTCCCCCTCCCAACACACAATGGCTGGACCTTTTCTCATCAATCGCTAATTAAGAAATTGCCTTACAGGCTTGGGTACAATTTGATCTTATGAAGGCATTTTCTTGAGACTTCCTCCTCTTAGAAGACTCTAGCTTGTGTCAAGTTGACAGTAAACTAGCCAGGACACACAACAAGGCTGTGCCCAACCCCCACCCCCTCCATCTGACTCCAGTGATCTCTGGTGCCTTGTTGCTCAGCTAGATGTGAGTGGAAGAGGTGAATAATGGGCTGTTATTTATGAGTCCCCTAAAGCCTCCACAGCCATGTGTCAGGCGCCATGCCTGGTGCTTTGTAAATGTGCCGTGACATTTGATCACCACAATTCCCCGAGGTTATGATAATCAGCCTGCTAATATAAGCCTGGCTCTCTGTGCTTCCCATGTCAATCTCTGTCCCCTAAATGCAAAGCCCCTATGGGTAAAAGGGAGTTTGTTCTCAGGCCACAGGCAGGAGTTGGGGCTTCCCTGGGGGCCTGCCCAGCTGGAAAGCATAAGCAAATGTGGGCTCTAGACTATGCTCCATCACTGGCTATAGTTGCAGGAAGGGTCTTGGCTGTCTCCCCATGGCCACAGATGCGTGATGGCCAGGGCCCTGCTCCTTGTTCTCCTCAGCCCACACGTTCCCCTTATATGATCTCATTGCTACATGGCTCCAATTACTGTTTCAGATTTATGTCCCTGACTCCAGATGCGCACATCCAACCCCTGCTCACTTCCCTCCCCCTCTAAACTTCAACAGGTCCCTCCTAACCTGAACTTCATCTGCAGTTCCTGACCTGCTGGCCCTCCAGGATCCTCTACCTCAGGATAGAACCCCTTGCTGTTTGTAGACACGTGCCCCCTCTCTCCCTTGTATAACCCTGTCCCATGTCTTGTAGAGATAGCACATAAATGTCTCTGGCTCATCAGGCCCTCTGCCTTGGCTGATGTGATTCCTTGCCTGGGTTACTCTGATGATCCTAAAACTAGTCATTCATTCCCACGCACGTCCCCATCAAATCTCTTCTGTCTACTGGATAGTATAACGTCTTCAAATGTCACAAAACTGATGAGCTCATACTCATGCTTCTTTGGCTCGACATTCACTTAAAGTGTAGAAGTGATTTAAAGAGATTGATTTCTCTCTGTCACATGTAGAGAGAAATCAGCTTGCTGGGGTGGGGTGGGGGAGGATGTCCAGGCTTGCAGGACTGATCCCTGCTCCTGCAGACTTTTCCAGAGGGCCCTTACACCGTCCCACTCCTTTCCATGCTGGCCTGGCGCATAGATGTTGCAGGCCTGGCCTCTCCACTCTCTCTGCCAGACTGGCTCCCTCCCGAAGACACTTCACCCTCCACACTGGCCTAGGGCCTCTGCTCATTGCTCCTGTGGACAGTGGACAACTGAAAAGGTTCCTGCTGTGACTCTAGGTTTTTATTAGTGCATATTAATTATATAAAATAATGTGTTCCATTGTGCTGTTTCCTTAAACATATACAATGCTCGCCGCTCGTTTGCATGCCCCTTCACTATCTTCTGTCTCCCCTTTCTTTCCCTAATAGTTCCTTTTTCTGTGTCTTAAAAAGAACAAAGATCTATATCTGCATAAGAAAAAAGAAAATTCAGACATGCGCAATGTGTTTCCCAATCTGGTTTTTTTTTTTTTTCTCAACAAGATGATATCTAGTTCTGCTGTTTTCTTGCAAGCGACGTAATTTTGTTTTCTTTGATGGCCAAGATGCCATTGCTTCTTCCTTCAGTCTGGGTTCGTGGGCATTGAGGATCATTCTGTATCTTGGCTATTATGAAGAGAGAGACAGGAAACACGGGTGTGCAGGTATGCCTGTGCTCGGCTGACAGAGAATCCCCGAGATGTCTAGTGTTGGGAAAGGCAGGCTTTGCTGACAAAGAGGCCGCCAAATGTGTAGTGTTGTGATAGCCATTTTCAGATTTTGAGGAACACCATGTTGATTTCAGTGTTGACTGAGTAGCTGATATTTCTACAGCACTGTGTAAAATGTCTTTCTCCATTCTCCTCTCAACTTCACCAGCATTTTTGTTGTTTTTCTTTCAATTGTTTTTATTGCTTGAAAATGTCGTGCATGCATATAATGTATTTTATCAAAACCAGCCTCTGCTCTTTCCCCACCAATAACTCCCTAATCCCCAGTTGCCACTTTCCCCTCCCGATTTCATTAGCTCCTTTTTTAAACCCGAGTCCATTCAGGGTGACCTGTGTATACATGGAGCTCAGACCATCCACTAGAACATGGGTGACCAATCAGGACCACACTGCTTAAGAACATTGGCTTTCCCTTTCCCAGCAGCCATCGGTTGCCTGTAGTTCCTCAGATAGGCGACTTCATGAACCCATCTGTGGTGGTTTAAATATGACTCCCACCCCCACCCCCAGACTCATGTGTTTGAATGTTTGACCCATGGGGAGGGGCACTATTAGGAGGTATGGCCTTCGTGGAGGTATATCTTTGTGTCACTGTGGAGGCAGAGTGAGGGCTTTGAGAGCTCCTATGCCCAAGCTACACCCAGCATGACGCACAGTCTCTCCTTGGCCCACGCAAATCAAAATGAAGAACTCTCAGCTCCTTCTCCAGCACCGTGTCTGCCTGCGTGCGGCCATGTTTCCCACCATGACGAAAGGGACTAAACCTCTAAAACTGTAAGCCAGCCCCAAAGAAATGTTTTCTGTATTAGAGTTTCCATGGTCCTGGTGTCTCCTCACAGCAGTAAAACCCTAACTATGACACCACCCACATCCACGCCGGGATTTTTTGCCTGCTCAATTGTATGCAGGTCGTGTTGTCTATGCGGTACCAACTGCTGTGATTCCATGTGCACAGTGACCCTGACACGTTGGGAAAATACTGTTTTGCTCTAGCTGTCCATTACCTCTGGCTTTTACAGTCTTTCTGCCCTCTCTTCTTTAATGATCCCTCAGTATGGGAGTTGTGGGGCTGTGCAGAAGATGTTCCAATTAGAGCTGAGCTCTCCACAGTCTCCTAGTATCTTCATATTGGGTTTGGGTTTCACTATTAAGCAACATGTGTATAAGAACACGGGGGGCAGTTATTACTACGTCCATTTTCCAGAATAATATTAGATTTTCACAATGGTACTAGATAGCTCAGTTGATGGTAGCAGGTATGAGCTTCATCTCATGGAGCAGCCTTAAGTCCAGTAAGAAACTGAGTGGTTATTCCCATAACATTCATGTCACCATTCATGTCAGTATATCTTGTCAGGCCAGGGGGGCCCATGATGCTAGTAACAACTGAGCCCTCTGAGGTGGCCAAGGGAATGGTGTAGTGACAGAACTGGAGGCCAATTTTAAGATGGCGAACTAAGGACTGACCCTCTGGGAATCAGGAAAGAAAGAAATATCAGTCAGAGTTTAGGGCAAATGCTGGGCACCAAAGCACATCTATGCAAAATGTGTTAGCTTCATCTCCAGCAGCTGCCTGGTGATATGTTATGGAGCAGATTCTCCTCACCCTGTACCCATAGACTGCACCTCAGAATAGATCAGAGGTGAAATCAGGCTGAGAGTCCTGCAGATGGGCTAGGTGGGAGGAGGCAGGGCGAGACTGATATCAGACAGACTTACCTTTAGGCCAGGGTGTGTCCAGGACCAGCCACTTGTTGTGGGAGCTCCTTTGAAAGCTTCAGGAGAGGTTCAAGTAATATGAGGGCTTTCTCTTTCTCTCTTCATTGGAACTTCCCTGCAGTTTTTTTAAATGATGCTTGGTATTAGTAAGGTTTTTGTTATAGTAATAAAATACCACTATCACAAGCAACATGGAGATGTAAAGGTTTATTTTGGCTTACAGTTCCAGGGGGGAGAGTCCATAATGGTGGGAAAGGCACAGAGGCAGGAGCAGAAAGCCAACTGACCACATTTTCATCCACACATAGGAAGCAGAGAGAGAGAGGACAGGAAGTGAATGAGGCTATAAACCCTTAAAGACCATCCCCACTGACTTTAGGAGGCTTTACCTCCTAAAGGTTCTATAACCTCCCCTCGGACTGTATCACTAACTGGGGACCAAGTGGTCAAATATATGAGCCTCTGGACAACATTTCTCATTCAATCCACCATAGCCTCTGTCTCCATGAGTGTTCTTGGGCATTTGGAGACAGAAGAACTTCATCAGGAACATCCTCAGTGGACAAGTTAGGATGGTGTTTTGAAATGTTGCCATGGAACATGTGAGTTCTAGTTTTTTACTTTGGATGGAGATATGACTCCATCACATTTAAATGTTCAATTAAAACCCTAAGAATAGAGATTAGAGAAATGTTAGTCCTAGAACTGAGCTGTGGAGTCAACAGAAACAATTGTGAACCAAATTAAATTTTCAAATGTTGGGATTTCACCGTAGAGATGGAGAGGTATACTGCTAATAAAAATAATAAGAAGGCTGTTGCAATATTGAATGACCTAATTAGTTACAAGAAGTCTGTCATGAAAATATTGGAAAGGTATTTAAATTTCTCACTAAATTAACTAACCTTGCAGTAACAAAGAACAAAACTGCCAAACTGCATTACAATACGTCTATAAGCGTGAACACTGTTCTTCAGGGATCATGTAAGGTAAAGCCATGCAGAAAACCTAAGCACCCAGGATAGCACATCTCAGCCAAGATAAAAACATGGTACGAATGTCCCTCAAATTCTTCACTAATACCCTATACGTCATATAACACTTGCAATTGATTAGGACGTTGAAAGAAAATTTATTATGACAAGTGTTTTGTTTTGTTTTGTTTCTTAAGTGAGAGTGGTTTGACCAGCCCTGTCAGACGAGGGACTCAGTAACTTGCTATTCTAACTCTAGAAACTCATTGTCACATGAAAGAGAATAAAAGGTCACAAGCAAAATTGTAAGAAGAAAAGTATTGCTGAACTATGTTTGAGGTCAGTATGTCTCAGAAGAATTTGATGACATCTTTGATATCTAGCAGCTTTTCTAAAGTGTCATTCATTGTAACTTATATTATATTTAAATAAACATTAACCTAGATTTGTATCCTGAATCTTATATTATTTTTGTTAAAGAAGCTCCCCAAATTGAAAACAAAATAGTAGAACCTACATGGGTATTAAGTGACACAGTGACACGCAGCCTTGAGGGGAAAGCTCTCTGATGGCCTTAAAACCCAGAGCCAGCCTAACAGGCTGCAAAGGTGAGCCCTATCCAGCTCTCTGCCTAGAAAGCTCCCACTGAGGCTGAGAGGCTCTTGCCCAGGTACACTGCTTCTAGGGAGGAGTACACTGGCACCTGGTCTTTTCAGAGACACTTCCCAGACTGACTTCTGATCACTCCTAGCTCTGATTCTTTTCTTGAAGACTGGTAGTGGGCACCGTCAGCCTTCTAGAGAAGCAATAAAGTAACCCAAACACTCAAGCAACAGATAAGCTAGTAACCAACCTTCAAAGCATTCAGACACTTAGGCCTGGCATTTCTCCTTCCAGGAATCTATTAAAGGGGATGATGAGAAAAGCAGCAGGTCCATAAAAGTAAATGAGGCTCCGCAGCACAGCAGGTCGTAATCATGATGAGCTGATGTTTTAACTACCACATCCTCCTCACCATCAGGTGTGTTTAGGCAACAGGAAGGCACTGCACACACTCACTTCTGAATGGTACAATCTGAGGCAGTAGGCTTTTCCTTCTTTGTGTGTGTGTGTGTGTGTGTGTGTGTGTGTGTCTGTGTGTGTGTGTGTGTGTCTGTGTGTGTGTGTGTACAACTGTAACAATCAGAAGAAAACGTACTTTTGAAATGACCCAATGGGAGGAAATTGGTGAGATTCCTGCACTGGAAGGCTGACATGCCTACTCCTTGAGCACAAATGTCTTTGGCACTCATCAGTCTTTAAAATAAATGGCCACATGGACTAAAAACAAA
>NW_026591918.1:11194161-11206550 GCF_907164565.1 Psammomys obesus | reverse complement strand
AGCTCCTTGAAGAACCCTTATGTTCTAATGTGGGGATGGTCATGGAGTCCTTCCACTTCTACAGAAGTCAGGGGGTACATAGAACAGGGTGGCTAACCCGGCAATGCCAGGGACTCCGGTGACTTTTGGTAACACAGTGCAGAAGCAAAGCACAGAAGTCCATATGCTTGAAAGCACTCATCTGAGTGTCCTTGGTTTTCTCGTCTATGAAATGGAAACTAGCTCTGAGCAATCGCTGAGGCCTCTCCTGTGCCTCCAAAGCTGCATCTCAGTGAAGGAGAGTCACTGGCGAATGGTGTGAATGATAAGGATCGGGTTCACTCCATCTGCTGTGATTCGCCACTGCTCCATCATAGCTTGGATGGATTGATGGAACTCCAAAGTCCAACTGCCTGCTCTGACCTTCCAAAACCTCTTGGAACAAGGCTGGGGGTTAGGTGGGGACATAAGCTACGCATTCTTTGCAGAATATGTTAAATATGTTTTAAGCAGAGAGGATAGATTAAAAAAAGCAGTAAGAAATATTATACACCTTCTGCATGTGTGGTTTCTGGCTGGGTTTGCAGCACCCGGAAGCCTGTGCATAGGGGGTACAAGCCTGTGATCCTGGCCTTGCGACAGAGCTGCAAGGGACAGGGAAAGGAGACAGACTGTGCCGCCGCCTCATACAGCATGCCTTCACTCTGCCTCATGAGGGTCCCTATCCCAACCTGTCTCTATTTGGAGACTTCACCATGGGACTTAATGTCACCAGAGAGCCTGCTTGGGGCCCAATCTCAGGGAGGGGGGAGGGTATGCTAGAGACAAAAGGGGGGTTCAGAAATCAAACTAGAGACTTCGTTCTATGTTCCCTGTAGACAGCTGCTAGGAGCATGGCAAGAAGCTGTGCTAATCACTGTGCAGGGCATCTCAGAGGCAGCTGGCAAGGAAGGAGAGCCTCAAACTGCATGCCTGAGATGGTGAAGCCCAGAGCCAGACTCCTGCCCCTCATATTCTCTAAGGTCTTCTTGCCTTCAGCGTGTTCACCAGAGGAGTTTTGTTTTTGTTTTTTTTAATTTTAATTTAATGTTTTATTTTTAATTAAAAAAATAAACTAACTTTAAAATTTTAATTAAAAAGTAAAGAAATCATTCCATATCCTGACCAGGCCTCCACCTTCCCTTATCACCAGAGGCCCAGGCCTAGGCCACATGCTTGAGGGCACATCACTTTGGCCATGAGAGGCCAGTCAGCTGGAAGACGCTGGGAAACGGTTCAAAAGGCTCTGATATTTATTAATTTCTGATTTTATTGATATTTATTAAATTCATCAAAGAAGTTTGAATGTGTGTGTGTGCAGCCTGCCAAGGCCATCACTAGCCATAAAAATGGGGGAGGATCAGTAGTGTTCTTTGGGCACCCGTACAGACTTGAAGCATTTTCATTTTTGAGGGTTAGCTCAATATCTTCTGTATGTAGAAGGAACATTCATAGCTACTTCCAGCACACTCAGAGGTCACAGATGAACAACCATGCCTTGCGGCCTATGGGGTGAGGTGAGGGTTAACTCATGCAGAGTCTCAGTTGGCACGTGCAGCCTTGGAAATAGCTTTAAAAGGCCACATTGTGAATAAGCATGGCTTGGCTCTGTCTTGCATGGCCTGTTCATGGGCGTCCAAACCATCTCCTTGGAAAGGCCTCACTACTCTAATGAAGTGACTCCATGTCCTGGCCAGGCCTCCATCTTCCCTGATCACCACAGCCCCAGGTCTAGGCCACGTGCTTGGGGGCACATCATCCTGGCCACAAGAAGCCAGTCAGCTGGAAGACGCTGGGAAACGGTTCACAAGGCTCTGATATTTATTACTTTCCAAATTTATCATGGCTCTGCCTTCCACCAAGGAAAAATGTGGTTTTGATTTTATCGTCAGTGAGTCGCAGAGCCCCTATAATGTCTTGCTGGAGGCTGCCTGAAGCCCGGAGGACTCTCTGTGGTAGGACTGAGGCCAAGGCCTGGGCTTAGAAAGGCCTGCTCTCCTGGTGCTGGGGCACTAGCCCCTTCTCCGGGTACTGGCTCTCTTCCATCACACACTCCTCTACCAGCACCTCCCCATGTGTGGTCTCTGACAAGTCAGGATCTTTCTTGGGAGACAGTGCAGGATCCATTGTCAAATAAAGCCTCTGGGCGCCAGCCATGTGCTAGCACGTTCAACCCAGAGCACCTCCTAGCACCCAGTGGGACTCTGGATGGGAGAGCTTTTTATGGCTAAGGCCCAGGACTTGTCAGAGGAGGACACAGCCAGGAGCTGCTGCCTCCTCATAGCCATCCAGTTTGCCCTCCCTTCTCCTAGGTTTCTCCAGTGCTTTCTCTGAATTAGACACTTTGCTGTCCTGGTCACCAAAATAGCTTATAGAAGCAAGTGAGGAGAGGAAAGATTCATTTTAATTCCTAGGTTCAGAGCGTTTCCATCTACTGTGATTGGGAAGGCATGACAGAGAGCAGCCCAGTTCATGGCAGCAGGAGAGTGTAAAAGGGCTTGTGCGTATTATCGCAGACCAGGACTTTGAGAAAGACGCAAGAACTTAGGGGGGAAACCTGCTCAAGGCCGATCCCCAGTTACCAGTTACTTTCAACCTCCCCTGATAAAGACTCCATGGCCTACAAAAACAGCCATCTGTAGTGTCTGAGAAAGCTTGTGAGAGACATTCCAAATTCAAGCTACATCTGTGACACACTCCTACCTCTTCCTGCCTGTCCCTCTTCTCTTCTCTTTCCCCACACTTATCTTTGCTCTATTCCTCCTTCTCCTTTCTCTCACTGTCATAGTGTCTTAGTTAGGGTTTCCAGTGCTGTGATGAAACACCATGACCAAAGTAACTTGGGGAGGAAAGGGTCTACTTTATTATATTTTCATATCATCATTCATCATCAAAGGAAATCAGCCCAGGAATTCAAACAGGACAGGAACATGAAGGCAGGAACTGAAGTAGAGGTAATGGAAGCATGTTACTTGCTGGCTTGCTCTTCATGGTTCTCTGGACCAGTGAGTCTAGGTACAGCACCTCCCTCAGTAAGCTGGACTCTCACACGTCAAGAAAATGCCCCAAAGGCAGTCTGGTAAGAGCATTTTTTTCAACTGAGGTTACTTCTTTCTAAATGACTCTAGTTTATATCAAGCTGGCAATAAACTAGCAAGCACACAGTAGTTAGCATCAGTAGTCAACTTGACACAAACTAGAGTCACTGGCAAGAGGAAACCTCAACTGAAGAATTGCCTCCATCAGATTGGCCTATTAGCAAATCTATAGGGCGTTTTCTTATTTGCTAATCCATGGAGCAGAGTTCAGACCACATGCCTAGACAAGGGACCTTGGGCTGTATATAAAAGCTAGCTAAGTAAGCCAGAGGGAGCAGCCTTCCTCCATGATTCCTATTTGAGTTCCTGCTTGTGTTCATGCTGTGACTTCCCTCAGTGATGTAATATAACCTGCTAGTATAAACCAGACAAACCCTTTCCTCCCCCAAGTTGCCTTTGGTCATGCTGTTTAAGCACAGCAACAGAAGGAAGACTAGGAAACTTCCCTTCTTTATTTCTTTTCAACCAGCCCCCCTACCTTGGCAGCAGTTGGACCCAAGGCCTTCTAGGACCCTGTCTTTGCTACTTTCCCCCTTTTTTCCACTTTGACTAGCTCTAGCTCCACGCTTGCCCTCCTCCTGCCCACCTCCAGGCTTCATTCTGACAGCACTGGGCCATGCTGTGCCTGCTTCCTCCTTTTGGAGCTGTCCCACCCATGCTCCTGCTCGTAGGTAGTCGACATCACTCTGTAGTGTGGGTCTGTCTCAGGCAGGCTGGGGAATCCCATGTCTCCCTTTCCTTTTCTCTCCATCTGGGTGGAAGGAGCCTTCCCCATGTCAGGGGTGTGGGTGGTTGAGTCTACTCTGGCTTTGCTACATGAGAGAAGGGGGCACCCCCAAAGCTCCCCACCCATAGCAACTGCTCCCAAAGCCACTTGCCCAGACTCTGTGACTCACCAGCTTTGGGGATGGGGAAAGCCTTCTTTCCTTGGTTCACAAACTCAGTCTTGCATTGTAAATAGTAATGACACTAGGCACTTGCCACATGTCCCTCTTGGACAAGAGGCCCAAGTGGAAGCTCACTGGGACGTTGCAGTCATGGAAAGGAGCCAAGGACCCAGAGAGGAGACCCGTGTCATTTCAGGGACCAGACTCCCCAAGAGCTCAGAGAGACCCAGGTAGGAGGCCTTGTGATAGAGAGCACTGCAGGGTGCAGCAGGTCCATGGGACTCTAGCAGGCTCCCTGTGGCAACACCCCCCTCTCTTGTGCTGCCAGACCTTCCAAATTTCAAGACAAACTGCAGATTTGGATTTTTTTTTTTGTCCCTATGAAAATGTCAAGACATAATCCAAAGTTTTTTGAGAAGCAAGCCAAATAAAACACACCAACAGAACAAATACGTCCTGTAGACCCACAGCAATGACCTCTGTGCAGTATCACCAATACCCATCCTGACCCAGGACCTCCTGGGAGCTGGCAAGAGGCTCCCCGCTTCCCACACACTGCTCTCCAGTCCTGTCACAGTCCCGGGGCCCAGCCCTCCCCAGAGCTGTCTTAGCACAGTGACCCTCACTGTGTGAAAGCTTCAGGCCTATCAGCCTGCTCTCAACCCACTCTGCATGGTTGTTTGTAAACAAGTTAGGGGACTTCTGTCAGGTGTTAGTGACAGAGGCAGCCCCGAAAGAGTGTTTGTTTGGGCTCTTGCCTCTGGTATTCTGTCATTGAAGAACCTCACACACAACTACTTTCTGTCTCATCTCAGGGAGCCGTGGGCATCACGACACAGCTGAACCCCATGACCCCCAGGGGAACTCCATAAGGGCTGGACCCCTGATGAGCAAGGGCAGAGAGGTCTGGGAGGGTAAGCAGCTTTCCTTCTCATCAGCTGTGTGAGCTAGATAGGAACTTAAGCTCTGTGGGCCTCAGTTCTTTACCTGTAAAACAGGAAACCAGAAATGCTACCTCCAAAAGTAGATGAAATCATAGAAATCCCTCACCCAAAGGCCCTGAAAGAAAGAGAGTAATAATGGCAGGCACCGCTCACCCCTGTGTGAGGGCTGGCAGACCCTTCGCCCTCCTGTTTACCTGTGAGGTTATGGTCACCTCTTGCTGTCCTTCCGCCATCCTGTCTCTATGTCACAGACAGATGCAAAGCTTCGGGGACAGTAACTACTGAACCCAGATATGAATCTATGCCCAGTCTAGAAATTCGAGGTCAAGGCTTGGGGCCACTTTGGCTGAGAAACCCCTCTAAGTGCTTCTAGCTCCCTAGTCCTAGGATTGATTTCCTCCCCACACTCCGAACACACCCCCCCCCCGCCAGAGCCTGCGGTTGGCCCTGGGGCGCAGCATGTGTGAGCCTAGGGCCAGCTAGCCCCTGATCCATACAAGGGGCTTGGCCCCTCCACCATTCATCTCTGCCTTACTGGAGCTCTCTTCATGTCTCACCACTCATTACAGTGAGTGACATCCCTGGGCAGAGGAGAAGCAGCGTGGACTCCTGTATCATGCTGGGGCCTTCAGCAGGTGTTCTGAGGGCTTTGTTGCTTCCCTTTGAGGTCACACTGAGCTGTTGTTCCTAGTCTCCCCACCCCACCCCCGCCACCCCAATTCTACAGGTTTCTATGGGCCCCAGGGGTTGCAGAGGCCATGCTGAGGTGCCCTCTCTGTTATGGTGAATGCTGGACCTGGGCTTGAGCTAGAATCCGCGTGGGTTTTTTTTTCTTGCTTTATTTTCACACTGTCTCCAGATCCTGCCTTCCTGGGGACAGTGCATGACTTTCTCAGGGCCAAGCAGAGCTGAGGGGTCCAAGAGTCCTGGCTGTTCCCTTACTCCACACGGTGTGACATCCTGTGGTATTATTAGCACGGGAGGTGATGAGGTGAAGACGGTTTGTCGGCTAGAGTCCGGGCTAGATTACCCTCTAAGCCATGCCAGAGATGGGCCCACACTCAAAAACGCACAAATGTGTATTCCAGCTGTGGAATTGCATCCCCGCCCTCTCAGAGGCGCACTGCCCTCTGCTGGTCATACTGAGAATGCAGTACTAATGTAGCTCCGCTGCGAGGACCTAGATGGAGGGGGACGATCAGATAGGGATGTTCCAATATGCATCACTTCCTCGACCCTCCCTCCCCATTTCTCATGCCACGGTGACACAGTCTTGAAGATCCGCTTCCTGAAGTGTTTGCATTTCTAACAGACCAATCACACAGTAAGCCCATATATACACAAGCACCTGCTATGTGCTCACTGAACTCCAAACCACCTCATTCGGAGAGCCTCTGACTTCTATATTCTGTGTTCAGTTTGTCAGTCCTCCTGTTGCGCCTCTAACTTCCCCCGCTTCTTTTCTCCTCGTTCCAAGGCATGTGGCCAGGGCGCCTAACAAGCACTGGCGTCTGTTCTCTCCTGCACCCATCAACCCTGCCAACCACCTCACACCTAGTCTTCTTGTCCAAACGCTTGCACAGGCCAAACCCTAGGGGTCTCTGCTCATGAAAGACTCAGAGTTTTTCCAACGTAAGACCTTGGCTGTAAGCCCCTACAGCAGACCTACCTGAACATGAACTAGCTTTGGAAAGGTAGGAGCTGCCTAAGCCAAGATGACAGAGAGCAGGCTAAGCTTTCCCCATCACTAGGGATCGTCAGAGGAGAGGAATGACACTCCCTCGCATACTTACCCAAGGCGAACCACTGCACCCACCCCAGTAGCAGTGAATCCTCCATGTTTCACTCAGCATCAGCCTCACAGGCAGCCACTGGCTTCCCTCCCCAACACAGGTTCCTTTACCTGACAGCCCCTCAAACCTTCTACACTCACCTGGGTCTTGCTCCCTTTCCTACTCTACTGGGATGCCATGAGGTGCCCCCTAAAGGACTCCCACATCAGTGTTCCCTCCCTCCCCACATTTTCCAGGGCCCAGTCTTGTGCAGCTCGTGGGGTTCTGTGTGGAAAGGACGGATGCAGAGAGAATACATCCTTTGCCTGGTCTCCAGGGGGAGCCTTTCAAAAGAGTTGCATTCATATCTGTTGCTTTGGTTCTCAGAAGGGCAGTGACTGGTCACCAGGACTATGCGTCCTGTGGGGTAAGACTGGGCAGCCAGCAAGCTATTGTTCATGCTCCACAGCAAAGCCAGGCAAGCCCTTCCTCCATTGGAGGAGGTAGCAGCCAAACAAGGGCCCAGGATACAGAGCCCTAATGGCCCATTTAAGTAGCTCCCCTCAAGCAGAAGTTTCCCACATGACCTTCTAGCCAGGGTCCCAGGCATTCCTGCCTCCACAGCAACTGCAGCCTCCTCTGCTTGGCATTCTGTCCAGCCAGGCCATGAGGGAGGCTCAAAGGGAGGGAGGAGGAGGGCAGCAGAGGAGGCCAGTCTTTACTGGGTGAGACCTTTCCTGTGAGAACTGTTAGCCCTTGGGGTGTGGTTATGCCCCTTTGCAATACCCAGAGAAGACCAGGAGCTACATCAGGTGGGGGGCCTCACCTAAGTGCTAAGTGCATCCCTCCCAGCAGGCAGCATGACTCCAGGTAAGTGACAGCGGCTTTGAGTCCTTGAACTGTCCTTGCTCACTTAAGTTTGAAGGGCCCACATGTCCATAAAGAGAGAAATTCACACACTAACCCAAATGCAGCTATGGCCGCTGAGTGAATTCCTTTCAACATAGCCTCAGCAGCTCTCTCAGCCCAGGGGCCATTTGCCCAGACCTGAGCTTCCTGGGTCTCGCAGCGTGAAACCTGCTGAGCTATGTGCCCTTGACTGTGTCTCCTACACAGTACAGGCTGCTTGCACAAGCTCCTCATCCAAAGATTTAAGCAACCATGAGTGGAAAAGGTTGGAAAACACAATTGTGTACTGAGTGAGTACACGTGTTTGTCATTCTTCCATAAACCGTAGCCTAACAGCCATCCACATGGCATTTGTATTGTATCTGGTGAAAGAAGTGACATCTAGAGACGATACAATTACAAAGGAGGGGACACAGGCTCTAGGTAAAATAGTGCCATATAAGGCGCTCACCATCTCTAGTCTTCTCTCTGTGTGGGGTGCTGGGCTCCAACTAGGCCTCCATGCACACAGAGGCATAGCTGGGTTGAACTTTGCTGGCTCTCTCCCCAAACAGACCTGATGGCAGAGGCTCTTCATCAGTCTGGCTTCTAGCCTTTCAGACCCCTTTCTAGCCTACCCTAGCCCTCTGTCCTGTCTTTTTCACCTTCTCCCCTGTCCTCCATTCATGATATAGCCTTAGCTTCTGTCACATGCTGCTCGTAGGTCCCAAGGACCAGGCCCCTAGATGTCCTGTATTCCCAGATCTTGTCTGCTTTGGTCTTTGGAGCCTCTGTGCACACGACAGCTTCCAAGACCTTTGAGCCTAAGCTACAGGCCCATGTAGCTCACACTTGTTCCCCTATGAGTGTGGACAAATAAAGCAGGCTCCTTTCCACTCTGAGGTTCTCAGCTGTCTCTATTCTTGCTTGCACTCCTGTTTTCATCCCTACTGAACCCAGCACGCAGAGTTGCAATAGAGTGTGCATTGACTTACAACTTAGTCCCTCACTGTTTTCTGCCAGCAGGTGCTCAGCTGCCTGCCTGAAACCAATCTGAGCCTTTTAAAACTAGATTCCTAGGTGGCCAGTGCTCAGAAGGAGTGTGGAGGATGATGTGAGGGACAGGAGCCACACTGGAAGCCTGAGACCAGCCAGGCAGGCTGCAACTTGGTCCTCTGCAATCATGAGTTGGAAATGTTCTTTCTCCATAGGCTCATGTTTGAACGTTTAGTCCTTAGTTGTTGGTAGTATCTTGAGAGGCT
Organism: Psammomys obesus; assembly: GCF_907164565.1. NCBI lineage: Eukaryota > Metazoa > Chordata > Mammalia > Rodentia > Muridae > Psammomys > Psammomys obesus. The sequence continues at coordinate 11,197,681 of NW_026591918.1, read as the reverse complement.
GGGGAAACTTTGAGAAGAAGAGGTAGGTCACTAGCTGAGCCCTTACTCCCACCTGCCCTCGGTCACTGCGATCCTTGACTTTCACTCTGCTTCCTGGTCCCCTGTGTGTCTTCACACTCACTCCCGCAGCTGCGGTGTGAGTACACGCAGCTGCGGTGTGAGTACAGTACTGAGTCTTCTTCATAACGTCCTGAAACACTCTGAAGCCAGCTTCCAAAAGAAATCTTTCCAACCTTAAGATTGTGGTGCCTCAGCTACTGTTTTAGTGCAGTGACAAAATGCCATGACCAAGGCAACTAATACAAGAACGCATCTGTGGGGTTCACGGGTCCATGACCACTACGGCTATGAATGCGGCAAAAGGCAGGCAGGCAGGCACTGGAGCAGTGGCTAAGAGCTCACATCCTCATCCACAAAGACAAGCAGGGAGAAAGCTAACTGGGAATGCTGTGGTCTTTTGAAACCTCAAAGCCTGCTCCCAGTGACACACCTTCTCCATCAAGGCTATACCTTCTAATCCTTTTGAAAAAGTTCCACCAACTGGGAACCAAGTATTCAAATATAAGAGCCTATGGGGACCATTCTCGTTCAAACTACCAATGTGGTCACAATGGCTTAAAAGTCATCAATATATCCACACCATGTTCTATGGACAGATCAGACAGCAAAAGGGAGGGTCACCAGTGGACTGGCACAATGGAGACACCTATTGGGGTCTCCAGGCTCTAACCCTTGGCCCACAGAAAGCATGGGAAATCTCATTCACTGGATTCGGAAGTATAATTATCAACTTCAATTTCTTCCTGAATATGAAAACCATATACTATATCTCAATAATATGCCTCAATTAACAGTTTGGGATGGTGTGTGGGGGCCATTTTCCTAGTATCGAACATTTGGGACACACAGAGACAGTGCTTCCAAATCAGACAAGGAGATACAGATTTTAGATCAAGAAGAGTCAGTCCTCCTGGGTAGGTAATCTTAATTGCCTCCGTTCCACAGTGCACAGTTGTACCCACTGGATGGGGAGTTCTGGGAAGGATGGAAGGACGTATCTCACTGTCCTCTTGGCCCTGGAAACATGAGGGCTTCCTTGCGTTTCCTCAGAGCAGAAGTGTCCAGCAAACACTGGTAAGTAAGTGTTCACCCACCGAGGCGTCCGAGTCCCCAGGCCAGTGGTAGACTAGATTCCTCTATCAGAGGCTACAGCCCTGTGGCTCATGTGTGTGTGCGCGCCTCACTGGGGGAGGGAATTGTGTGGGACAACTAGAAACCTCTTTTCATTCCTCTGCCAAATGGGCCCCATGCCAGAACTGTGATCCAGGGCATCCCTGCCAAGTTTCCAGGCTCCTGTCATGATGCACTCCTACCCTGGGCAGGGGGGGAGGACCCCTGTTCTGTCTCACTTCTTCTGAGACAGATCAAACTGAAGAGAGTTGGCCTGCATCAAGGATGAAGACTCTTCTTTGCACATATTTCTGGGGTGGGGATGAATTCGTGTGTGTGTGTGTGTGTGTGTGTGTGTGTGTGTGTGTGTGTGTGTCACTCTGGAGGGACCTGTCCCTGGTTCCCATGGTGGAAAGAGAGCACAGAGAATCGCAATGCCAATGGCCGCAGGCTCCAAGACTGAAAAGAGCGATGCAGCCGTGAGTGTGGCATGGAGGGCAGACTGCGGCCTGCACGGTGCCCTGAGAGCCACAGGCGGCGGGAGCCTCTGGGGACTGGAGGGGTTAGGAAGCAGGCCAGGCAGTTCTTGACTTGGTGCTTCTCCCGGGTCCTGCCATCTTGAGCTTCTGGGTGCACAGCAAGCACCCACATCCCCGAGCCTCCTTAAGTCAGTGTGGCACCTACTGCCCAAAGGCCAGGGTGGACGATAAAGTCAGGCTTGGATTAGAGGCTGCTAATAGCTGAGGCATCTGTGTGGTAAGCTGGAGTCTTCTCCTCCTTCTCCTTCTCTTCTCCTCCTCCTTCTCTTTCTCCTCCTTCTCTGTCTTCTCCTCCTCTTCCTCCTCTTCCTCCTCCTCCTCCTCCAGCAGCAGCAGGTTAGTGCCAGCCACAGGGAAGGACCACACACTAGGCACCTCTGGGGGAAAAACATGGAGGCTCTCTACCACAGTGGGGCGCAAGATGGGAACCCTGAGCAGATGGCCCAAGGTTCCCTACCTAGAAAGAAGGTCCAAGGCATTAGCCATCCCATCAGTGAGAAAAGGAAAGAGAAGACCCCATTCCACTACAGAAAAGTCCCAGCACTTCAGAGGAACTCCTGTCACTGGGGGAGAGAATGGTACTGGGACAGGGCATGGTTCCTATTTCCTTTTAATCTGAAAAAAGAAAATGCTTGGGTTTGGGTCCCTTTAACTGCTTCAGGCAAAACCTGGAAGAGCCCGCAAGGTGCTAGTTCTCTCTTCCTGTAGCTCTCTGTGGGAGTTTCCCTCGCACCTCTTCTATCAGCCTAACCCCCCCCCCCAACACACACACACTAGCCCCAGGTTCCTTTTCTACTCCTCCATCCCCCCACAGGATCCTGCATCCACAAAGTGTGCACTTCATCCTGCCAAGTCGCCCTGCCCCTGCTCTGACAACAGCTTGTTCCCCTGGTCCCCACCGCCTCAGTCCTTCTGTGGGTAGTTCCGTGGGTTCACCCAGCACCTCCCAGCTGGCCTGTGCTCTTTGATCCTCATTTTATAGACAGAGAAGCCACAGCCCAGAGGTGTCAAATGGCCTGCTGAAAGCAACCAGCTGGCAACAGCAAATAAAGAACTCTACCCAGCCCTGTGTGGTGCCAGGGTCCGCGCAACAAATCTCCAAGTCACAGTGCCTCTGATAGAGGAATATGGGACCCACAATGAGGGCTTCATAAATATCTTTCAAAGGGAATGAATTTAGTGCACCTCCACTGAATTTTAACACCCTGCCCCATACCTGCTCACTACAGTGTGAAACTCTTGTGGAACATGGAACTTTATCCTCAGGGGGTAAAAAGTCCCTGGGAGTGAGTGGAGGCAGTGGCAGTGAGCTCCCTGCCCCGCGCTAGTGTCTGTGTGTGCTGCCAGGGGAGAGTGTGGCCTTTGGGCCCAACAGCAGGCAGAGCGCTAGGCTGGGACTGCTTTCCTGACAGTGTCCTTCTTGTACAGTTCTCTCCCCTCCTCAGCACAGCCTAGAAAGTGAAAGCCTCCACAGAGTCTTTCTCATGAAAGAGATTCCAGGTTGTTACTGGAAACCTGTGTGTTGGAGAAAGAAAACATAGATAAAATGGGCTGAATCCCATGTTCACACTTAGAAGCTGTGTGACCTTGGGGAAATGATCCACGTTCCCTGAGCCGCAGGTATGTTCAGATGTGCAGTGGGGAGCCTTAGACTCCGTTCAGAAGTTGCATACTATCAGCCGTCTTTGTTTTGTCCTAAACAAGTTTCCATAGGGAGGCAGGAATGAGTCCTGCAATAAGAAGCCTGCTTCCAAGCCCATGTCACACACACACACACACACACACACACACACACACACACACACACACAC
>NW_026591918.1:11122385-11194151 GCF_907164565.1 Psammomys obesus | reverse complement strand
CACACACACACACACACACACACACACACACACACACACACACACACCTATCTCCAAGAGGCTGTGGCTGCAGTTCCCCAGGACAGGTGATGTTGTGATGCTTGTACAAGTCAGGTGGCAAAGGTGTTTTTGTCCAAAAAAAAAAAAACAAACCCCAAAACAAACAAACAAACAAACAAAAAACAAAAACAAAAAAGCTCAGTGGTTAAAATCCCACTATCCTCCTCAGAATAAGTGAACTTTGACAACTCTCTTGGTACCCTCCCTTATGCCCGGTATTGTACACATAGCTCCCACTGTGAGAATGCTTTTCAATGTAAACCCACTGCTGTGCTGAAGCCACGGTTGAGAGCTAACCCCACTGAGACATCACCAGCTGGCCTGAGAGGACTCATCAGCACGAAGGATCATCTCCATAGAGGGCTTGATATCCAGATGGTGTTGTCTTCGTGGGAAAGAAGACTGTCTCCCACATCCCTGTAGCAGGAAGCTGGTACTGGGACATTGTGTCCGTGTCCACTCCACTCAAGACCAAAAGATCTTGATTAAAAGTATTTTCAGCAAATAACCTGCCACTGTGGTTTATTAGCACCAGGCTTTAACCAGCTAAGATAACTGGCCAGGCCCCCGGTGCTGGGCTGCAGAGGCAAACACAGCTCCCTCCCCTGTTGCGAGGTCGTGATGTCCAGTCTACGTCATATGGGCACCGAGAAACGCACACGAGGAAGGCATGGTGCTCTGTTTATCAGGAGCCTGCAGCCACCTGCTGCCCTGGTGTCTTGCTCAGCAAAAGGAACAGCATCTGCCTCAAAAGGCTGTTTGCTTACACTCTCCAGGCGGTCCCTGGATAGCCAGTGTCCTCTTCCCCAAGCCACATTGTCAGCCCAGGTATATGGGTCTGAGGGCGCCACACTGGTGGCCACCTCCAAGTTTGGAGCAACCTTTTCTTCCTTCCTCCTTCTCCTTCCTTTTTGCCTTCCTTCCTCCACAGGTGGTTTAGTCCACCAGCCTGAATGAGCCCTCCTCAGTGGATGCCAGTAGTTCTGGTGTGGGTGGGAACCAGTCTTAGCTAGCCCCGGAGGCTCTAGCCCCCTGTCAGCTGGATGACCTTCAGCAAAAGCACTTCAGTCTATAACTGGGGGACACTGACATGAGAACCCCTAGCCATGGAGGCAGAGAGGAAATGGCTACTGTTGGACATAGTCCTTTAAACAGTAGGACAGGGGTGCAGGTCTGGGTGGAGGCCACTGAGCCCCCATCCCTGCAGGCAGGGCTTGTGGTGGTGGTGATGGTGGTAGAGGCTTCACATTCTCATCCTGTCTGATGCTCTAAAGCGTTATCACCAGAGGCCAAGAGAGACAAAAGGAAAAATCTTTCCCAGGAGTGGTGCTCCTCGTCTATAATTAGCATACGCTTCCAAGAGACTTGGGCCTGGGTGGGAGGAACTGTCCTGCCCCTGCTGGTTTGTTAGTGTGATGCATTCCAGGAGCCTCCGTCCTCAGCAGCCAGAACTTCCTTTGGCCCCTGCTCTCCTCAGGCAGCTGCACCACTCATTAAAGGATTAGCAATACCGGCCATGCAAGACAAAGCTACAGGCCTTCTGCAGCCACTGCAGCCACAAGCCTTGCCTTATCAGTGCTCCTGGCCAGTGTTTGTGCTGGAAAAGGCGAAGCTGGGATAGGGCGGAAATAATGGATCACTGGTGTCATGAGCTAACTAAACACTCTGGGGTCAAGTACCAGAGGAGGACACGGATTTTCCCAGCCAAGACCTCTCTGGTAGTACATGGCTACAGGCTGAGGAAGCCCATGAGAGAGTAATCCATGGGGACAGCTATGGGACTCACCACACAGAGAGGCATGTCACAGGGTATGGCTGCTGAGCCAGACGTGAGTTGGGGAGCACATTTGGCAGCGCCCATTTTCAGCAGCTTCTGCTTTTCGAGGGAGAGAGGGGGAACCCACAGGCTGGGGAACTCCCAGGTTGTAAAATTAAGTTCCCAGAAAAGGGAGACACACCTGTGTCAACCGTCTCCTGGCTGCCTGACTGCTTAGACCCTTTGAGATTATGGTGAGTTAGAATGTTGCAGATCGGCAGCCACACTCTCTTGGGTTATCTTTAGTTTTTATTGTTTGTTTCAACATTTCACTGCATTTCAATAAAGTTGTATAGTACATTCACTTTTGTTCTGTGAGCACTTCATACATGCATATGCTGTGCTTTGATCATACTTACCCCCCAGTCCCCTCCTCCAGCTCACCCTAAGAGCTTCCCAGCATGTCCCCCTTCTTACCTCACACTTGCTTTTTATAATTATCTATTACTTATTTAATCTATTAAACTATGAAGTCCAACCAGCGCTGCCCATAGGTACATGGGTTTGTTCCATTGGAAAATAACCCATTGCATAGGGGTCCCAACCAAGGAGGTCCCCCCAGACAAGGAGCTGGGGGCCTTGTAGTGCTGTTGGCTCTGACAGTGGTCACCCTTGCTGGGCTGGAAAAGTGGAACACAGGGCTCTTCCTGGCTCATGGTAAGTACCAATGGCCACATTCCCAAAGAAAAGTAACTCTCCCCTTTTTAACTGACTGGATCTTGTGCAGGTAACTTGTTTTCCTTTAACTTGTTTTTCTTCGTGACAGGGTTTCTCTGTGTAGTCTTGGCTGTCCTGGAATGACTTTGTAGACCAGGCTGGCCTCAAACTCACAGAAACCCACCTGCCTCTGCCCCCCGCCCCCGATTGCTGGGATTATAGGCCTGCGCCATCACGCTCAGCTCTGCTGTGAGTTCTTGAGTGCAGCAGCTCCTGAAGGAAGTCAGCTCCACTTTAATGATGCCTGCTCAGGTCCTTGGGGTAGGAGGACCCACACTCGCACAGTGCACATGGGCCGAGGTAATAACCCAGGTTCAGGTAATGTGCTTCCTTCTCCCCACTTCACTACATTCTTTTGGCAACCTGACCCCAGTATGTGATGCCCAAGGACAGGGTGCTCTGTTGTAGCCTGATTGAACATGGCAAAGATCATTACACAGAACATTCATCCACTCAAGAATGGGCTCCAGAGCTTCCTGTGAGAGCACGTGTCCCACTCTTCCATCCCAGTAAGAGTGGCCACTGTTGGAGCCAGCAGCACTACAAGGCTCCAGCTGCTCCCTGTCTCATTGGCTGGAACCCCCAACAAAGCAATGCCATCGAGTTTGGGGTGATGGTCAGCCGCTCTCCAAGATTATATAGCACATCTATTCAACACACTCATATGGCCAGCCCACTCTAGGATCCCAGGACACTCTTTGGCCTTTCTCAGGAGCAGGTTACTGGGGCAGGCCCATCTGTGACAGGATCAGAAGTGTTATGGGACAATCCAATAATTCCCTAAAAAATTCTTCTCTTCTCCTCTCCTTCTGCAATTCTCCACGCCTCACTCATAGTAAATATGTTTCTCAATTTATCACTTAGTCCAGTTTCTTCTGACAGGTGGGGCCTCATGTTAATTGAGCATAGATTGTTTGCTGTAGAAAGCTTTCTGAACATCCCACCTTCCATCAAATCTTTATTAGAAATCAATGTCCATCTGTTTGTGTATCATCTATGGCTGTTCTCAAAGCATCATTACAGAGGTGAGTGGCTGTGACAGAGACCCTAAACCATACAGCATTTATTATCTGGCTCGACCCAGAAAGTCTGTGTCTCCCAGGGGGCTACAAACAATTTCAGTTCATCTCCATACCATCTTTGGTGCTCAACTCTGATTTCCACTCAAGGAAGACTACTGAGACCTGGCAAAGTCACACACACCCCAGGACTCTTGGGAGAGGAGGTGACACCCAGGCCCACATCTCCGCTTCTAAAGAGCACTCTCAGCATTTACCACGTCATGTCAGAACAAGCTTGGGCTGAATCATTGCCTTCGACCAGTGGCCAGGGCAGGGACTTTCTCTCCTAAACCAGAAAGTTGCCCAGTGACAAGACCCCAATTTTCTTTTTTGAAACTTTAGTTAAAATCAGAAGACAAAAAACATTCACCCTATTACCTCCCCAAAGCCCACAAAATGACTCACCTAGACAACTGGCATCTCCCTGTCTTAGGTCCAGGCTTTAGGTACCAGTGGACAGGCTGGGTGGTTGATCATTCTGTGGTTCCTTCTAGAAACTTTCTGGTCAGTGAAATCATGAAGTTTTCACCTACGGTCTTCACCATGTTCTACTTCTAACAACCCGTCTTTACACATGCGATCGCACACCCATTAACCTGACTATATATTCAGAACTCGAAAATGAGCCATCTGAATCAGTGGAGCTGACCACTCATGGCTATAAAGTCACCCTTCCCATGACTCACAAAAGTCACATCTGCTGGACAGAGGCTGTCTCCTGAGAGCAGGGTGTGTGTGTGTGTGTGTGTGTGTGTGTGTGTGTGTGTGTGTGCCGTTTTCCTAAACATCAGGTGGTGCTGCAAGTGGGCAGCCAAACCGTGTTATGGCTTTAAGCACAAAGACACAGATCTAGTTCTCAAAACAAATGCCCATGACCCCATGTCTATTTCTTTATCTACAATATGGAAGAAGACCCTTGAGGATCCTGACCTTCCAGCTGTGGGGCATAACACACAAGAAGAATTAGGTCATGTGACCGGCACAGAACCTGTCCATGGTAGGTGCTCCCAAAATGGCAGGACTCATCATCATCAAGATAAACAGCTGCCGTCTCAGCTCATGGTCACTGTCATCAGCATCAAGCACCGTCATTAACCTCCCCACTTCCTTCATTTTAAAGCCTCCTGTGCTGTCAGAGCCTGTTAGCCAGGGGCCCCTGCAAGCCTGGGACAGTGATTAAGAAGAGCAGTAAAGAATACAAATGGTCCCCAGAGCACCACAGAGGCTGTCGTGGGCTGAGTGGCCTCTCAGCACTAGCCATCCTTGCTCCCCCTGGATGACTCTGTCACTCTGCTGAGGCTGGCTTGATGAAGACGGATGACGGCCCGTGCCTGGGGTGGTGTGGTACCGCAGCAGAGTGGAGCATTTAATCAGAGCACTGCTCTCTGCCAGAGCGAAGTAATTGGAGGCAGGTGCTAAGCGCAATTTAAATAAAATGTTGAGTTAATAAGGACGGCTGACAAGGATGTTGCAAGTCCCCTGTCCAAGTTTTCAACAGGAATCCGAAGGCAACTTGGAGGCCTAAGAAATGGTGACTTAATTTCCTACTTTTCACTTAAAAACCAAGTACAACAAACTGCAATGTTTTAAAAAGCTTATTTATTTTCACTTTGGGGATTTAAAAATGGTCAGGGAGGCAGCCAACATATCTAAGACACTCAAGAAGGTGCTTACTTAACGCTGTCTCCTTGCCCACTTCCTCTGTCCCCTTTCAACTCCTACTGATCTGCCTCCGTCTGGGTACACCCCTCATCTTGCATCTTGCAGACCAACCCTACCACCAGAACGGTTCTTCTTGACACCACCTTCCTGCAGAAAGATATGGGAGACCTTTTGTTCCATACCAAGCAGAGCTGTGGCCCTCAGGATATTCTGTTTAGGTCTCCACAGCTCATACTTAGCCCTAGTGTTTCTCTCATCACTCCTGGTTCTGCATAGCTGTTCCAGCACGGTATGAACCCATCCAGAGGGACCACCATCCCCATGTCTTAACACCTTTTACTCCCTCCTTCATCTCCTAGTGTCATGGTCTGGAGCACCGCTGAGCATAGCCATGGCAGGGGACCACTGCAGTCTCTAAATGTTCTGCAGATGCACAGCTGGCTCTCATCATCAGTGAACTCTGTCAAACCCTGTGAAGCCTGCATAGCAGCATGCTAGCTGCACCTTCCCAGGTCCCATAAGACGTGCTTGCTTCTTCCTGTGTCGTCTTTTATTACCCAGTAGCCAGAACAGCCCCTCGGGGCTTTCAGGGGACGCTGACAGTATCTGCAACTACTCTTGTCAGCCCCAGTTTGTGAATACATGTCAAAGGTGCCTCCTAGAAATGTGGAGAGAGAGGGAGAGAGAGAGAGAGAGAGAGAGAGAGAGAGAGAGAGAGAGAGAGAATCTTATCAAATGGGCAGACAAATAGAAGAAAAAGATCCAGTCTCAACTCCTCCCATGCACTGTGCAGGGAAGACAGTCTCTGGCACCTCCCATCCCCACCCCCACCCCCATTCAGCCTTTGTCTTCAATCAAGTGAAGTCTTGTGGAGACATGCTTTGAATTGTCCACTCTGCTAGCTACATCTAGAGTCCAGAGGAACCCCATCTCAGCACCATCAAACCCAGATCCCGTAAGGAGAATCCTGCTGTGGTTTGAATGTGGCTTGTCCCTCCAAACCTCATGTGTTTTAGCAGCTACTATGGAGTGACTGGGAGGGGATCAGGCAGTACCTTTCCCAGGGGACTGTGTTAAATCTCATAGTGCTAAGTGAGTCCTTGTCTGGATTTTTTACCTTGGGAATGTGTTGTTCTCGTGTTGTCTGTTTTGCGGTACCTACCCAACTGCCTGTTGCCATGGAATTGTCATTAGAAGCCAAGGAGATACTAACAACATGCTCCTGGGCATCCCAGGAACCATAACCGTGGGCCACAGTGCACCTGAGTTCTTTATAAATTGTACTTTCAGGTGTTCTCTTACAGGGGGCGCCCCTCTCCGAAACCGCACATGACCAAAATGGATTTTTTTGCATTTTCACTACAGTTGTAATCGAACTTCACAGGATGCCCCAGAGGAAGGCTGCTATGAAGAGTAGCAGCCCTGAGGTGAGAAAGACCATGTGACATCTTCATAGACTCCCCCACCCCCCACTCCCCACAGCCAGTTTTTTCAATAGAGCTGCTGGGCTAGCTGGAGGGGAGTTATCCTGAGAACAGAGCCCATGCTCCTTCTCCAGTCTCTTGGGAGAATAGTCTCTTATGGTCCCAGCCCCTCTCTTTCCTGCTTAGCCATAATTCATTCCTCTCCAGGAGACCTTGTGGAGTCCAAGCTGCCCAGAGGAGGCCCTACACCTCATCCAGACAGCTCTGTTCTCACTGGTGAAGGTGGCCCCCGGGACACACTTCTGGCAGCTCTGACCACACTCACTTTCCCTGAGCTTGAAGCCCAACTCTCTGGCCACGTGAGAGTCTCTGCACACAATGTCCTGATTCCTTTCCATCTTCTCTTCAAGCCAGAGTTACTCAGTGGAATGCAGTGATACGAGGGCTGTCTCATGCTAGGCTGGGCCAGGGCTGCACCCAGCTTATTCTGGATGCTCCCTGGATCCTTTTCACCTCCCACTGTGTCTCCAGCCCGGCCTCCCCAGTCCCAGTCCTCCGGGCTCTTCCAAGAGTTCTGCGGAAGTTCACATCCAACGTGTCCTCAGCTGAACTCCTTACAGATTCCTCCAAAATCCATCGTGTGCACCAGAGAATGACATCAACACCAACCAGAGCTCTCAGCAGAAACCTGGAAGTCAGGGCCAGTAAGATGGCTTAGCAGGTAAAGATGCTTGCTGAAAAGAATGAAGACCTGAGTCCAGTCCTCAGCACACACATGGTGAAAGGAGAGAATCAAATCCCTGGGAGTTCTCCCATACACATATATCCGCACTTAAAAATAAATAAATGTAATTTAAAAATTAGAAGCCTGGAAAGCGTTAGAGGTACCTGTCAAGGCCATCTGTATCCACCCATTAGTTAGCCTTTGCTCAAAGTTGATCAAATTCAGCCTATTCCCTCCCACCCTCCACCATTCCCAGAGTCGGGTCTTCAGTTTCATTTGTCCAGACGACATGTTTACAGTATCCTCTGAGTGCCATTCTGTTTTGCTTCTTAAGGCAAGACCTGAGTAGCCAGAGTGGTTGTAGCCGGAGAGTACGACTTTGATCTGGCTCCTGAGTGCCAGGATCACAGTGTGAGGCACCATGCCCAGATTCTATGGCGCTGGAGATCCAACCTAGGGTTTTGTGCACACTAGGCAGGTGATTACCAGCTGAGCTGTTTCTGGTCTTGCCTGACCTTTCTATTTCTCAGCTGGACCCTTTCAAATCCACCTCCAACTCCATCAAAATCATCTTCCTGGAAGTCCAACTTTATCACACCATTCCAGTCTGTACCCCTCAAAGTGTCCCGTGAACGTCAAGGAAAACTCAATAGTACTGCTATAGGGTTTGGAAACTTCACTACCTAGCTCGTGCCTGTGTCCTCAGCTGATTGATCTTCCCTATCACCTTCTGGCCACTCCTTTCATTTGTCTATGTTCCTCATATTCTGATGCATGCTTCTCTATCCCCAGGCTTGAGCACACTCCAGGACAGCAGCCCTCAAGCCTGTGTGTGCTTCAGAATCAGTTGGAAGAGCTTCATAGAGCATGGAGTGCTGTGGTCCTTCTGGGTGATGACGAGTGAGTCGGAGCTATGGCCAGAGAGCTTTTATCAACAGTCATTTTGGGTGGTGGGTTTTTTGTTTGCTTTGTCTTGTTTGAAACATAATCTTACTACATAGCCTAGACCGGTATTGAATTCAAAATTCTACAGCCTCAGCAGTAACATTGCAGGCCTATACCTCCTGCCCAGCTCAGGATTATACTTTCAATGCTGCTGCTGTTTGTCTAACAGGCACATCAAGAGTCTCCATTACAGAGGCACTCAGAAAGGACTCTACAAATGCCCGATAACTCACTGAGAGCCCAGATAGCACACCCTCTGACCCAACTGAAATTTGAAGCTGATCTTTAAGAGTCTGTTGATTGAGTCTCATGTACTTGAGCAGTCTTGTGTGGAATTTCTAAGTTAAAAAGATAGGTGATGTCATGCCTAGCAATGGTCCTGTGGACCTATCTCATTTGGTATCTGTGGGTAAGGCCCAGCCATGCATCTTGAGGGGTCAACCTCTTTCCCAGGCACAGAGGCGGGAATTAGAAGGCTTGGGCCTTGGTCTCTGTTTGGATTCCCGTTACATCATTTGGATTTCTTTACAGACTAGAGAGTTTACAACATAGTCAAAACACATGTTTTTGTGATTTTTCCAATAGCCTTGATTCCTGCTACCATGTCCTGTTCCCAAGCCACTGCCAAGCACCACTGACACATGCCAGCACACATCTGAGCTCTCAAATGCATACAACATGTCCCTTTTCCTACGGGTGGAGTTTTGGAAAATGAAAAGCAGCCAATGTATGAGATATCTTGAAAATGCCAGCTCCGCATGGCTGCCAAGAAGTGGGTAGAACGGATTTTTATGGGTCTACATGGTCATGGTGAGCATAACAAAGACCCCAGTGCTAGCCACTGCCAGCCACACTGGGGGGACAGAGGCAAATACTGAAGGACCATCAAGAGTTCTAGACCAGCTGGAGTGAGATGCTGTCTCCAAAACAAAAGAAAACTGGCTGTCTGGAAGGAGAGAGACATCAGGAATAAACCACCCCTGCTGGCATCTTCCTCTTGGACTTCCAGCCCATGGAACTTTGAGACCCGTGGAAAAAGCCTCACAGCCCATGGGTACTTGGTTAGGGCATCCTGGGCAAATGTCACAGATTCCCAGGAGCTTCAGCCAGTGTAGCTTTCCTTCAGGCTAGAGAATAAGACAGAGTGAGCCTAATGAATGGATGAATAAAAGAAGTTAAAAAAAAAAAAGGGAAAAGAAGAAAATGAACATGACTGGTTCCAGGTATCTGCATGAAAATCAATGAATAAAACAGATAAGAAGGAAAAGAAGGGAAACATAACTGCTCCTAGGTGTGGTGGAGGAGAAAGTTCATTTTAGGTATGTGGGAGAGTATAACCAGCGGCAGGGACCTCTGGGACTTGACCCTGAGCTGGGTCATGGGGGGAGAGGGAGAGAGGAAGAGAGAGAGGAGAGAAGGGAACCAGGTGGCCCAAAGGTACAAAGCAGGGGAATAAAAAAATGGCTGGATTATATATGAAAGAGCAGAAGAGCCCCCTGAGCTGGACAGTTCAGGGTAAGGGGCAGGATATGACAGACAGGCAGGCCCTGTAACAGGTAGGGACTGATGGATGCAGGGAGAATCTGGTGGCCAGGTCCATTATGATATGTTAAAGAGGCACCTCAGTTCAGGGTTGATTAACAGTGAACAGCCAGATGCAGCGTCCTACAGGGGAGTACCCTCAGCTCCATCACTTCAAGGCATCTTCAAAGATTTCTCTTGGGTACCTCAAGCACCCGCACTTCAACATGAGCTTCTTAAAATGCAGGTGTGTGTGTGTGTGTGTGTGTGTGTGTGTGTGTGTGTGTGTGTGTGCCTTAGATCCTAGGACTTAGCTTATCTTCTCAGTGACAGCCCCAGAGAGCAGTGCAGCAGCTCGGTCCCTCGGGCTCTGAGATCCCATGAAGAAGTGCTGCACATCCTGGTGCTGGTCCCCAAAGATGAGGCACAGCTATTGCTGTGGGAGAGTTTCCATCAGTCTCTTACATTTCCTCTCCCTTGGGCCCTACCACACCATCGCAAGAGATTGTTCAGAAGTCGCCACCTTTGGCTCTCTTCTTGCTTCTGCCATGGGGCCCTGGCCTCAGGGTGGGCTCCAGGACCCTCTAACAGCGAGCCTGAGAAGTGTCCCAGAATGCAGCATGCAGGAGGTAAGGTCTGATAGGGAGGCTGACCACACTTCTGCCTGTTTGACTGCATGTTTGGGTATCTCCACAGACCATCATCTTTGGATTTGATAATTTGCTAAAATGACTCAAAACACTCAGAAGACGGCTCTTTTCACTACCAGTTTGTCATAAATCCAGGAGAAGAGGAGACATGGGAGGGAACGGCTCTCAGCCCTGTGTGTGCCACCAGGACTGTGTCAAGACACCTAACTTCTGGGGTTGTATCGGGGGTTTCAACATATAGCCAAGGTTGAGCAGATCACTGGTCACATGATGGAATGCAGTTTCCATCCCTGCATTCCTCCATGGAGGTCAGATGAGAAAGGGTGAAGCTCAGTTCCCCAAGAAAGTGCCTGCTCTTTCTAATGGCCACATGTCTTAACTCATCCATGATAAAGTATCATGGTCGGGTGGCTGATAAACAACAGGAGTTTCCCACAGCTTTAGTGGCTAGAAGCATGACATCACAGGGCCCACGACAGCTCCTTTCTGGTTCATAGCAGACGCCTTCTCCTTGTATCCTTGCATGGTAAAAAGAGGGCAAGAGGGCCCTCTGGGGATACTTCCAAAGTGCTCTGATCCCACTCATGAGGACTCCACCCATATGACCTAAATAATTTCTTGAGGACTGTACCTCATAATCTTCTCATCTTAGGTAGGATGCAATACATGAATTTGGGAGTAATGTGTGTCTTGAAAACAATACCTTTCTTCTCTGTAAGGACTATGGAAGATGCATGCACTCTTGGCTGCAGACTCCTGTTTTTGCTCCCATTGCCCAGACAGTGCTGACTGAGAGATGCCTCCACAGATTGTTTCTGGGGAGCCTAGGAGGCAGGAGGTCTTACTGGGGGTTATGGAAGTACCCTGCTCTGTCTTCCAAGAGATGGAGAGACATGGAGGGAAGGCTGGCTTGAAGGAGCAGGGGCACCTTGCTGTTGAATAAGGGAGCTGGGTCTTGAAGAAATAGCCTCCTGAGGAGTCCTAGCACTGCCGCTCCCGGTTCTCTCTTTTTCTTTTGGCCATGGCTTCTTATGGAAAGGAGCTGAGGCTGGTGTCCATCAGCTTAACAGCATTAGCCCATTGCTGCTTTCACTGTACCATGTGAAAGCAAGGGTTTCCCCAAGGACCTGAGAGAGAGCATAAATGCTGTGGGTGTTCCCCACCCTTCTGCCTCCTTTGGTTTGGAGGAGAACTAGTGATTACCCAGCGACTACCTTTGCTGACCTTAGAAATCACAGGGAGAAATGAGGTTTCCGGGCTTGTGACTGTGGGCTGGGCTTTCAGTTGTGGGCGACAGAGTTTGGAAACACAGGGAGCAAACTCCCGTTCCATTTCTGAGCAGCCATCTTTAGCACAGGTCCCTTCTCTGGGCTCCAACATCTCAGTACCAGACACTTGGCCTTGTTGCATCTCCAGAATGGCAGTGACCTTCCTCCCAGGGCTTCCTGCAGACCCCAGCCCAGAAGAACTGCTAATGCAGGCATTAGGGCACAGTGAGCTGCTTGTCAGAGTATACCAGCCTGAGAACTGGCCCCTTGGAGCTTCTGTGAGGCCCTGATGTCCAGTGGGAGCATAGGACCAGACTCTGGCTTCTGGCAGTCTTGCTAAAATGCTTCAAAAGGGGGGTCCCGAGAAGGTTCAGCAGGGAATGCTGAGCGGGCATCCCTTTCACTCTTCACAATCCTAGATAACTCAGGGCATGACAGGCCGCTTGTATGGGAACATTTGAGAGGCTAGTGATGGGTGGAAGGAGTAGAAGCCAGTGTGGAGGGCATGCTTGTCAGATCCAATCACACTTTTTCTCATAGAACAGAAAATTTTAAGTCAAATTTTATTCCCTTTCCTCTCTCCTGACTGTCTCCTATCCCTCCCAGTCCCCCTCACTCTCTTTCAAATTCATAATCTCTTATTCTTTAAATATCTTTATTTATTGTGCTCAAGTGTGTGTGTGTGTGTGTGTGTGTGTGTGTGTGTGTGTGTGTTTGGCTCTGTGTACAACCTCCTGCTGGATATATTTAGTATTGCTTGTGTATATGTATTTGGGGGGACTAAACACTTGGGATTAGATAGCCATTTAGGGTACTTATCTCTGAAGAAGACAAATTCTCCTTCTCTTGGCAGTTTTTAATTTCCTATAGCTCTTCACCTAGGCTTGGGGGCCTCATACTTAATCTTTATACTCATCACTGGTAGTGTCCTGCAGAGTCCATTTTACTGAAAGGTAAACTGAGGCTCTGACATAAGTTGGTCCCCCGAGCTCACACGGCAAGTGGTAGAGCTGGGGTTATGGTAAGGTTTACTGAAGCTGGGGATCACTGTAGCTCCACCTTGTTCAAGCTGCCCTTCAGAACAGTGTGCAGACAGGCCTGGTAAGCAGACTGGCCTTGATGGTGGGGACAGCGGCATGGAACTATGTAGCTCCTGTCACAGGAGACTCTCCGTGACACCTTCTTGCCCTGGGCTTCCCAGGATCTCCTCTGGCAGGATTCAAGCTGTGGTCTTTTTACCTCCTGGCCATGTAACATCTCCCCGTACTTGACAAGTGGCTGAAAAGACCCAAAGCAATGACGTGTGGGAAATGCATTGCCTCGTGCAAAGACCTCTCCTGTGCTGGCTAGTTTTATGTCAACCTTACACCAACTAAAGTCATTTGAGAGGAGGGACCCTCAATTGAGAAAAAGACCTTTGTAAGATTGGGCTGTGGGCAATCCTGCAGGGAAATTTTAACTTCTGATTGATTGGCCAGGGCCCAGCCTATTGTGGGTGGGTCCATCCCTGGGCCAGTGGTCCAGGTTTCATAAGAAAAATAGGCTGAGCAAGCCATAATGGGCAAGCTAGTAAGCAGCACCCTCCATGGCCTCTGCACCAGCTCCTGTCTCACATTCTGGCCCTGTTTGAATTCCTGTCCTGTCCTTCAGTGATGAACAATGATGTGGAAGTGTAAGCCAAATATCCCTTCCCTCCCCAACTTGCTTTTGGTTATGGAATTTCCTTGAAGCATTAGTAACTCTAGCTAGGATGGCCCTCTTCCTGCCTGAATTTAACACGAAGAGCTGATCTTGGAAATCGAAGCCTGGCATAACTCTAAGTTCGTGTTCAAATAGGACTCAAGCCTAACGGCATCTGTTTTCAGCAAGTCTGATCTTTTAGACATGAGTTTGTGCCCCAGAGCAGAGTGGAGAAGGCACCAGGGCCCGAGGGTGTTTAGCAGTAGGTTCCGGGAGGCCTGCGGCACCAGAACTGGTCTCTGGGTCTGCAGTGGCAAGCTCACATGCAGGTAGTGCCACCTGGTGGATATTCTTGCTACCACGCCTGCCAGGCTAACCCAAGTACACATAGCTGCTCCTCCCAACACACGTGCATGCTGCACACACACACTGGTCCCCACGTCCGTCTGCACACCGGAACCTGTCCTTTGCACCTGCACACAGCTGATTTTCAGCCCCTCCCTTTGTGACTCATCTAGGCATCGGCATCAGCAACCCTGAAGCCATGCCTCTTTCTCCTCCCAAAGGCTCCTTTTGGTGACTGTGTGCGGACAGCCAGATGGTCTGAAGTGGAGAGGAGGTGAGCTCACACTGACTAGGGGTAAAGTAGTGTGCGCCAAGCTTCAGCCTATGAGGTAGGTGTCACCGTCACACATCAGGGAAGAGGCACTTGCCCAAGCCCACCCAGTAGCAAGAGGCCCTGCCAACCTCAGCCCTCACGGCACCATGTCCAGGTTCCTACAAGTTGCGCAATGCCCATCTGTGAAGTCTGCTTGTCTGGATCCTTAAACCCCTTTCTGGAGCTAAAGTTCTATTTGAAATGAAATGACACTGGTCCGTAATTCTAGCTGTGACCGCAAGGAGATTATGTAACTCCTGAACCCCAACTCCCAGCAGCCTTTATAAAACCTGCCCTGTCCTCCTAGTGGCAACGCTGGGTGCATGTGTCAACCCGTGGTGCATACATCTGTGCGTCATGCATGTGTGTGTGCTATGTTTGTATGTATGAGAGATGAGGTCAAATCCTAGCTTCTCCTCAGGATGTGCCATTTGAGGCTGGGCCACTCCTAATGATTAGTTCTAATGAACAGAATAGAGCAAAACATAGAGGATGTCACTTCTGACATGAGACCACAGTTGTTGGGTTTTGGCTTCTGTCTGGTGTCCATGTTGCTTTCTCCCTCACTGCAAACCAGCTGTTGCCCTCTGGCAAAAAAAAAAAAAAAAAAAAAAAAAAAAAAAAAGTCTAGATGGACAAGAACTGAGAGATGTTCATTGGGAGCCACACCAACCCAAAACTTTCTCAGAGGCCCTGATGAATGGGAACCTTAGTTCTGTGTCCTTATCTAGGAGTGGATTTGGCAAGGTCCATCTAATGCTGGAACCAGTGCCTTAAAGAAGTCAAGGTTGCTGCAGTTTCTGGGGACCCAACTTACTCCCCTGGGCTATGTTATCAGTCCTTAGGCAGCTGTGTCTGAGGTGTCCTGAGTTCTCTTTGCTAACATTGACTGACTTAGTTCTCTGATGACCTTACCTATTCCACATCAATCCCCCTCCACAAATAGTTTATATGATGCTATACCGCTTAAAAAATTTGGTCAGCTTATACAAGACCTCCTGGTCCCAGCAACTGCCTTTGTCTTCTCATCCCTGGTCCTCCCAATCGACAGCTTGCTGTTCCCAACCCTTATTCCTATGGGTTTGGCACAGGAGTTAGCCAACAGGAAGCAAGGAATCTTAAAGCTCACCAGAAATGCAGAGGGGGTGTGGAGAGCTGCCTCCTCCATGGCGCTTTGAGGTGACACAGTCACCTGATGCAGTCAGGCTCTTTGAGCCACACCAGATCCCCGACCTGGAGACACATGACACTCAGGCAGAGAGAGAGATACCTAATACACTGAGTCATGAGGTGCACGAACCCAAACTGGCCTTTACAGCCCCACACTCTGCAGCTAGTGGAGTCTGGACAGGTCTTCCCTTGAGGCCAACTCACACTGTATTTTCGTGAGCTAAGTAAATGATTTTAAGCCTCTAGTTTGGGCCAGATTTTAAGGCGGTGAGCACAGTTCAGGAGATGAGCTAAGATCAGAGTTCATGGTATGTTAGCAGGCACAACTGCCTTCCTGATCCTCCTCAAATTCACCTGGGGAATGTGTCAGGGTTGGTACAGAAGTTCCAGACCCAGAGTTGGGCTATTCACCCCATCAGGCTCAGCCTCCACTACCATATCCTCTCAGTACTATCCTTACCACGTTTTAGTTTGTGCCCAGTGGCAAGGGTGCAATTCAAGATAACCATTAATTAGTCCTGTATTCGTCTGTTTTCTGTTATTATAATTAAAATACCTGAGTCTGAATATTTCCGAAAATGAATATTTATTTAGTTTGCAGTTTGAGAGGCTGAAAGTCTAAGGTTGGGTAGCCCCATGTATCTTTCCCTATCGAAGAGTCCTCTTGGCTGCATCTCAACACAGCAGATGTCATCACAGCAAAGAGTGTGTTTGGAGGGGAAAGTCATGTGAGGGATTCAGCAGTCAGGTTCACTCTTTCATAACGATCTGTTCTGGTAAGTACTAACACAGTAGCCAGGCATGGCGGCACATGGCTCTGATCCCAGCACTCAGAGAGGCAGAGACAGGCAGATCTCCGTGAGTTCAAGGCCAGCCTGGTCTACAAAGCAAGTCCAGGACAGCCCAGGCTACACAGAGAAACCCTATCTCTAAACTGCCCCCCCCCAAAAAAAAGGAAAAAAAAAAAAAAGAACTAACATAGTCCTTCAAAACCACAATAATCTATTCTTAAGGCAATAACCCCAGTGACTTAACCGTCTCCCATTAGGCTCCACCTTTGAAAGGCTCCATCCTCTATAAATCACACCACATGGGGACAAAGCTTCCAACACAGGAACTCTCGAGAAAACCAGCTCCAAACTGTCGAACTCTGTGCCCTTGTGCACTGTTCTTTCCTGGAAGGTAACACCTGGGTTAATGACAAGCCATCACCCAATGCTTATGTCACTTATTTGGCAACAGGACTTTGTAGGCATTGTTAAAGCTTCTAATTGGTTGACCTGAAGATGAGATTTTTTTTTTCAGGTGGATCAGGAGACCTTTAATAGCAGAACATTTTTCCTAATGGTGAGAGACAGAGTAACGGTATTAAAAGTCTGGTGGGCTCAAGATACTCGGAGAGAGTTCTCCCTTTCTACGAGGCCGGAGTCCATGAAACCAGGACCTGGAAAACAATTCTAGGAGCCATCCAGTCATCCAGTAGTAAAGCATGGTCCTCAACGACAAGGAATCTGTCAAACCTCTGAGTGGATGAGGCACAGACTTCATCCAGAACTCCTGGGTGGGATCCTGACCCAGCTTATCTTGATTTCAGTCTCATGGGAATCAAAGTAGGTATGTCAGTCAAGCCCACCGAGACCTGTGACCACAGAACCCCAGGTGAAAAGTGCGTATTGTCTTAAGTTGCTCAAGCATAATTTGTTGTGTTGGGGAAAAAGTCACGAGCCATGACATAAGCGACCACACACAGCCTTGGGTAGAGCCCCAGGACGAGGGTAAGGAGTTAGGGTTGTACCCAGTGGCAAGGTCTGCCCAGAACGGACCCGAACGTCTGCAGGCTGAGCCTCCACAGTCTGGCAGAGCTTTTGTGGGAAGGCTGACATCCATGTCTGGGTGACGGTAGCATGAAGCCCATCTGTTGCCAGTAATCACACTCCAGATGTCCTGTGACAGTGACCAAGCCAGAACCTAACTAGCTGGACTCTGACTGTTTGGACCCTCCTGATTCCCTCATTTCCAGGCAGTAGCAGACCCCTTGCTTAGCTGAGTCTCTCCTGCTGAAGGAGTCAGTCCCGTACATCTGCCCACAGGATGTAACCTGCTCCCTGTCTGCCTCCAGCCTTGGTTCATCTTTCAACTCTGAACCCAGGGGCACTCTGACAGAATCCCTTGCAAGAATGCATACCTTATAAAGGAGTAAGGATGGTACTTAACATACCAAAGACCCTTGTCCACTCTGATCTCAGACTCCTGGCACATACCTAAGGCAGGCAGTGCAGGAGTCCCCATACCTATTTATTGTCTGAGTGTTCTGAGGCTCTTTGGCACAAAATGGAACACTTAATGCACAAAGGTAGGGCATTTTTCAGTCAGCACACATCTCAAAGACTTCTGTTTAAGTCTTTTACCCTGCCCCACTTATTTCCAGCTGCCAACTTGACACAGCCTAGAGTAATTTGAGGGAGTTTCAATAAAGAGAATGCCCAGATCATAACAGTCATATCTATGAGAGATGGTCTTGATTGATGATTAACTTTGGGTGCCCAGCCCATTGTGGGCGGCACCATCCCTAGGCAGGTTTACTCCGGCTACGTAAGAAAGCGGAAGCTATTAAGCCAATAAGAAGTGTTTCTCCACACTTCCTACTTACAAGTTCCTGCCTTGAATTCCTGGCCTGTTTTCCTTCAGTGATGAAGCAGGTGAATAAACGTTCCCATTTCACATTGCTTCTGGCTAAGAGTGTTTTTATCACAACAGAAAAGTAAACTAGACACATGTCCACTGGTGACATCTTCCTCAGAGGAAATAAAAGCCAGGCACACCACACCACATATAAGGTAAATTATTAAGTGTAATGTTAAATATTTTTCATCAAATCAAGCAGAGACATCACTTGATTCCCCACAGCATGAACTTTCCGTTTCTTTAGCAGTAAATAGAAACCTCCCATGATGGTTAGTTTTGCAAGCTTTTTGGTACTGGTAATTTGTTCTTTATGCAAGCCAGGGTTATACTGTTTTCAGATTCTAGGGCCATATTGTTAAATCTACACACTTCATAATTGCTCCTCACTGCCTCTAAATGCTGTTTGCCTTCAATTTATTTCATTTGCTAGTAAGTAACACCACCCTGCTATTTTGGTTTATATTTGACTGGTTCAGTTCTCCTTTCCTTTGAGCTTTTCTGTATGGCTTATTTTAATTGTGTTACTCATGAGCAATATATGGATAGTTTCCAACTTTATAATTTTTGTTTTCTATAATTCTTTCTCTCCCTTTATTCTCACCCCCTCCTTCCTTCTTCCCCCTTTCCTCTCTATTTAATAACCCCTTGCTTCTTCTATGCTTTGAAATTATGTAATTTCTTCTCTTCTGGTAATTGGTACCTAACTTTTCCAATGCACACAGTGAACTTTATCCTTTCTCTCAGGAAACTTCAGTGATTTGTTATTTCCACTCTTCTTCCAAGTACAACATGGACTTTGCCAGACTTTAACCACTTTTTTAATGTGCTGTTTCTGTGTGGTTAGTTTTAAACACACACACACACACACACACACACACACACACACACACACACACATACATGCTTTTAATTTTTATAATCAAAAGCTAATTATGACACATGGTCTACATTAAGATCCCATGCCCACCTTAGCTTCCTGCCCTCGAGTGTTCATTCCCAAGCCAATCCTGTTCTTTGGAAGGCAGGCAGCTGGGTGCACAGCTCTGACAGATCCGCTTTCTTCAGCCGTTGCCAGTCTCCAAACAGCGCTGATCCCTGACAGGTGCCAGAACACAGTGATTGGTAGTGATTCCCGAAAGCACAGTCTACAAGTTGTGCCTGGGAACTTATCACCTCTTTGAAAACCCTTCAGGGATTGGCCACTGAGCACATTATTTCCGTCACATCCCAGGTGTGCAGCTGGGCTGTCTCCTTGACTCATGCTGACATCTTACAGAATTGTTTTGAAGGAGTGTAAAGAAATGAAACATTTAGTCAGACAAGCACTGCTCAAACCACTCTTTCCAAGTCTCTTAAATATGCCTTTATTTTCAGCATTTTACATTATAGTAGAGTAAATATATTAAGTTTTACTGTGTTTATAACTTTTCTCCATATTGATTATAACCAACCAAAGAAGACTTTGATATTTTGAAAGCAGTTTTTGTAGGTTTTGCTAAATAAGGATTGTGATACATCTTATTAAAATTGCTTTCTATGATTTGACTTTCACAGGTCTCTGTGATGCATGCTTTGTACCAAGCCAGAACTGCTCAAGCAACTGAAGGTTGGAAGGAGTCAACTTTCACAGACTGTTTATTCCTTCCTCTATTCTTTGCATCTTTCAGTTTTGTCTGATGTGAAAGTCAAGCAACCATTGTTTTTGAAGTACCCTAGTGTTGCCTGCCTCTCCATATGCTCCTGGCAGCTCTGGGCAAGGACCAAAATCTGCTGTCATTATGGCAAAAAGGTCTTATGTATGTATATATGTACCTATTATGTATATATTTATTTATTCATTTATTTTTTAGAGAACTGGGTCAGTTTTGATTTGGGACTCCTATGGACAAAGTTGCTAGGAACATGTGTTTTACATGTGAACAAGAATTTCCATTCACTTAGAATAGCTGCCCAGGAGTGTTATCTGGGTCCTGTGTTTGCAATGAGGTTAGTTGTATAAGAAGCCACCAAACTATTTTTCAAGTGGCTGAACAATTTAAGTTTGTATCAGCAAAGCTTGAGATGTCCAGTACCTCTGTCCTTGCCAATGTTTCTCACAGTTTTTAATCATGGTCATCAATTGCATTTTCCCCAGTGAGTGTCTTTCTGGTGTTTATTTGCTAACAATGTGTCCTCTTCAGGAAAACATCTCTTGGTAGGTTTTTGCAGTTTTCTAATCAGCTTTTTATGAAGTAAATCACAGTATATTAGCAGTGTATAATATGTTCTCCAATCAGCTTGTTTTCAACAAAGGACTTGAAGGTCTGTGCATTCCAGGTATGAGCCCTTGGTCAGATGCTTGATTCATGGACTTCCCCTTTACTTCTGAAAAATATTTTTACAGTAGCTAGAATGTGAAGTTGATGATTCTTCTTTCAACACATAAAACACATTACCCAAACTCCCTCTGGTTCTGTAACCTCAGATGATAAAGCCAAAAGCATCCATAGAGACAATATGCCATTCCTCCCTGTCTACTCACAAGATGTCTTTGTCTTTAGTTTTCAGGGTTTTGCGATTTTACATCTTCTTGTGGAAATTTTTTCCTGTGTGTTTTGTGTTTTGGAGTTCAATCAAGTTAGGAGTATGTATGTTTACATCTTTTTCCACATTTTGGAAGTTTCAAACCATTGTTCTTTGGAATACTTGTAAGTCCTAACTTTTTCTCTCCTCTCCTGAACTTGGTTGATACTAACATTAGACCTTTCCCAAACTTTCATGTGCTATTTCTAGTGCTCATTCCTGGCCTCCGTCTTCCTCTTTATCCCAGGAGCATCAGGCTGTTCCCTTCCCTTTTCTCGGCATATCCCTCTTCTCGGCAGCTCTGGTCTGTTCGCTTTGCTGGGAATTTATTATATTCCCCCACTGCTAAGTTCTAAACACTTGATTAAAACAAACAAAGAAAGACAAAAACTTGAGACAGGGTCTCACTATGTAGCCCCAGGTGACTTGGAACTCACTACATAGATCAGGCTGTCCTCAACTCACAGATATCTGCCTGCCTCTACCTCCCAAGTGTTGAGATTAAAGGTGTGTGCCACCATGACTGACATTAATTCTTGATTTTTAACCGTCTTTATGCACACAATCCCAGCCAATTTTCTGTTAGTCTTGTGGCTTTTGTGATCTCTGATATTGGTAGACACTGAACTTTGTACTTTTATCTCTAAACTCCCTTCAAGGTTCACTCTCATAACTTACTTTTCAACATCTCCACCAAGACGGCTGCCTGGCCCTCCACTTCATCCTTCCCCTGTATTAACATTGTGTTCCCAAGTCTCCATCCTCTTTCTATCTTTATTCACGGTGTGACTAACATTCACCACGTTGGCAGTCTCATGTTCTTTCCCATCCCATGTTGGACATCAGCATCCTCAGACCACAGCTTTCCATCTCCCCACACTGGAAATGCCTACAGCTTTGTCAGCGATTGACCTTGACTGCTCATACATCCCAGATCCCATCGCATACCATCCCATGACATGGCTCCAACACTTGGAACATTGGTAGGAAAAAAAAGACTCTTTGAGACTCCCTCCTTTGCTGCAGCCATCTCGTGATCCTCTATACTCCTGAGGCTTCATCCTCTCCAAGGTGCTCTATCCCTGGCTGTCATTGTCACTCTGTCTCTGCCATTAGCTATCAGGACAGAATGGGGACAGACAGCCACATCAAGGATGGCCAGTCATCTGGAACTCTGCTCCCCTTGCCTTTGGTGACCACTGGTGACCCTTTTCAGCCACACAGGGATACACTTCCCCCTTGTGTTTCTTTATCCCTTATCCCTCCAGAGACACTCTACCTACAAGCCTTGGCTGTCACACCGCTACTCCCAATCTGCTCTTCCATCTTCCTGCAGGTTCCGTTCACCCCTTCTCCAGCCCTGTTCAGACCAGCATCTTATCCTGTAACTCCTTCCAGAAACCACTGTCAACTCTGTTTCCATGCCCAGCCCCAACCCCTGAGCCTCTTGTCCTGACATTTCTCTAGTCCCATATTGTCACCAGTCAACACTGGATCAGCCACCACCTGCCTGCCTTTCTCTCCTGGCTATGCTGACCATGCAAATGTGTGCCTTGGCCCCCTGACAAAGCAGTGCTTGCAGCCTCCACGGCTCCAGCACTGTTGAATAGCACTGTTCCCCATCCCTTGCTGCCTTCTGCAGCCGATCTCCCAGCAGCTGTTCCCAATATTCCTCCTCT
Organism: Psammomys obesus; assembly: GCF_907164565.1. Classification (NCBI taxonomy): domain Eukaryota; kingdom Metazoa; phylum Chordata; class Mammalia; order Rodentia; family Muridae; genus Psammomys; species Psammomys obesus. The sequence goes on along the minus strand of NW_026591918.1, from coordinate 11,171,869 downwards.
TCCGGAGCCCTCAAGCCAGACCCCACTTCCTGGACACATAGCAGATGAATGTGCATTGTAATTTATGGAGAACTTCATTCAATAACCAGGTTCTCACTTGCTCTCTCCTTTCTCTGAATGTCTCTATCTGCCCCCAGTGTGTCTTTATCTGAGAAATATCCTTCCTCTTTTCAAGACAAACTTTCCCCACTGGACTTTGGGTCCTTCTCCTTCCTGACTCCTTCCTGACCTCCTTCCATTTCCCCGTCTCATAGCTTCTTCCTGCTAAATTTAATATTTAGTTTTATTAATACATACTTATGAGGTACAAAATATCACACACATCTGATGTAGATATCTCCATGAATTCCGACATAGGCGTGCACCTGTGACCTGTCACCGCAGCCATGTGAACACATTCATCAGCTCCAAAAAATCCTCTTGTTCTTCTGTGGTTCTTTGTTTTTGCAGGAACACAATGTGAGGTCTGCCCTCTTCACATTTCCAAGTGCAGACCAGCATGTCATGCATGTGGGCCTCCAAAACTTGACTCATCTTGCATAATACAAAGTTTATTACTGTAAAACAAAAAAAGAAAGAAAAACAATTTCCACTTTCCCCCTTCTTTGAGCCCATGGTAACCCCCACTTCATTCTCTGCTTTCATGTGGTGGGTTGTTGTAGACACTTCTTGTAAATGGAATCATGAAGATTTCATGAATTATTTCACTTAAAATCATACCCTGTAGCTTTACACATGTCACAGCTATAACATACATCTGATTTGCCACTGAGTTATCAGTGGATAAAGTCCTGGAATAATGTAGGCCTTGGAAACAAGGAAATATGAGTGATGGAGTCAATTACTAGTGATGGGTGTTCCCAAGGTACGGGGAGGGAATGATCTGACTCGCAAGGGCCAGGTTTTCCCGTCTTTGCTAGGTAACATACCGAACACGTGGGTGAAGATACTTCATCACGGTTCTGATTTCAATTCTTTTGGGAGAATATCTAGAAACAGGATTGCTGGACCACTGCATTTCACACCGTTCTAGTGGCTGTACCACTCTGCAGTCCCAGCTACAACAGATGTGCATCCTCTACACACTTAACCTTTTGTCCTCTTTGTAGGTGTCATCCCAGCAGACATCAGGTTGGATCTCTGTGGATTTGACCTGAATTTTGCTTAAGGCTGTGACAGGGAGCACTTTCTATTACACTTGCTGGTCATCTGCACATTTTACTGGGAAATGTCTATTCAAGGATTTTGTTCATTTGTAAGAAGGCCGTTTGGATTTTTGCTCTTGAATTGCAGCTTCAAATACATTTTAGATATTAACTTCTTAGAAGATAGATACTTTGCAAGTATTTTCTACATCTTCCTTCCATTGGTGGTTTTCATTTTCAGTGAAGAAGTGGTACAGTCTCATAACCCCACTTCCCTACTAGAGTCTTGTGCTTTTGATCTCAGATTCAAAAAGTCATCACCAAGATGTTAATTTTTATATGTTCACTTTGGGTCTAAATCTTCAGTGTATTTGGAGTTGAGTTTTGTTTACGGTGCAAGAGAAGGGTCCAATCTCATTATTTTCCTGTGTATATTCAGCCTTTCCAGCACCATCTGTTAAAGAATCCTATGTTTTGACCTGTAACTCTCTTCCACAAAATTCATGAAGACAAAGTTTATCTGTGAGGCTGAATAATAAATTCAGCATTGGCTGATTTTTGGGTGTCTTCCATTTGCCCTTGTCCCTCAAGTAGGTACCATCAGTGGGCCCACATACCTCTTGAAAGTCACATGTGCAATGGCCCCTTCCTTATTCCCACTCTCCACAGCCTGTTACACCACAATAGCACATCAGCTTCTTAGCAGTAGTTTGCACACTGTCCCAGCCCCCACTGTGCCTTCCCTCAACTCTATCCATCCTGCCAATCTTTATTGTCAGTGAGCCCCTTAATCAGGATAGAGGAGACACCGAGAGGTTTTTAAACGGAAGGATATCACCCACTTCAGGTAACACATATATTAGTGCTCAAGTGAATTACTCTCCAGCAACACATTTCAGTGTGAACAGAAGTCTCTAGGAAGAATGCTGTCTTAGCCTTGTGTTGCCACAGCAAGTTATAGGGAGTTTTGATGTTGCCATAGTTTCTTCCTAGGCAGTAAGACTCAGCATGCAGAATGAGCAAATTAGACCCTGAGTTAAGTGAAATGGTGGTTTACGACTCTGCAAAACTTTCTACTGGTTTACCTATGAAAGACCCTCAGTAAAGATATTCTCCATATGGAGGAGAACAAGGTTCACAGGATCTTTGTTTTTTGAGGGGTTGGTTATTATATTGCTGGTAATTCTGTTTTTGTGATTTGTTTACCTTTTTTTTCTTTAGACTCATGGGACTAGTGGTTCTGAAAGGCAAAAATGCTTTAGGGGAGGCTAAAGCCATCTTTAAGCAGGTGGGACCTTCAACATCTGGTGGGACCATAACCTATTTCACTGGTGTGCAACTACCCACAACCTCACATTATGAAGACCATCGTTCTTCTGTGGTAATACATCCCACCTGCTCCTTCTCTTTGGTCACCCCAGAGACATCAGCTAAGTGACCCCCTCCTCCCACCCCACTCCCACCAGCTTCAATTGAACTAATCAGCTTGTGCTTCCCTGAGTAAAGGCGTCAGGCAGTTTCTCACAGTTCCTTGAATTTTCCTCCCAGGTATTAGGACTGCAGACAGGCAGTTTTTGAAAACACGTGTACTTGAATCTTCTCAGTGAGCTTGAGCATCACGCACAGACACACACACCGCATCATATTGTCTTTTGCCTACAAGACTTCTCCAAGAAATAAGGGAAAACTAAAAGAGAACATATGAATGGATGCCTGGGTGGATGGGTGGGTGAATGGATGGCCTAAAGCCATCACTTCGCCCACAGCTTTTTGATAAATGTCCATCTAAAAACCTAGTCCATATCTTCCAGGCAGGAAAGAGTCTACATCTCAAAACAAGAGTGGTGTTCATGCATTAAGAGACAGAAGACCAAGACCATTTACAGCTCACACCAAACATGGAGTTTCTACCTTAGAGAAGAGCCTCTGGAAAAGGCTCTGCTCACTGAGACTAGAAAGTAGCTGTTGGGTACCTTTAGGGTCACAGATAAGAAGTGTGTCACCATACACCTGGGCCTGGAATAGGTGCTTATACAGTCAGAAGGGGACAAGAGGATTCCACATTGAACTCTGTGACAAACTCTTGTCTATAGAAAGTCCAAGCACCCCAAACCCAAGGTGACCCTGGCTTTCTGTCCCAAGCCACGAATAGCACTGTACTAGGAGGTGCTATGGGACATGCCTGGTACTTGCTTGAGACAGAGTGAGGCATATGGCTGCAGCAGAATCTAACCCTCATCTTCCAGGCTTTCCCAAGCAGAGCTCTGGGGGCAAAAACACCTCCTGGTTGTTCTCATTCCCCAAATGGCTGTGTTTTATGATGTGTTAAGTTTGGGGGAAAGAGAAAGTTCCTCCAGCTGTGGCGTCCTCCCAGCTGAAGGCATTCCAGGCTTGGAGATTTATGACCTGCTGAGTGCCAACAACCCACTGGCTCCACCGGAGGACCTGAGTGTACAGTGGATTTCCAGGGCTCTGTACCCAGTCCTGCAGGGACTATAGCTATGGCTCCTGGTCCAAAGTGTATCTTGTGCATGCTGGTTGAGCTGGTAATCTGCTGTGTCCCATCACCAGTGATCTGTAGGATGTTGAGATCCCAAGGCCTAAGCAGGGATGCCACAAGTGAAAAGACCCTGCCTTGCCCTTCCTCGGGACCAGGGCCAAGTGGTTGCCTCCAATGTGCCTTTGCTTGTCAGTATCCCACTCCCTCGCCTATGCATGAGCTTCACCTCCTACCAAGTTTCCTCTCACAAAAGTCAGAAGGCTTTACTGATAAAGTAGGCTTTGCAGTGGTCCAGCCTGGGCTGCTTGTGGTGGGACTGACGCCAAGCTCTTAAGGAGGGTTTCTTCTATAAGGGTGTACCTTAGCAACAGGCTGTCCTGGAAGGGCATGTACAATGCCTGCCATGTCCCTGGCACAGGAGTATTCATGTTTGTGATGCCTGATGCATGTGTGTGATACAGGAAGGAATGGATGAGGTAGGATGGCTATGGCAGAAAGATCCTTTAGAGAAGGTTAGAATGGCCCAGCTAAGAGACCCCCTCCTTCTGTCATGGTGCATATCCTTACCTGCTAAAATCTCACTTTCAGACTCCCCTCACCTCAGAGGATGCCTGTTTCTCCTTTAGGTTGGGAAGGGTGAGAAAAAGGACCCTGATGCAGACTGAGGCTTCTGGCCCTTCTCTCTGTGGAAGGAAGTCATGTATACAGCGTAACGGATAAACAGGAAGTGCATATGGAAAGTGCCGGCCCATGCTCCTCCTGCAGAAGTCAGTTGTTTCACTATTTCCAACTCCACATAGCAAAAGACCCCAGAGAGGACACTTTGATTGTTATGCACACCATGCACCAATAGCCATGTCCCTTATTCACCTGTTCTTAAGAGTCAGCCTGACCCCAGACTGTGCTCTGAGCTCCGGGGGTGGGGGGGGGGATATAAATCAGCATCCAGTTCTGGCAATGGTAACTGAGCAACCCAGGCCTCAAGTTCTCCAAAGGCCACAAACGTCTGCTGAGGATTGCCATGCTCCCCTGGGAGATGCTGGCTGACAAGGGCTGCTGTGAATGCTAGAAACCATTTCTTCTTTGCAGGAAGCACAAAACCCTTACACCCCAGGACACCAGTACTGCCCTCCCCAACAGGTCACGCAGGGAACAGGCTCGTATTTTATTAGCCTGAGCTCACTCTGCTGCCCATTCTCATTAACACTTATTTATCCAGTTACGTACAAATCAAATGTGTCTGGGGTGCAGAAAATACGCTAGGTGGCAAAAATACAGAATACTCCAGAGTTGGAAATATTTTTGACCTAAGAATTAAGCTTCTTATTAATTCAATGATCAGCTTGTAGAATCGCTGTCTGTTGTTGTGGGGGTGGTTGTAGTGACTAGACAATACAGGCTCTGGTGGCTGTTTTGCCTGCTCTGAGCCCTGGCGGGTGCTAGTCTCTGTCTGTTCATACGGAATTATTATAGAAGCCCCTTGACTTACAGTGGAGTAACGTCTCAGAGTAAGTTATACTATCAGTCTCAAATCACTGAATAACTCAACCTCTGAACACCACAGCTCACCCTAGCCCACCTTAAATATGGTGCATAAGCCTAGAGTTGGAAAAGATCATCCCACATAAAGCCCATTTTATAATGACACATTGAGTGTCTCATATAATTTATTGAGAGTTATAATAAATGTGACAAAGAGAAGGGTTTTCTGGGTACTTTCATACCACCATGAAGTTGGGAATTGTGACATCCAGGCGTTAGGATGTTACTAACGTCTGTAAGAGAAGAACAGGCACTTAAAGAGATCTCAGTCTATCATGGAGGAGCTCACATCCGAACCGCCTGCTAAGGAGGGCTCTGTAAGGGCCAAGGCAAGAGCACAGTGAGAGCAAGTCAGGCAACAGTCTAGGCCTCCTTACCCCAGCGGTGGTGTTAAGAAGAGGCCCGCGCTGAGACTTTTCTGTTAATGGACGGTCATACCTCAACAGTGACCCCAGACAATTCCAGTTGAGCTCGAAAGCTAGTCCTTAGCATTTTTTTAAATGTACCTTTTCCATACTTAGGAACAGAAATGTTGTCATTGAGCTACAGTCGCCTATGGTATTCATACAGTAACATGCTACACAGGCGAGCCACCTCGAAGCAGCATGCTGTACCATGTAGCCCGAGAGTGCAGTAGGCTATGCCATCTAGCCATGCATGTGACTCTGAGCTATTTGCCCAATAGTTGCAGTTCTCAGAATGACTCCCTGCTCTGCTGAGGATCCACATGCACTGTGGAGCCACAGTTTCGATTGAGGAGCCATCTCTCCTCCTCTCTCTCTCTGCTTTCCTGCTTCCACTTGTTCTTGGTGAGTGGGCAGTCCCTAGTACTATCCAGAGTGAAAAGTTACTTCTTTACTTTTATCATGAAGGACCACCTTTTCCAGCTTAACGAGATGAATTAGGCAGGGGGAGCTGATGATTAATTTCCATTGTCAACGTAACACATCTAAGAATGAGGAAGCCTCAGTTGAGCAATTGCTTCCATCAGATTGTCTCATGGGCATGCCTGTGGGGCCATGTCCTTGAGGGCCCAGCTCACTGTGGGTGGTATCATCCCTAGGCAAGTGGGCATGCGCTGTGTAAGAAAGGTGGCTGAACATGAGCCTGGAAACAAGCCAGCAAGCAGCAGCCCTCCATTGATCCTGCCTCCAGGTTTCTTCCTACTCACCCCCTTCAAGGATGGACAGTTACCTGGAAGTGCAGGATGAAATAAAACCTTTTCTCCCCAAGGTGCTTTTTGTCATGGTGTTTAGCAGAGCAACAAAAAGAACACTTGGAGTGGGGCTTTGAGATATTTAAGCTATCACACACAAAAGGCATCATCCTCTAAGGATGACTTATTTTAACCAGAAAATCTTTCTTTTTTTCTTCTATCAGCAGAAGGGGCTAAGCAAAACAAGAATTCCAAAATTCAAAGGATTAAATTACCAGATTTAAAATTCAAAATTTTAAAATTCAAATTTTTAAGATTCCAAAATTCAAAGGATTAAATTACCAGATTTAAAATTCAAAATTTTAAAATTCAAATTTTTAAGATTCCAAAATTCAAAGGATTAAATTACCAGTGCCTGTATGAGTGACAAAGTGAGTAAAATACAATCCATGTCTTGGGAAAGGATGGGACCCAGGTTCCATTGCATCTGTCAAATGATGTGTATTTTAACTGTCCTGGTTGGCACTGCATAATGAAAATTCAAAAGTCTCTTCCCATTCCACATAAAAGGAAAGCCCCCATGACCTCTTGTGACAACACTGCTCCATTTATTCTTTGCTCTGAAGAGGAGCCTGGTTTTGCTAAAGGCAGAGGAGGCTTCATGGTGCCTGTAAGTGCATGGTGAAAATAAACTCTCTGCATTTGTTCTCTGAACTGAAGCTCCAGGTGAGCAGAGTAGGGGCAGGTAGGAGATAGCCACACCCACATGAAAGACTCCATGAAGCCAATGGGGCCAGCATCTTAACTGGCTCATTAGGAGTTTTGGAATGGCTGAATTTATTCTGAATCTTTGCTTTGTGTCTTTAGAACTGCTTATCTATATGCTGGTTGTCTTAGTTACTTTTCTGTTGCTGTGATAAAACACTATGACCAAAAGCAACTTAGAGAAAAGTTTGTTTGGGCTCACAATTCCAGAAGATTTCATAATGGCAGGGAAAGCATGCAGCAGGAGCAGGAACCTGGGTGATTATATTTTATTTGTACATAGAAAGCAGAGAGAGGAAGCAGGGTGAGTGCATAAACTCAAAAACCCCACCTCCCTACAAACTTCCTCCAGCAAGGCTCTGCCTGCTCCAAAAGCAGTTGCTCACACTGATGTGTCCACGGAGAACATTTCTTTATTCACTACCATACCCAGACATAAGTTTAATGTTTTGGGAATATTCTTTGAATTATTATTCATAATTACTGCTGAGTCACTTTAGTTATGCCTCTAAGATTTGTTATATGTGCCCTTGACCTGCTCACTGGCCTTTACATCTGTCCTGCTCACGTCTCTTCCTCACCTGCCCTGCTCACCTGTCCGGTTGACATGTCCTGCTAACCTGACCTGCTCACTTGTCCTCCTTACCTGCACTCCTCACCACTCCTCCATACTTATTATGATCTACAAATTCCATTTTGTTTTCTTCAGAAAATACCTCTCTTTCCCAGTGTTAATGTCTCATAAGGTGTCAGTTACTAGGTTTGTTTAGTTTTTGTTTGCTTGTTTGTTTCAAGTACTTTCTTGATGTGTCAACTGATTTTGAGTTTTTCTGTTTTTGCTACTTTTTTGGGTTTTTCGTGACACTTCTAATGTCTGAAAATGAACTTGGAAATAGGCTATCGGTTGATCTGCTTTTTTAAAAAAAGATTTTTATTTTTTTCTCAACATAATATTTTTATTAATTATTTGACAATTTCATACAACACACGCCATCACACTTGTCTCCCATTGTTCTCAGGTCCATTCTCCCATCTTTGCATCTTCCTCCCAAACAAACAAACCAGAACCAACTAGCCAACCAAACAAACAAAAACAAGAAAACACCAAGTCCAATTTGTGTTGTTCATATATGTATTGAAACATGATCAAAGTCCAGTGGGGCCAGCATCTTAAAGAAAACTGAGTCCTTTCCTACCTGCACTCCTGCCAGAAGCCATCAACTAAGAGCTACACTTCATCATATGTATCACAGTTTTTGAGGACTCTTTAAAATGTCTTTCTGGACTGTTTCCTTTTTGTGGGGTGGGGAAGTTGTCACAGAAGCCTTCAATATCTCTTCAGTGTCATAATTCTGAGCTCTGAGTACGCAGTCATTGATGCCACTGCAAAAGTAGCTTCCTTTCTCAAGCATCCTGCAGCAGCATAGATCATGGACTTCCACATGCCTTCTGGCTTCAGTGCAGCTCATGGTCATCAACATTGTTTCTGTTGGCATCACAGATAACCATTATCAACATGGTTTCTGCTGGAAGCAGGGACCACTGACATCAGCATGCCCTCTGGTAGAACAGCATGGAAGTCTTCCGTGGGGACTTAATCCAGAAAAATGAACTACTCTTCATCTCCAGATCTTGTTCTTGCTCAGTCGGGGTGATCATGCTGGGCAGCATGTTTGAGGGTTGGACTTGTGCAGGCTGCTGTACACTACCCCGCCCTTGGCACTAGCAGCCCCAAGGGCACACTGGGCATGACTGTAATGCATGTTCTCTCCATACCCCCACCTCCACCAAAGCAGGGCCAGGAGAGAGACCAGCATCAGCATCAGCAGTCCTACTCAGCAAAGATGTGCTCCCTTGTCCATGAACATGTCTCTAACTCTTTTTCTATGCTGCAAGCACTGCTCCATTCCACCATCTTTTTTTTTTCCAATTCCATGAAACCACTTTTTAAAAGCATCTTCTAGGGCTGAAGAGATGGCTCAGAGGTTAAGAGCACTGGCTCTTCTTCCAACATAAGACCTGCCTATTTTTAGTTGTTCTGGAGATACTGTGTTCTCTGCAGGCTCATTCCCTGCCTCTTCATCTCCCCGAGAAGCCTCCGTGGGTCTCTCTTGCTCCTTGGAAGTGGCCCTTCAGCTCCTTATGTGCTGGCAGCCACAACCACATTATTTGTAATAGACAAAATTCCAAGTCATATTCCTTGCCTCTGCTACCAGGCGTCGACCCTGCTTGGGTTCCATTTGGTGCAGCTCCTCTGTGGAGGCTGTAGGGGTGACATCCGGGCAGGCAAGATTTTTGTTTTTAATTATGTGTACATGTGGGTTTTTGTGTGGGAGTATATGCATATAACTTTGGGTTCCAGAACAGGGCATCAGATCCCTTGGGACTGGAGTTACAGACAGGTATGAGCAACCATGTGGGTCCAAGGAATCGAAACCCAGATCTTCTGGAAAAGCAGCAAGTGCTTTTAATCACTGAATCACTTTTCCAGCAACCCTTACATCTGATTTTGAGTGTGGTTTTCTGTACTTTCACTGTCCACACAGGGATAATAGAATTTCCATAATCTTTTGGTTTTCTTGGCCTTTCTTACAGGGATTTAATTATAACAGGGGTTTTGTTCGTTTGTTTGATTGGTTGGGAATGGGGGGGGATTTTGGTGGCTTTTATGTGCCTTTTATAACTTCAATGAACTCACTGTCTGAGCTTTTTTAACTCTGTTCTCCTTTCTTCTATTTGGATTTCTTCACCCTTTTCTCCCTGTTCTGCTCAGATTTGTTCTAGGATTCATCCTCAGTGTGGGACTCTGTTAAAGGAACCATATGTCACCAATCCCTCAATTCTTGTTAATCTTAATATTAAGTACTTTATACACTTGATAAAATACCTTATAAAACATTGTTTTATATTTTATAGACATTAAATGTCTTCCACCTTTGATCAATACACCTCCAGTTTCAGCCACTACCTTCAGATGAGACTCCCACATGAGTACCTGCAAGTCATCTGTATGTAATTAAGAGTTATCCTTCAACTTGATAAGCTGGGGTAGGTTGGGGGTGCTCCCCTTTTCTGAGGAATAAGAGAAGGGAAGGGGGAAAGGAGGATGGGACTGGGAGGAGGAGGAGGGAAGGGGATATGATCAGAATGTAAAGTGAATCAATTAATAGTTTGTTTATCTAATTAATTTAAAAAGAGATCCTTCAGCATAGAGACTGGAGAACACAGATGAAAAAAATAAGGTGGGGACAGACACCATTGTGTAGCAATTTCGTCTAAACTGAAGCATTTTACTGGAGAGATGCTCCTTATTACTCAGGAAGTAAACAACACACAAGTCTCAGGAAGTCCCTGAAACTTATCAGGTTCACAGGGTCCCTCCCTTCAGAAGGTTATATAAGAAGTAAGACTACTGAGGAAAGGAGACTCTCTGACTTGTCAAGGTGCCTGCAAGTCATTGAGAGCTTCGGAGTACTTTAATGAGTTTCACCCACACTAAGGTGGGATTTTGATAATGTGGCTGTTTTTGATTAGATTATGCTCCAAAATAATCCCTAATTCATATTTCTGAAAATAACCCAAATAAACTCATTGATTCACCAGATTATACTTCAACAGTACCATTACTTTGATGTGCCACCAGTTGCCCACCTATAGAAAGTAAATGTCTGTAAATGTTACCCAAGGAGCAGTATCACAAAGTACATTTTATGAGTAGACAAGTGGCTATTCAGCCAGGCCACCAAAGATGGTAGAACAAGCTGGAGCTCCCATCTTATATTCTTTAGAATAGTTTTAAGACAGCTAATGTGGAGATGTCTTAGTTGTAAAATACAGCAGAGCTGAAACCAAATATAGCACTTTCTCAGTTGACTGTGTCATCATATATTATCATATCTCACATTTCAGTTCCATTTAGTTTGAAATACTCTTTAACTTCTCCTATACTTTTCCTTTTGACTTTTTTTTTTTTTTTTTTTTTTTTTTTAGAAATACACAAATAGGGGAGTCCAAGATGGCAGTGAAAAGAACACTGTATCTGAGGGGCACAGGATCCAAAACTCCAAAATTGGTGTGTGTGTGTGTGTGTGTGTGTGTGTGTGTGTGTGTGTGTGTGCGCCAGCTGAAGCCAGAACATTGACACTGGGGCTTCCTGGGGGAGAAGGCAGAACCCATGCGCAGGGCCAGTTTGGATCCAGGTCACCCATGGATCTCTCTGGGGCATGAGAATGGCAAATAATCAACCACCCTGCATTTCCACTTGCCCCACGCTCAGGCCTCCCTGCTTGGCTGAGCAGCAGGTTGCCCCAAACACGGGCCTCCCTGCTCGGTGACTGAGATGGCAGAGCTGCAGTAGTCCAGGCCTCCCAGGTGTGTGGCTGTGGCAGCAGCTGCCCCAAGCAGGATCCTCTGTGCTCGGGACTGAGACAGCAGAGGTGGCTGCCCCAAGTACAGATCTTCTACACTTTCAATTGCCCCTGCAGGCCCAAATCTGATAATAGAGAACAGGGGTTTGGAACCTCTGTGCTTTCCGATTAGGCCTGCAAGCGAGTGAGTGCACCTTCAAGTGAGTGCATAAAGAGCCCCACATCCAGGGTCCCTCTAAGCTAGCAGCCAGATATTAGATACATCCCACTCCCACCCACACCCCTTCCATGGGCAACACAGGGATCCTTGGGGCAGTGTTCAATACTCTGAAGCCCCTATTCTGTGAGTCTACCAGTGGAGTACACAAAAACAATTCCTGGATGGTACAACCCAGACAGATCTGAATAACTGAAGGACAATATGACAGGCCTGTGAGCCACTGAGGCATTCAGATCACCTGTGCATTTGCACTGCACCTGTGAACAGAGCCAACAGCCCCGCCTGTGCTTATGCTCCACCCTTCCAAGCATCTACTTGCTCTTGCACCCTCTCCTTCAAGGCACACTTCCATGCACACTCCCATGCTTGTGCACATAAGCCTGCAACCTTCCTCCCTTAGCTGCAGCTGAAACACCAATATCCACTATAGAACCAGTGGTCCTCTCTCACATTCTTGAAGAATAATTGGAACACAAGAGACAGGAGGACCCAGTCTGAAGTACAGGCTCCAGGAACAAATAGTGAAGGTTACTGATAAGCAGAAGGCTAGAGGCCAGCATAAGAACACATCCAACAAAAATCAGGACATCATGGCTTCACCAGCAACCCCCACATCAATAGATATTTTAATTCATCAGAAACACAGGAAAATGATCTCAAATCTATGCTTATCCAGGTATTAGGAGTGCATAAGGAGAAAACAAAGCTCTCAAAGAAATACAGGCAAATACAGCCAAACAAAGGCACAAGTAGAGGCACAATTAGTGGCATAAAGAAAGGAAACAAACAAACAAAAAAACAGAGGCCATAGTGGAAAGACAGGAATCCACATTCAAATAGATGAAGAAAATGGTGCAAGACATGAAAACAGAATTAGAATCAATGAAGAAAATACAAACAGAGAAAATCCTGAAGCCAGAGAACTTAGAAAAAAGATCAGGAACCACAAAGATAAGCATCACCAACATAATACAAGAGATGGAACAATCTCAGGGGCTAAAGATACAGGTGCAGAAATTGAAACATCTATCAAAAAAGTAAAAATAAAAGAACAGAGTAAAATCAGAAAAGTTCCAAAAACAAAACATCTGAGAAATAAAGGATGCCATGAAAAGACAAAAATCTAAGAATAATAGGAATAGATGAAAACGAAGATTTCAGCTCCAAGGTCCAGAAATTGTTTTCAAGAAAATCACAGAAGGAAATTTTCCCAACTTAAATAAAGAGATGTCCTTAAACATACAAGAGGCCTACAGAACACCAAACAGACTAGACTAGAAAAGAAACTCCCCACTTCACATAATAGTCAAAACACTAAATCTATAGAACAAAGAAAAAGTATTAAAAGCAGCAAGGGAAAAAGACCAAGTAACATATAAAGGTGGACCTATAAAAATCACACCAGACTTCTCAAGAGAAACTATGAAAGCCTTAAGGGCCTGGGCAGATGTCATGCAGACTTTAAGAGACCACAGATGCCAACCCAGACTAACATACCCAGCAAAACTTTCAATCAATATAGATGGAGAAAACAAAATATTCCATGACAAAATTAAACTGAAATAATATGTACACAGAAAGCCAGTCCTACAGAAGATATTTGAAGGAAAATTCCAATCCAACGAAATCAACTACACCCCCCCCCCAAAAAAAAAAACCACAGGATACAGATAACTTCACAACAAAAAAATTAAAAGAAAACAAGAATTGAAACCCAGTAACACCACCAACTCCACAATAAGAGGAACTAACATTCATTGGTTACTATTATCTATCAACATCAATGGATTCAACTCTCCGATAAAAAGACACAAACTAAGAGAATTGCTGCTGAAACAGGATCCAACATTCTGCTGCATCCAAGAAATACACCTCTGCAACAAAGATAAACACTACCTCAGAGTAAAGGGCTGGAAATTTTTTTCAAGCAAATGGACCCAGAAAAAAAGCTAAGGTAGCTAGCCTAATATCTAATAAAATAGACTTTCAACCAAAATTAATCAAAAAAGATGAGGAGGGGCACTTCATTCTCATCAAAGGAAAAATCCAACAGGAGGACATCACAATCCTGAACATCTCTGCCCCAAATATAAGAGCACCTGCATTTGTAAATGAAACATTATTAAGCTTAAATCACACATTGATCCCAACACCTTAACAGTTGGAGACTTAAACAATCTACTCTCAAGGGACAGATAATAATACTTCCAGAGGTCCTAAATCAAATGGACATCTATAGAACTTTTCACCCAAACTCAAAGTAGTACACATTATTTTCAGCACCTCATGGAACCTTCTCAAAAATTGACCATATACTCAGACACAAAGCAAGCCTCAACAGATACAAGAATATCGAAATATAATCCCTTGTATCCTATTAGACCACCATGGCCTAAAACTAGGCCTTAACAACAACAGAAATAACAAAAAGCCTACATACACATGGAACCTAAACAACTCTCTACTCAATGAAAGCTTGTTCAGGGAAGAAATGAAAAAAGAAATCAGAAACTTCCTAAAATTCAATGACAGTGAAGGCACAACTTACCCAAAATTATGGGACACAATGAAAGCAGTGCTAAGAGGAAAGCTCATAGCACTAAGTGCCTCCAGAAAGAAGTTTGCGACATCTCATACAAGCAAATTAATGGCATACCTAAAAGCCCTAGGGGAAAAAAAAACAAATAAACAAACAAACAGCAGACATGCCCAGGAGGAGCAGATGATTAGAAAAAAATCAGACTCAGAACTGAAATCAATGAGTTAGAAACAAAGAAAACAATTCAATTAATCAATGAAACCAAGAGCAGTTTCTTTGAGAAAATCAACAAGATAGACAAACCCTTAGCCAAACTAACTAAAAGGCAGAGAGAAACTATCTAAATCAGCAACATCAGAAAAGAAAAGGGGGACATAATGACAGACAATGAGGAAATCCAAACCATCATTAGGTTTCACTACAAAAGCCTATATGCCACAAAATTTGAAAATCTTAATGAAATGGACATTTATTTATTTATTTATTTATTTATTTATTTATTTATTTTTACTAATTATAGTTTGTTCACTTCGTATCCCGACTGTAGCTCCCTCCCTCCTCCCCTCCAAATCCCACCCTCCTTCCCCCTTCTTCACCCATGTCCCACCCCAAGTCTTCTAATAAGGAAGGTCCCCCTCTCCTTCCTTCTGATCTTAGTCTGTCAGCTCTCATCAGGAGTGCCTGCATTTTCTTCCTCTGTGGCCTGGTAAGGCTGCTCTACTCTCAGGAGGAGGTGATCAAAGAGCAGGCCAATCAGTTCCTGTAAGAGACAGTCCCTGTTCCTGAAATGGACTTTTTTATTACTAGATTCCACTTAACAAAATTGAATCAAGATCAGGTAAACAGTCCTATGTGCCCCAAGGAAATTGAAGCAGTCATCAAAATCTCCCTAAAGCTCAGGGCCAGATGGTTTCAGTGCCGAATTCTACCAGACCTCCAAAGATGAGCTAACTACAATTCTTTTCAAACTATTCTTCAAAATAGATATAAAAGTAATATTACCAAACTCATTCTATGAGGCCACAGTAACCTTAACAAAAGACCCAACAAAAATAAAAAAAGAACTTCAGACATATTTATCTTATGAACATTGATTTTAAAATACCCAATAAAATACTTGCAAACTGAATCCAAGAACACATAACCACTATGACCAAGTAAGCTTTATCCCAGGCTTGCAGGGGTGGTTCAATACACAGAAATACATCAATGTAATCTACCACATAAGCAAACTGAAGGAGAAAAACCACATGATCATCAACTTAGATGCTGAAAAAGTATTTGACAAAATCTAACACCAATTCATATTTAAAATCTTGGAGAGATCAGGGATACAAGGCACATACCTAAACATAGTAAAGACAATATACAGCAAGCCTATAGCAAACATCAAACTAAATGAGGAGATTTTTAAACCAATCCCACTGAAATCAGGGATAAGGTAAGGCTGCCCACTCTCTTCATATCTCTTCAACATAGTACTTGAAGTCCTAGCTAGAGCAGTAAGACAACTAAAGGAGATCAAGGGGATAAAAATCAGAAGGGAAGAAGTCACAGTATCACTATTCATAGATGATAATATAGTATATATGAGTGACCCCAAAAATTCAACCAGAGAACTCCTTCAGCTAATAAACACCTTCAGAAAAGTTGCTGGATACAAAATTAACATAAAAAAATCAGTAGCCCTCCAGCATACGAAAAACCAAAGGGCTGAGAAAGAAATCAGGGACACTACACCCTTCACAATAGCCAGTAATAATATAAAGTATCTTGGTGTGACTCTAACCAAGCAAGTGAAAGACCTGTTTGAAAAAACTTCAAGTCTCTGAAGAAAGAAATTGAAGAAGATATCAGAAGATGGGGAGATCTCCCATGCTCATGGAAGGCTAGGAATAACGTAGTGAAAATGGCCATCCTGCCAAAAGCAATCTACAGATTCAATGCAATTCCCATCAAAATACCAATACCTACACAATTCTTGACAGAGCTTGAAAGAAAAATTCTCAACTTCATATAGAGAAACAAAAACCCCAGAATTTCCAAAACATAGTGTAAAACAACAGATCATCTGGAGGCATCTCCATCCCTGATCTCAAGCTGTAGTATAGAGCAATAGTGATAAAAACTGCATGGTACTGGCATAGAAACACTGGAGGATCAATGGAACCCAATAGAAGACTCAGAAATAAACCCACACACCTACGGATACTTGATTTTTGGCAGAGAAACCAAAAGCATACAATGTGAGAAAGACAGCATTTTCAACAAATGGTACTGGTCTAACTGGATGTCTACAGCAGAAAAAATGCAAATAGATCTATATTTATTACCCTAAACAAAACTAAAGTCCAAGTAGATCAAAGACCTCAACATAAAACCAGATACACTAAACCAGTTAGAAGAAAAAGTGGGGAAGAGCCTTAAGCTCATTAGCACAGGAGACAACTTCCAAAACAGAACACCAACAGACAGCATGGGCTCTAAGATCAACAAGCAATAAGTGGGACCTCATGAAACTGAAAAGTTTCTGTAAAGCAAAGGACACTGTCGTTAGAACAAAATGACAGCCTACAGACTGGGAAAGGATCTTCACCACCCCTATATCTGACAGAGGGCTCATATCCAGAATATTTAAGAACTCAAGAAGTTAAACAGCAACAAATCAAGTAATCCAATTAAAAAATGGGGTACACAGCTAAACAGAATTCTCAATAGAGGAATACTGAGTGGCATAGAAACACTTAAAGAAATGCTCAACATCCTTAGTCATCAGGGAAATACTAATCAAATTGACCCAGAGATTTCACCTTACACCCATCAGAATGGCTAAGATAAAAAACTCAAGTGAAAACACATGCTGGAGAGGATGTGGAGAAAGAAGAACCCTCCTCCATTGCTGGTGGGAATGTAAACTTGTACAACCACTTTAGAAATGAATCTGGTGCTATCTCAGACAATGAGGAATAGTGCTACCTCAAGATCCAGCTATACCATTCCTAAGCATATATCCAAAATATGCTCAAGAATACAAGGACACTTGCTCAGCCATGTTCGTAGCAGTTCATTAGTAATAGTCAGAATCTGTGAACAACCCAGATGTCCCTCAATGGAGGAATGGACGCAGAATTTGTAGTACCTTTACACAATGGAATACTATCTCAGCAATTAAAAACAAGGAAATCATGAAATTTGCAGGCAAATAGTGGTAACTCGAAAAGATCATCCTGTGTGAGGTATCCCAGAAGCAGAAAGACACACATGGTATATGCCACTTATATACATGGATATTAGACATATAATATAGGATAAATATTCTAAAATCTGTACACCTAAAGAAGCTAAGCAAGAAGGACCCTGGGTAAGATGACCAATCCTCACTCAGAAAGGCAAACAGGATGGACATCAGAAGAGGGAGAAAACAGGGAACAGGACAGGAGCCTATTACAGAGGGCCTCTGAAAGACTCTACCCAGCAGGGCATCAAAACACATGCTGAGATTTATAGCCTAACTTTGGGCACAGTGCAGGGAATCTAAAGAAAGAAAGGGGAGATAAAAGACCTGGAGAGGACAGGAGCTCCACAAAGAGAGCAAAAGTACCAAAAATCTGGTCCCAGGGTTCTTTTCTGAGACTGATACTCCAACCAAGGACCATGCATGGAGATAACCTAGAAACCCTGCACAGATGTAGCCCATGGCAGCTCAGTGTGCAAGTAGATTTCCTAGTAATGGGAAAAGGGGCTATCTCTGACATCAACTCAGTGGCTGGCTCTTTGATTAACTCCTGCTGAGGGGGAATCAGCCTTACCAGGCCACAAAGGAAGACAATGCAGCCAGTCCTAATGAGACCTAACAGGCTGGGGTCTGATGGAAGGGGAGGAGGACCACCCCTATCAGTGGACTGGAGGAGGGGCCTGGGAAGAGAAGAGGATGGGTGGGTGTGATTGGGAGGGGACAAGAAAGAAGGCTACAGCTGGGATACAAAGTGAATAATTTTAATTAATAAAAATATTAATGAAAAAAGAAATACACAGATATATATTGGGCTGGTGAGATGGTTTAATAGGAAAGTTTGTTTTAGTTTAGTTTAGTTTTGTTTGTTTGTTTTTTAATGCCAAGCCTCATAACCTAAGCTTGATCTCTGGGATACACATAGTGGAAGAAGAGAACCTACTTTCTTTACAAGTTGTCCTCTGACCTCCACATTCATATGGTCACACATGGACCATCCTTTCACAAAAGTAAATGTATAAAAAAATATATATATATACATATATATATATATAAATATTGTGAATATTCTGAAAACTATGATTTTTAGTTAATCCATAAACATTTTATATATTAATATTACAATTCTTTTAAATTTTACTGAGACATGAAATTTAGCCTTTCTTATAGAATATCCCACACACTTAAAAAATAGTGTATTCTACCATAATTTGGCGTATTGTTCTATAAACATCATGTGGATCTGGTTGACTATCCAGATCTCAGCACTATCTCCCAATTTTTTCTACTTATCCTAACAATTATGAAGATGAACATAATCAAATATTTTTCTATCTTTTCACTATTATCAGATCTATCAATATTTGTTTTGTTAAGCACTGGACTTTAAATACTAAGTTTTACATATATGAATTTTTTTAAAAATATACAAACCTGGGGTGATGAGGTGGCTCAAAGTTTTCAGGCACGTGCTGCCAAGGCTGATGACCTGAGTTCAATCCGTGGGATCCACATAGTTGAAAGAGAAAACTGACTTCTAGGAGCTGTTCTCTGACCCCACCATAGGAACTCTATGGCATGTATTCATCCAAGCACATGCATACTTACTCATACACACAAAATAAATAACAGCTTAAAGGTGTTAATGTATTATAACTGACAACTCTATTGTGTCCTACCGATCCAGATCTCTGAACCCTCATTGCTGCTTCTTTTTCTTCTTCTTCCTCTTCTCCTCCTCCTCTTCCTTCTCCTCCTTCTTCTTCCTAATGCTATGGATCAAACTCAGGGCCTCATGCATGATAGGTAAATGCTCTCCTACTGAGCAACATTCCTGCCCCGCCCAGAATCATAGTGTTAAAATCACTTTGACTTTTCCACCATAATTTGATTACTCTTCTTTCATCTCAATTAACTTCTTTTTAAAAATTATTTTGGCTCTTTAATGAATTTATTGTTTATCTAGAACCTTATCATTATCTACTAAATTCCTTTTAAGTTTAATCTTAAATTGAAAGAAGGTCTCACTCTGTATCCCTGGCTAGCCTGGAACTTACTATGTGTATAGGCTGGCCTTGAGCTCATACACATTTGCCTGCCTTTGTCTCCCAAGTGCTGTAATTAAAGCAGGCGCCACCATGCCTATGTCTGATTTTATACAACTTTTTTGTTTCAAATTTAATATTTCTCTGTTGCTGATATAAAGGGTTTGGCAAAACTTCTCTTTAAATGGACCAGGCAGTAAATACTTTAGATGGCATGAACCACATGATTCCTGATAATATGAATAACCTAGATATTTCTATTACAGCACAAAAGCAGCTGTAGATAATAATTTGTAAACAAATAAGCCTACAATATTACAAATAAAGGCAGGCAATAGTTGGTGTGCTATCTACAGATAGCTGAATAGCTGTAAAGAAAGAAAATTTTACAAAGGTATCTTGAATTCTGACTTGTAAGACATTTCCTAATATTATTTTTAGTAAACTATTATTTTTATGAAGGCAAACATAATTTTTCTAACTTTCCAGTACTATAGCAATGCTTTTACTTTTTATTTTACCCTCTCATCAGCTAACTCCTCAGTGAAAGTACTGATGGCTTTGTTAACAGGCTCTACTTTTCCACCCTCAAGTAAGATGTGATTTCCTAAAAAAGCATTCCTTATCATTTTCAACTTTCAGCAATCACAGCTGTATTGGACAGCTTTTACAATACTTCAAATTCAGACTGTTTCATATTGAAGTCATTGCTCCTACTTTTTGATCATCTCTATAGACTAACTAAATGCTCTGAGCTATCCCTCTGTTCCATTGACTCCACTGACTAGTTTGCCGAATGGATACATTCCAACTCTTCTTCATTTATTCAAATTCAAAACAACACAGAACAGGAGCTCTATAAGGACCAAAAATATCTGGACACAGGGGTCCTTTATGAGACTGTATCTCCAACCAAGGACCATGTATGGATATAACCTAGAACCCCTGCTCGGATGTAGCCCATGGTAGCTCAGTATCCAAATGGATACCCTAGTAAGGGGAACAGGGACTATTTCTGACATGGACTCAATGGCTGGCTCTTTGACCTTTCCCCCAACCCCCTGAGGGAGGAGCAGCCCTGCTAGGCCACAGAGGAAGACTTTAAAGCCAGGCCTGAAGATACCTGATAAGCTAGGGTCAGATGAAAGGGAAGGAGGTTCTCCCCTATCAGTGGACTTGGAAAGGGGCAGGGAGAAGATGAGGGAGGGAGGGTGGGGTTGGGAGGGAATGAGGGAGTGGGATACAGCTGGGATACAAAGTTAATAAACTGTAACTAATATAAAAAATTATATGATAATACAAAGTAAAAAACTACTAGTCATTAAAAACAACAACAACAACAACAACAACCCAGAAGAAAATTAGTCTTTCTAGGTCTTAGAAAAAAACTAAATAGGAAATGGGACTTTCACTTTGGGTTTTTCAAGGTGTTTTCCTTTGAGATTTTTCAGTAAAATAAATCATTGAAAAAGCTTTTAAGTCATATATGTAAACTTCATTGGAAGTTGAATGTTTCAGAGAGACCAAGAATAAAAAGAAGCAATAAATAAATGTGACCAGAGTGAAGATAAAGCATGTAATACTTACTTCTGAAAAGTCTTGGTCTAACACTTCAGCATCATTAAAAATATTTATTTGAAATTTGAAAGTTAATAAATATCCATTCTTATATTTAAATACCATTAAACTTTCTTTAAATCAGCTTTGATGCCCTCACAAAAGTGCCAATGAGAGCTATATATTCACGTCCTAGGTAGAAAATGACTCACTGCTAGTATAGAAGCAATCCAAAGTTTTTACCTTGAAATTCACCTTCAAGAATGAAATGAAAACAAACCCAATCAATATGCCTTTGTTTACTTACTTAAATTTCCCAGAAAACTCAACATAGTCTAGCTGTAAAATCATGACACGCCTTAAAGAAGGGGCATGCTCAACAAGACATGGGAAATGTTTCTTCTCAAGAAATCACAAGATCTTAGCAAATAAAAATACTCAGGCAATACATAGTGAATATTTTCATTTAATAATAACACACAGTCCATCTTGGGAACATTGCCCTATATTATACTTATTCATTTATGGTAACAGAAGAAAATACAGTTATAGATACAAATGATACAGACCAATAATCAAAATGATATTATTGTTCAGCATAGACAGTTATGCATATAAACAGTATAAATAGCTATAATCATCAATTTGAGTTAATGTCAAAATATATGGTATATAATTATTTTAAAAGTGAGAATTATCATTTCTAATTCAACCAATTCAAATATTCATTTAACCAAAGAAATAAGCCTTTTAAAAGTTTAGGATTTATAATTTTAGAAATTTTCAATATGATTCACAGTTCTGATCGCTACTGAATTCACTGTACAAATACATTTATCAGTTGCTTTGTGGCTTATAATTAGGAATGACTGATCACTGAAGACCCTTAACCAAAGAATCACTATAATTGTCTGAGGCACAATCCTGATATGATGAATGTAATAAAGGCCAGAATTTTTTAACAAGCAAATGAAAGTTTTCACTTTCACAACTATGAATTTGGTTTTCCAAAATCCAGTTCCAATGTCCAGCATCTAAATCTTTCTATAGGGGAAAGAAATGACTTAATGGTCCTCTAGAGAAAAAAATTCTTTTAGATCTTAGTTTCAAAAAAAATGTTATGAAGTGTACCAAGAATGACACAAACTTACATAACAATATCATTCCATCAAAGTCTATTGGTGAGCTAAATATTTAGGAGGCCAGTGCCATGCTTTGTCTATCGTTTGCTTCTGATAAAGCAGGTGGAATGGCATGTTAACTATTGGGGTAGGATAGGGAAGACATGTAGTTGGGCCTGGCAAGCATTTGAATTTACAGATGGATGAGAGGCTTAGTTTGGGATGGTTCACCAGCTATGTTCATGAGATGGTCAGGAGGGACACTGTTCACCCACACGGTGCTGCTCAGGGCAGGAGGAAAAGGGCCTGACTGCTCCAGGAAGGTAGTAGCTCTTCTTTAGAAATCCCTAGGGCACTTCAGGACTATGGAAGTATAGGATATGAAAACCATTTTATATCAAAAGTCAACCCATCCTAATTAGAGTCCTTTTGAGTTATTCCATTACCAGCTGGGAGTATAGATTCTAGCTTCTTTAAAGAACACAGATGTCTTTAAAGATGTCTGCAAAATGACTATGTGAGGTCAACATATGAACTTACAGTTTACTGTCCCAATGTTATGCCAGAATAGGGCTTGAAAAGACTTGGAAATCTTCCGAGGCCTATGGCCACCTTTCCAAATAAAATCTTAACAAATGTATTTAATACTTTTATTGAACTCTGTAATCCTATAAACCAAACAGCTAAACTAAGGTTGTTTTGTGTAACTTTTGTTTCACTTCAAAATATGGGAGGGTATTTTGCTATTTTTTACAAAGAGCAAATGAAAACAGTTCACTCTGTACCCATTGACACTGCTCTCAGGGAGACTTTAGGGAAAATCAGAAGGCAAACTGCATGGCCAGCAGACCCTTCAACACAGCCCAAACTCCAAGCTGCTTGGCAATCTCAAGTGAGAGGCACAGAAGTCTTTCTTAACTCAAAGCCAGAAGATTCTGAAGAACTCCAAGTAGAATTTCATAACAAAATTGATACTGCTCCTGTACACAGAACAACACAGTGGTAAGTAAAAAGACACCACTGTCTCTTTTTGGAGAATACATCTGTTATTTTTCTCAGTCATATAAGAAAATTCCTCTCAGACAACAAATGTTTATCTACAAACACTTAGGAACTTCTTTATGCAAATATAGATTTTAAAATATGAAGAACATAAATAATCAAAATAAATATCTTGGGCTAGGACTCCTTAACAGAGTATCTAAATGGAAGAAAAATGTCAGCATCCATTTTCTTGTATCTACTCTAGCTAATCTAAATCTAATTCTAAAAGTCTCTCACATTAATTTTAACATTTCAAATATATGCAATTGTTTTTTATTTATGAAACCAAATGTATCTCTACGTACATAGACATATGATATACTATTTATATACTATCAGTTCAGAGGCAACTGCTTTTATTATAAATATTCTCTTTATTTATCCTAGCAATTACAAACTAATTTTTCATATATAAATAACTTTTTTATAACATTCTAATGGCAGATAGATAGACAGAAAGACAGACAGACAGACAGACAGACAGATAGATAGATAGATAGATAGATAGATAGATAGAAAGATAGATCAGTCAGTAGTTGGATAGACAGACAGACAGACAGATAGATAGAAATAGAGACAAGTACACATTTCAAATTACTGTCCAGAAACTTAGTATAGTAATAACATTAGAAATACTGCTTGTGCAGCATGGCATTATGGTCAAGGCCCGTGACTTCAGCTTTACTGCCAGCTCTTATCCTTGTTCTCTGAGTCACCCTATGAAACAGACTTCATTACTAGGAACCTAAGATACTTTATCAAGATTATCGGAGAAAAACAACTCCACTGATATCTACCTGGAAGAGTAAGAATTACTGAGATCACAAAGAGCATTATGAATTGTAAAGTGTTCACCATGCTAATCTTTGTCTTGATTGTTCTTACTTGATTTCTGCAAGGAACACTTACTCTTGTTTGAATCATGCCAGCACGCTGTTTTCTCATCTGGGTCACTATGTCCATAATGTTGAACTGAAATGAGATGAAAGTAACTGAATTATCTAGACTGTGGAAAAACACAAACTCACAGATTGCCAAAGGAGTGTTTTATATCTCTTTCTACTGAAAAGAAATGTCAAGATGTAACCAGAAAGGTCTCCTCTTCAGTCACAGTATACTTTCTAAAGCCCAGCCTAATGACTAAGAAAGACTTCTTTTTAATAGGCCTTTCAACAGGAAGTAGGAAACCAGCATTTATGAGAAGAATGCTCTCAAAGAACTTACTCCCTTCATGCTAACAAAAGGGAGAGCTGAAAGCAGCAGCCTAATTCTAGACAAGCATAGAAAACCTTCCTTGGCTACATGAGCATGTACGTTTCTTATATAAAGAGAATAGAGACATTTAGCAACAGTCACTACACACTCTAGTGTGTGCCCCACAAGTAGAGGTGGCCACAGACTGCAGGTTACAAAGGTCTGCCGCTAGTTCAAAATGACATGGTGCACAAACTTGAAGAACTCTTACACCAACTGGACACGGGTAGCGCAGCACTGCTGACAGTGACCAACTGAGCAGTCTGTGGACCAGTACAGGCCGAGTTAACTCATCTGGAAAGTCACTGTAGTATAAACTCAGTGCAGGCATGCTAACAAAGGCTTTATTGACATGGTATTTTCAGATTTTTCAACTATAATCCCTCATATTTTTATTTTCTGTCTCTCTGTGTCTCTCTGTCTCTGTCTCTGTCTCTCTCTCTCTCTGTGTGTGGGGGGTGTATTCATGCATGTCCAGGTGCATGTACATGTAGAATCTAGAAGTCAATTTTACATCTCACCCCTCCAGAGTTGTTCAGCTTATTTTATGAGACGGTTTTCTTCTAGGATCTGGGGCTCATCAGTGAAGCTAGATTAGCTAATCAGTGATCCCTAGGGATCCACCTCTCTCTGCCTCCCAAATGCTAAGATTACAAGTGAGTGATATGCTCAGCTTTTTATGTGGGGCCTCAAAATTGACATCAGGTCCTCATGATTGCATGGCCAGCGCTTTAATATCTGTAGCTACTGTTTTTCAACGCTCTTTGTGTATTTCAGACACATGGCATTTCTTGGATACATAGTTTGCAAGTATTTTCTCCTAATATTTAGTCTGTCTTTCATCTTCTTCCTAAGGTCTTTCATAGAATAAATTATACTTTC
This sequence comes from Psammomys obesus, assembly GCF_907164565.1. Taxonomy (NCBI): domain Eukaryota; kingdom Metazoa; phylum Chordata; class Mammalia; order Rodentia; family Muridae; genus Psammomys; species Psammomys obesus. Next base: position 11,146,500 of record NW_026591918.1, on the reverse strand, counting down.
ATAGAATAAATTATACAGGAATTAGTCCAAAATATAAAAAGGCATATATACTGAAAAGAAATTAATAAATCTATTTGCAGATGGTGAAAATCATCTATGTAGAAAACGACAAGTAACTAACCCATAAGTAAGACTCAGAATAAACAAGCTTGACAAGGTCACAGGATATAAAATCAACATGCAAAAGTCATTTGTATTTCTACATTTCATTTTTATTGCAAAAACTATGTGAAAACTGAAAGTTAAAATAGCAAATTTCCAATTTCCTCAAAGAAAATGAAACAGGATAACTTTAACCATACACAGAGAATCTTCATTCAGAAAATTGTGAAATTTTTACAAAGAAGGTAAAAAAAGACCTATTAAATCAGGAAATATATAATATATTCAAGGATTTGCTGATTCAATACAGGAAAGATGTCAGTTCTCCCAAAAATTCATATACAGAATTCCCACAGTTTACCACAATACCAGCAGGCAAGCTGTGCTGACCAGCTGTCAGAGGTTAGAGACATAGTCGGGAAGGAGAAATCTTAACCAAGCAATTGGTTTCATTAGCCTGCCCTGCAGTCAATCACTTTCCTGATTGGTGATGGATGTGGGAGGGCTACTCCATTATCAGTTGTGCCATCCCTAGGCAGATCGGTCCTGGGAAGCAAGCTAGTACGCGGCACTCCTCCTGCCTGAGTTTCTACCCTGATTTCTGCCAGTGATGTGCTGTGTGTCACATGGCACTGTAAGCTGAAAAACAAACAAACAAACAAACAAACAAAAACAACCCTTTTCTCCTTGAGCTGCTTTGGTCATGCTTTCTCGCAGCATCAGTAATCCTAACTAAGGCACGAATGAATCATAAAATTTATTTTGGAAAACACAGAATTGGATAAGACAGTTTGAAATGTAAGAATAAAGTATAAGGAATCAACACTATCTAATAGTAAATCATCTACATAGTAGCAGAAATCCAAGGGTGGATACTGGCAGCAAAATAAGACATAGATCAATGGAACGGAGAACAGATCCAGAATAGCCCCATGGGAATACTCCAAATGATTTTTGATAAAGATCTATCAGCAATTCTATGTAGGAAGAATAACCTTTTCAACAACAGCTCTGAAACAACTGGTTATCCATAGCCAATAAGTAAATAGGAGAATAAATTTCAATCAAAATCTCATACTTTACACATTCAATATAGAGTATGGATTTAGATCTAAAATATAAATTTAATTATATTTACATATTTAATTAAATTATCTAAAACATAAGCATAAAATATTAATTTCTTAGGATCTAGGTTTCTAGACTTGAAATTTGAAACATGATGCACAAAAAGTCATTAAAATTAAAACTTCTATATCTTTGGAAGCTTTAAAATTGTAACAGTGCTAGGTAAAATTACAGCAATTAATCTGCAGTCTTCAACCTTAATTTACTGATGGCAAAAGAAGCTTTGCTGATTTACTTTGTCAAGAAAGAACACAACCTTCCAAGTGTGGTTGGGAAATGACTGAGAAGAAATGAAGACTACAAGAGTTCAAACAAATTCCCCTCGAACTGAGGTCTTTGATCCACTTGAACTTTAGTTTTTTGCAGGGTGATAAGTATGGATCTATTTGCATTTTTCTACATGTAGACATCCAGTTAGACCAGCACCATTTGTTGAAGATGCTATCTTTTTTCCATTGTATGGTTTTGGCATCTTTGTCAAAGATCAGGTGTCCCTAAGTGTGTGGGTTTATTTCTGGGTCTTCTGTTCGGTTCCATTGATCCACCATTCTGTTTCTATGCCAGTACCATGCAGTTTTATTACTGTTGCTCTATAGTACAGCTTAAGATCAGGGAATAAAAGACCTCCAGAAGATCTTTTATTGTAGAGGATTGTTTTAGCAATTCTGGGTTTCTTGTTATTCCATATGAAGTTGAGAATTTTTCTTTCCAGGTCTGTAAAGAATTGTGTTGGTAATTTGATGGGAATTGCATTAAATCTGTAGATTTATCTGACAGAGGGCTAGCTAATACCCAGTATATATAAAGAACTAAAGAAGCTGAAAAGCAGCAAACCAATTAATCCAATTAAAAAATAGGGAACAGAGCTAAACAGAATTCTCTGTAGAGGAATATCGAATTCCTTAAAGATATGCTCAACCTCATTAGCCATTAGGGAAATGCAAATCAAAACAACCCTGAGATTTCACCTTACACCCATCAGAATGGCCAAGATGAAAAACTCAAGTGACAACACATGCTGGAGAGGCTGTGGAGAAAGGGGAACCTTCCTCCACTGCTGGTGGGAATATAAACTTGTACAACCACTCTGGAAATCAATGTGGTGCTTTCTCAGACAACTAGGAATAGCACTTCCTCAAGATCCAGCCATACCACTCTTAGGCATATATCCAAAAGAGGCTCAAGTACACAATAAGGACATTTGCTCAACCATGTCTGTAGCAGCTTTATTTGTAATAGCCAGAAGCTGGAAACAGCCCAGATGCCCCTCAACTGAAGAATGGATGCAGAAATTGTGGTACAGCTACACGATGGAATATTACTCAGCAATGAAAAAAAAGGAAATCATGAAATTTGCAGGTAAATTGAGGGACCTGGAAAGGATCATCCTGTGTGAGCTGTCCCAGAAGCAGAAAGACACACATGGTATATACTCACTCATATAGACATGTAATATAGGATAAATCTACTAAAATATGTACATCTAAAGAAACTAATCAAGAGAGAGGACCCTGACTAAAATGCTCAATCCCCATCCTGAAAGGCAAAGAGGATGGACATCAGAAGAAGAAGAAAACAGGAAACAAGCTAGAAACCCACCACGGAGGGCCTCTGAAAGGTTCTGCCCTGCAGACTATCAAAGCAGCTGCTGAGACTTATGGCCAACTGTTGGGCAGTGTGCATGGAATCTTATGTAAGAAGTGGGAAATAGTAAGATCTGGAGAGGACAGGTACTCCACAAGGAGAGTAACAGAACCAGAAATTTGAACTCAGGGGTCTTTCCTGAGACGCATACTCCAACCAAGTACCATGCATGGAGATAAACTATCAGCAATAAGGCACATTGTAAGTGTAAGAAGCTATCAGTTGGGACATGGTGTTGCTTAGATTTGACCAAAGAGAATACATAGCCTTGACAGCTTCTAAAAGAATATGATCAAGGATAAACACACATATTTTCAGCATTTTAGGACATTTGTTTTTTGTTTGTTTGTTTTTAAAATAGCCAGTTTATATTAATTCTTTCTGGTGATATTCTGAGTTTGTCTTGGAAAACTGTATCATTCACATTATCCATTGTTTGGTTTGCAGTAGTCATGACTGGTCTAACTAGGCCAGGCCATCCTTCAGTGTTCAGAGACTAACAATCAGAAAGGTGATATGCTAGGAGATATGGGCCCATGTTTTTGAAAATGAGAAGACTCGTCATCTTTCCCTATGGACTGTTTTTTTTGTTGTTGTTGTTTTTGTTGTTGTTGTTTTGTTTTGTTTTTGTTTTTTTTCTAGCTTCTCCTTGATGTCCTCTGAGGGTAAAGACTGAAAATATTTTCCGACCACAGGGAGGCCTGCCTCTGTTGGAGTAAAGCTGTGCAAAGCCAGAGACTTCAGTATTGATCTTGTCTCACAGGAAGATAACTGCAGACTATGCCTACAAGGACAAATGGCTCTTAACCTGTTTACGCATGGCTGAGGTAAGGACTTCCACATTCTTTATGGGCAGCCATGGGAGCCACCTTCCACAGTGCTGCAATCTAAGAGACACCTTAGTATGCATCCAATATGCACACTAAAGTTCAGGAAATAAGCTATTGTGTCACTCATCTAAAATCTCAATCTGCTTAGGTAGCAGTAAAAATATAGTATACTCACCATATATCAAATTCTGTCTCTTACACTTCAATTTAGAAAAGAAAGGGATTACTAGTGTTTGGTTCATAGCCATGAATAGTTCTCTCTTCATTTTATATATTTTTGTATATTTTATTTTTTTATTAATTATTCACTTTATATCACACCCGTAGCTCTCTCCCTCTTCCCCTGCCAATACCACCCTCCCTCTCTCTTCTCCACGTATGTACGGCCCTCCCCAAATCCACTGATAGGGGAGGTCCACCTCCCCTTCCATCTGATTCTAGTCTATCAGGTCTCATCAGCAATAGCTGCATTGTCTTCTTCCCGTGGCCTCATAAGGCTGATCCCCCTTGGGGGGAGGTGATCAAAGAGCAGGCCAATCAGTTCATGTCAGAAGCAGTCCCTGTTCCCCTTACTAGGGTACCCACCTGGACACTGAGCTGCCATGGGCTACATCTGGGCAGGGGTTCTAGGATATCTTGATGAATGGTCCTTGGTTGGAGTATCAGTCTCAGAAAACACATCTGTATCCAGATTTTTTTGGTTCTTTTGTTCTCCTTGTGGAGCTCCTATCCCCTCCAGATCTTTCTATCTCCCTTTTCTTTTATGTGTTTTTATGTTTTTAAAAAACTAAATTTGAGGGCTAGAGAGATGTCCCCATGCTCAAGAGGACATACTGCTCTTGCAGAGGACTTGAGTTCAATTCCCAGCACCCATGTTGAATAACTCACAACCGCCTGTAACTCCAGCTCCAGGAGGATCTGATGCCTCTATTAGCTCTTGGCATGTGCACATACACACAGTTAAAAATAATATATCACAAAAGTATAAAATAATACAGCTGGTATTTGAGAGAGGATGAACAACTTACATAGTCACCCAAATCTAAAGTATATAGTAAAATTGAAGTTATGCCTAGAGGCCTCTTATTAACCTTGAGATCAACATTTCCCAACATATATGCATATCAGATTTGTTCATTTAAAGCAAGGATACTTCATTGAAATTATCTAGGAAAATACTAAGGCACAGTATCCTAGCTATTTATATAATATTTATAAAGTGTATTTATATAATACATTTTAATCCTCCCAGCCATTCCCAGGAGCCTGAAGCAAACCGAGTGAGAATGAGGTCCCCGAAACTAATGTGCATTTGATGTGCTGCGCTGGTCCAGATCACAGTCTTCCAATAATACCAGGCTGTGAAGAAGCATGTTTAGAGACAGTATCAATTTATCTGCTTTAGCATGTACTTACTGAGTAGTTCTTCTCGATGGCACAAAATGCAACATCCATACATATGAACACCCCAGTTCGGCCTACACCAGCACTGCAGTGAACAAGCAGGGGTCCTGTAATGTGGCTCTTCCTCACATAACGGACATATTTTATGAAAAAATCCGCTGAGGCAGGAGTGCCATGGTCTGACCAATTGGTGAACTGGAAGTGTTTTACACTCTGACTCATTCCTGTCTGTTAGAGAGACAGAGAGGGATTTATTGATTTCTTATATTAAAGATCTCATTTCGGTTTCTAATATAGTAACAACAATAATAATGATGATGGGGATACTGGTATATAGAGTATTCTGAGAAGAGAAATGTATTCAAATGTACAGGAATGTTTATGAAAACTCCAGAAGTTTCCAGAATTAGCTTTTCTCTGTTTTAAAAAGGGAACACAATAATGAGAGCAGTAAACATAAGAATGCTGTCAGGAGGCAGGAACCTGAAACTTGCTCCCCACCAGGTCAGCTGGTAGAGCTTCTCATAGGTTAGCTAATTTAATCCTTACATCAGCCTTAGATAAAATTCCTATTTTGTCTCCACTTTTAGAGATTATAACTGGGAGAATTGAGAAGTATATGCTAAGTCACAGGGCAGACATACTTAGAGCTTAGATTTGAATGCCCTCCAAACCCTAGGCTACCACCTTTCTTCTATATAATGAGGCTGCAGAAAAACCAAGATTTCAAAGTACTTAAGAGTAAAAGAAAAAAAAATGGCTGACACATTCAGAAAGGCCTGTCCATCCTGGCACAGTAGCCACTGCTAAAATATGATAAAAACCCTCTTGATGTCACAAGTTACAAGTCCTAAGTGCCTTTTAAGTCTGGTAATTTTATTTTTTTTAAAAACAAAACAACCTCACACCTGTGAGTTTTTATAAAACTTATGTTCTTTTGCAGAAATAGGGCATTTCATGTTCTACTCAGTCCCTGCTTTCTGTCTACAGCCACACTTTATCCCTCATTGTCCCTTAATAATAAACAAATCTATGTTCCATAAGCACTTAACTTATTTATGTTTCTATATATACACCCAAGGCAATGTCTTCTTCAATTGTCTGATTCTTTTCTTCCTTATCTAGGTCCTTCACTAGATGTGATGCTCCTTTGTAATCCTTTTCCCTATCTCCAGATATCACAAGAGTGTGTCCTATCTCAGCTCTCAAAGCACCCAAGTCAATGTCGGCACCACCAGCAGCAAGAAACTCAGGGGCTGGAGCGCACAGGTGTCTCACTGTTCACTGTGTAGCAGCACAGTGTAGCATTCTTGAAAACTCAGTGCAGTCTGCTACATTTTGCAGAAGCCACTGAAGCCACCACAGAACCAGAAGATCTAGTACCAACATCCTGCCCCACTTTCCCCTTTATGTTTTCTTTTCTCTCCAAAGAAAGTTTGTCAAAGCAGAAGTTAAAAAAAATACAGCTTCGTTTCTAGACTATAAAGAGGTAAAACACTACTTTTTTTTCTTCTAGATACATGGTTTCTCTGTGTATTCCTGGATGTCCTGGAACTCTCTGTAGATCAGGTTGGCCTTAAACTAAAAGATCTACCTGCCTCTGCCTCCTGAGTACTGGGATTAAAGTTTCTTCTTTCTTTTTTTGTCTTTCTTTTCTTCCTTCCTTCTTTCTTCTTTCTTTCTTGACACAGCAAAAGTTACTTCTTTTTTTAATTTATTTTTCTCTCATACAATACATTCCAATCTCAGCCATCCCTCCGTCTACTCCTTCTAATCCCCCGACCTAGTCTCTCCTTCAGATCCACAGTTCATCTATTTCCCTTGAGAAAAGACCAGACTTTCCAGGGCAGGCTTCCCAGTGATAGCAAGTGAACACGGCATACCCTCAGTATACATTTCACCCAGGCCCCAAGACACCAGCTTATACTGTAAAACACGCATCTACTAGCTACATTTTAAGACTTACAGACTTCTTCACAATTTGAAATATTCGAATGATGAAATATTGAGTTATCTGAGAGTTCTTCAGAAAGACACGGAAGTGTTTAAATTCCAAAGGCTCCGCCACAGAAATGGGCCAGTAAGTGTAACACTTGAAAACTCCAAATTCTATCTCTCTGGTTATCATAGCAATAACATTACAATTATTTTCCATAACCATTTGCCAAAAGTCTTGTATAGTATCTGACAGTGGTCCTTGAGTAGCAATATAAAAATACTCTTCTTCACAATTTACTATTTTAATATAACTAGCATTGATGTAGTCCTTGTTTTTTCCAAGAGGAACACGTGTTGAATCATCTATTATAGAAACAGAAACATGTGGTGAAAATAACGGAAGAGTGGGATATGCAGTACCACCAGACTTCATATAGGTATCTCACCCCTCAAAAAATGGCTTGGGAGATTCTTTTCAAATGGGCAAAATTTACATTAATCCCTCCATAAAACCTATTTGTAAATACCTATTGTAAACCTATTTAGAAATACACAATTAGGAGGATTTTAAGAGCATCTTTAATAAATGAAGAAGAGTACCATCAGCGCTGTCCAGCAACCATGGGATTTATGTAAAATACAATAGTTAGACCAAAGATACCGTCCTTTCCAGGGTCCACAACAGTGCAATTGAACAGCAAAGGAGCACCCTCACAGGCAATAGCAAATGGAAGTCAGGGAAATCTGTAGGTTTAGGGCCACAGAGACCAGCATTTTTACAAAATGGATATGATAATAGTTTAGAGACAAATTCTAGTATTAATGGAAGTTCACCAATGCCCTTATTCCAGCCAGGGCAGGTATCTTTTCCAATCCTTTCTCAGCGTCCACTGGGTGCAGTAACGTGGCAATCAAATGAGGTATGTGGCAAAAAGATGCTACTGAGAGTACTGACTCCAAATAGCACAGGGCTTGCTTAACACTGTCAGGAAGTATGAGAGGAAAATCATCATGTTGGCTCTAATGAACTTCACCATTCAGGAGCTCTTGCTTTACTACACACAGACGTTTGCACCTCTGCTCCACCAAGGCTCCCATGTAGGAAGCAGAAGTTCCCACCGCTCAGGATGACATGAACAGCCATTTAGCAACTACACTATGCTTAATGGTCACCAAATCAGGTGTGCGGCTTCTGACAAAATCCTTCTTGAATTCCAACATAGTATACATAATCCTCTTATAAAGATGAATAGAAAAATCTATTGCTAAATATAGGAAGACATCAACTATTTCAAAATGGGAGAAAGAGCACTACATGCCACTAATTGTTGGACCATCTCTCCACCCCAAATATTACTTTGTATAAACATTTTTTTAAAAAGAAAGATCAAATGTGTTAAATAATTTAGTAAACTCTAGCTAACAGAGGCAAACCACAATTTCTCAACTCAAACTTTTGCCCTACTTGTCCCACACTATGCAGCTTCTGCATACATGATTTGTTAACTCTCAAGAAAGACTAAAGTTTGCAGAAGGATATTACTTGAGTTGGGATAACATCAATGAAGAGTTGTTAAGACCTCAGGGCCAACATCATGAAAGTAAACAACTACTTTCTGATTCAATTAATGGTCTGCTCCCCAAGAGGAAACCTATACTGGCACCACTGTCATACAAGAATCTATGGTTAGACAGTTACAGACTCTAGGAGAAAATCTACTACTATTATGGTGCTAACTGGATACAGTACTAAATCAACTCTAAAGACCTATCATTATACCCATTTATTAAATTACCTCTCAGCCCTCATGAAGGAGCTAATATTTATAGCAAATAATTAATGATAAAGGTAGAGACACATGACTGGGCAAAATGCAGAGAATAAGAGACTGCAATGTTCAGCCCTAAGTGAAACATACTCCCTCCTCCAAAGGCTTGGGTGCTATTGCAGAAGAAGGTGCATAAAGATGTAAGAGCCAGGATACAAGATGGCGGTGACCAGCGCGCACCTTATCTGAGGGGCACAGGGTCCAAAACTATGAAATTGGGAGTGGAGGGCGGCTGCAGCCAGAACACTGACACTGAGACTTCCTGGGCAAGAGAGGACAACCCGTGAGCTGGGCCAGTTTGGATCCAGGTCACCCAAAGACATATCAGGGACTGAGAGTGGTACTTCTCATTGCCCCAAGCACAGACCTCCCTGCTCGGCTGAGATAGCAGTGGTTGCCCCAAGCCCAAGTCTCCATGCTCGGTGACTGAAATGGCACAGGTGGATCTCCCAGGGCTGTGGCTGCTGCGGGGCAGCAGCTAGTCCAAGCAGGATCCTCTGTGCTCTGTGACTGAGACAGCACAGGTAGCTACCCCAAGTATAGGGCTCGCTGCCCAGTGGCCAAACAGTGGACAGCACTGAGCTGATGAATCTCCTACACTCTCATTGGCCCCTGCAGGCCCAAATCTGAAAGTAGAGAACAGGGGAAGCCCTACGCATTCTGATTGGGCCTGCGAATGAGTGAACGTGCCTTCAAGTGAGTGCTTGGCAGAGCCCCAGATCCAAGGTTCCTATACCAGAGGAAGAGCCAGATATTGGATCTCTCTACCCACACCCGCAGTGTGAGCAACACAGGGATTCTTGGGACAGCATTCTCAATTGAAGCCCCTCTTCTGTGAGTCCAGACAAACAATTCCTGGAGCCCAGACAGATCTGATTACCAAGAGGATAGTATGACAGGCCTATAGGCCACTGAGGTATTCAGGGTACCTGCACGTGTGCACTGCGCCTGCATATAGAGCCAGCACTCGCACCCCCTCTCAAGCATAAGCTCTAACTTTCCAGGATCAACATGCTCTTGCACCCCCCCCCAGGGCACACTTACACACACACACACACACACACACACACACACACATACACACACACATACACACATACATACACACACACACACACACACACACACACATACATACATACACACACATACACACACACACACACACACACACACACACACACTGGTGTATATGCACCTGCAACCTTCTTCCCTGAGCTACAGCTGGGACAGCAACACCTACTCTCAAACCAGTGGACCTCTCTCATCTTCCTGAAGAGTACTCCAGGCACCAGAGACAGAGAGACACCCAGTCTGAAGTACACACTCCAGGAAAAAACAGCAAAGGTTACTGATAACCAGAAGGCTAGAGGTCAGCATAAGAACACATCTAACAAAAATCAGGACATCATGGATTCACCAGCAACCCCCAAAATCAATAGATATTTTAATTCATCAGAAACACAGGAAAATGATTTTAAAACTATGCGTATCCAGTTATTAGAGGCACATAAAGAGGAAACCAACAAAGCTCTCAAAGAAATACAAGCAAATACAAATAAATAGAGGCACAAGCAGAGGCACAGAGAGAGGAAACAAAGCTCTCAAAGAAATAAAGGCAAACAGCCAAACAAGAGACACAGGTAAAGGTACAAGGAGTGGCAAAAAGAGAGGGAACAAACAACAAATAAGACAGGAATCCACATTCAGATAGATGAAGGAAATGGTATAAGACATAAAAACAGAATTAGAGTCAATGAAGAAAATATAAACAGAAAAAACTCTGGAGCTGGAGAACTTGGAGGAAAGATCAGGAACCACAAAGGTAAGCATCACCAATAGAATACAAGAGAGAATCTCAGGTGCTGAAGATACACTTGCAGAAATTGATACATCTCTCACAGAAAAAGTAAAATTGGAAAAGTTCCAAACACAAAACATCAAAGAAATCAAGGAGACCAGGAAAAAGACAAAATCTAAGAATAATAGTAACAGACAAAAAATAAGATTCCAGGCTTCAAGAACCAGAAATTGTTTTCAAGAAAATCATAAAAGGAAATTTTCCCAACTTAAAGAAAGAGATGCCCATAAACATACAAAAGGCCTACAGAACACCAAATAGACTACACCAGAAGAGAAACTCATGTCACATAATAGTCAAAACATTAAATCTACAGAACAAAGAAAATTATTAGAAGCAGCAAGGGAAAAAGACCAAGTAACATAAAAAGGTAGACCTATCAGAATCACACCAGACATCTCAAGAGAAAATATGAAAGCCAGAAGGGCCTGAGCAGATGTCATGCAGACTCTAAGAGACCACAAATGCCAACCCAGACTACTATACCCATAAAAGCGGTCAATCAACATAAATGGAGAAAACAAAATATTCCATGACAAAATTAAACTGAAATAATATCTACAAAAAAACCCAGTCCTACACAAGATACTTGAAGGAAAACTCCAATCCAACGAAATCAACTACACCCAAGAAAACATAGGATACAGATAACTTCACAACAAAAAAATTAAAAGAAAACAAGCATTGAAACCCAGTAACATCACCAACTCCACAATAAAGGAACTAACATTCTTTGGTCACTATTATCTATCAACATCAATGGATTCAACTCTCCAATAAAAAGACACAGACTAACAGAATTGCTGTGGAAATAGGATCCAACATTCTGCTGCACCCAAGAAACACATCTCTGCAACAAAGATAAAACTACCTCAGAGTAAAGGGCTGGAAAAAAAATTTTTTGCAAGCAAATGGGCCCAGAGAACAAGCTGAGGTAGCTAGCCTAATATCTAATAAAATAGACTTTTAACAAAAATTAACCAAAAAAGATGAGGAGGGGCACTTCATTCTCATCAAAGGAAAAATCCAACAGGAGGACATCACAATCCTGAACATCTTTACTCCAAAAACAAGAGCACCTATATTTGTAAATGAAATATTATTAAAGCTTAAATCACACATCAATCCTAACACCTTAATAGTGGAAGACTTCAACAATCTACTCTCACCAAGGGACAAATCATCGAGACAGAAGGTAAATAGGGAAATAATAACTCTTACAGAAGTCCTAAATCAAATAGACCTAATAGATGTCTACAGAACTTTTCACCCAAACTCAAGAGTACACATTCTTTTCAGTACCTCATAGAACCTTCTCAAAAATTGACCATGTACTCAATTGTGTTGAGGCATAAAGCAAGCCTCAACAGATACAAGAATATCAAAATATAATCCCTTGTATCCTATCAGACCACCATGGTCTGAAACCAGACCTCAACAACAACAGAAATAACAAAAAGCCTACATACACATAGAACCTAAACAACTCTCTACTCAACGACAGCTTGTTCAGGGAAGAAATGAAAAAAGAAATTAGAAACTTCCTAAAATTCAATGACAGTGAAGGCACAACTTACCCAAAATTATGGGACACAATGAAAGCAATTCTAAGAGGAAAGTTCATAGCACTAAGTGCCTCCACAAAGAAGTTTGAGACATCTCATACAAGCAACTTAATGGCATACCTAAGAGCCCTGGGGGGGGGGGGGAGAGAGAAGCAGACATGCTCAAGAGGAGTAAAAGAGTGTAAAAATCAAACTCAGAGCTGAAATCAATGAATTAGAAACAAAGAAAACAATTCAATTAATCAATGAAACCAAGAGCAGGTTCTTTGAGAAAATCAACAAGGTAGACAAATCCTTAGCCAAACGAAAAGGCAGAGAGAAACTATCCAAATCAGCAACATCAAAAAGAAAAGGGGGACATAATGACAGACAATGAGGAAATCCAAACAATCATTAGGTTTCACTACAAAAGCCTATATTCCACAAAATTTTGAAATTTAAATGAAATGGACAATTTTCTTGATAGATTCCATTTAACAAAACTAAATCAAGATCGGGTAAATAGATTAAATAGTCCTATATTCCCCAAAGAAATTGAAGCAGTCATCAAAAGCCTCCCTTCCAAAAAAGCTCACAGCCAGATGGTTTCAGTGCAGATTTCTATCAGACCTTCAAAGAAGACCTAACTAATTCTCTTCAAATTATTCCATGAAACAAAAATAGAAGGAACATTACCAAACTCATTCTATGAGGCCACAGTCACCTTGATACCTAAATCAAAGACCAAACAACAACAAAAAAGAGAACTTCAGACCTATCATTGATATAAAAATGAACATTGATATAAAAATACTCAATAAAATACTTGCAAACTGAATCCAAGAACACATCAAAGATATCATCCACTATGACTAAATAAGCTTCATCCCAGGCATGCAGGGGTGGTTCAATACACGGAAATATATCAGTGTAATCCACCACAAACTGAAGGAGAAAACCACATGATCATCTCCTTACATGACAAAAAAAGCATTTGACAAAATCTAACACCCATTCATATTTAAAATCTTGGAGAGATCAGAGATACAAGGCACATACCTAAACATAGTAAAGACAACATACAGCAAGCCTATAGCCAGCAGCAAGCTAAATGGAGAGAATTTTAAATCAATCCCACTGAAATCAAGGATAAGGCAAGGCTGCCCACTCTCTTCATATCTCTTCAACATAGTACTTGAAGTCCTAGCTAGAGCAATAAGACAACTAAAGGAGATCAAGGGGATAAAAATCAGAAAGGAAGAAGTCAAAGTATTACTATTCACAGATAATAATATATGATATTATTATATGATAATAATATGAATGACCCCAAAAATTCAACCAGAGAACTCCTTCAGCTGATAAACACCTTCAGCAAAGTTGCTGGATACAAAATTAACATAAAAAATCAGTAGCCCTCCAGCATACGAAAAACAAAAGGGCTGAGAAAGAAATCAGGGACACTACACCCTTCACAATAGCCAGTAATAATGTAAAGTATCTTGGTGTGACTCTAACCAAGCAAGTGAAAGACCTGTTTGAAAAAACTTCAAGTCTCTGAAAAAAGAAACTGAAGAAGACATTAGAAGATGGGGAGATCTCCCATGCTCATGGAAGGCTAGGAATAACATAGTGAAAATGGCCATCCTGCCAAAAGCAATCTACAGATGCAATGCAATTCCCATCAAAATACCAATACAATTTTTAACAGATATTGAAGAATAATTCTCAATATCATATGAAAAAACAAAATTGCTAAAACAATCCTGTACACATTGTCTGGCGGTATCTCTATCCCTGATCTCAAGCTGTACTACAGAGCAATAATACAGGAAAAAAAAATCTGCATGGTACTGGCATAGAAACAGAATGGTGAATCAATGGGATTGAATAGAAGACCTAGAAATAAATCCACACGCCTATAGATACTTGATTTTTCACAAAGAAGCCAAAACCATTCAATGGAAAAAAGACAGCATCTTCAACAAATGGTGCTGGTCTAACTGGATGTCTACATGTAGAAAAATGCAAATAGATTCATATTTATTACCCTGCACAAAACTAAAGTCAAAGTTGATCAAAGACCTCAACATAAAACCAGACACACTAAACAGGTTAGAAGAAAAAGTGAGGAAGAGCCTTGAACTCATTAGCACAGGAGACAACTTCCTGAACAGAACACCAACAGCACAGGCTCTAGGAGCAACAATCAATAAATAGGACCTCATGAAATGGAAAAGCTTCTGTAAAGCAAAGGACACTGTTAACAGAACAAATTGACAGCCTACAGACTGGGAAAGGATCTTCACCAACCCTACATCTGACAGAGGGCTCATATCCAGAATATATAAAGAACTCAAGAAATTAAACACCATCAAACCAAGTAATCCAATTTAAAATACAAGGTACAGAGCTAAACAAAGAATTCTCAATAGAGGAACATCAAGTTGCAGAGAAATACTTAAAGAAACACTCAACATTCTTGGCTATCAGAAAAATGCAAATGAAAACAACCCTGAGATTTCACCTTAAACCCATCAGAATGGCTAAGCTCAAAAACTCAAGTGACAACACATGCTGGGGAGAGTATGGAGAAAGGGAAACCCTCCTCCATTGCTGGTAGGAATGTAAACTTGGATAACCACTTTGGAAATCAATCTGGCACTTTCTCAGACAATGAGGAATAGTGCTACCTCAAGATCCAGCTATACCATTCCTAAGAATATATCCAAAAGATGCTCAAGTATACAACAGGGACATTTGCTCAGCCATGTTCGTAGCAGCTTTATTTGTAATAGCCAAAGCTGGAAACAACCAGATGTGCCTCAGTTGAGGAATGTATACAGAAATTGTAGTACATTTACACAATGGAATACTACTCAGCAATTAAGAAGAAGGAAGTCATGAAATTTGCAGACAAATGGTGGGAACTAGAAAAGATCATCTTGAGTGAAATATCCCAGAAGCAGAAAGACACACATGATATATACTTGCTTATAAGTGGATATTAGACATATAATATAGGACATTCATACTAAAATCTGTACATCTAAAGAAACTAAGCAAGAAGGAGGACCCTGGGTAAGATGCTCAATCCTCAAAATGTGCTACAAGCTTGGACCCCTAGAAATTTCAATCACAGAAGTTCCGTTTAGTTGTATCTTTCATGCTCTGACATGAAAATAAATACAGAGAATCTGCTACTGTTTGCTCACCATAATGGCCTGTGTGAACCTTATAGAAGAAAAAGATGATTGAAATCCCTTTAAACTAAATTATGAAAAAACTAGACAGTAAAGTGAATTCAAGGCTTTGCCAATAAAAGCAACCTACTTCTAGTTATCCATGCAGCTCCTCTAATCCTTTGCTCATTTTTACTGTACGGTTGTTGTTCTTTGACTGATAGAAATTCTTACAATATTATAAATATATATCCTTTGTCAAGTAGGTGTTTTGCAAGTTGTAATGTGTTAAATAAATTGCAATATATTGTGTTTCCAACAGGAAACCCCTGTAATAAAGGTCTTCCTTGTAGTGCATGATGGTACAAGGCCATAAATATGACTATGTAAACTGAAATTATAGAACTATATTAATAATCAATAGGAAAAATGATGGTTACATGGCCTTTAAGTTTTTTGTCAAAGATTTAAAAACGTTCTTGCTGATTATAAATATGTAGAAAAATCTAAAGATTCATATTTTGAACACTAATTTAAAACATTAAAGACACAGAACAAAAACATTTCATTTTTAGTTTGAAAAGGGTTTGCTCTTTCGTTTCATTGTATAACTTATTGTATCTTGATTGTCATATTCTCTTCTACATTGGATTTGTTCCTATCATTTTACCCTCTGTATTGCCATTGCTGTAAAACTATCCTAAAGTTCCTATAATGTAAAACTTCTAGCCAGCACTTTCCTCTTATGCAGCCTTTCTCTAATCACCCCAACTACTCAATGTTTTGCTTTGGTAAGTCACTCTTGAGCAAGTCCTCTGGGTATAGCCGTAAAGTCCTCTGTTTGGGTGCAATATCCCCTGCTCCCAAGCCAGCTATTTATTCTTATAGGGACATTTGTGTTCAATTCTAATTTTATCCCCAGAAGTATAACTTTTCTCTTTTTTATTTTGCTGTCAGTGACTGCTATCTTTGTCAATCATCTCTTTCTTGGTTATCTTTCTTGAATGTTATGTGGGCTTCTCACTGGGAGATAAAGGGACAACAAAACTACGCGTTTTCCTGTTTGTTCACACAACACAAACCGACTTTGAAAGAATTCAGTTAGTCCCTGGTGTGCTGTCCATCTTTTACTAACACAACAATTTGTATACTAAGGAGTTAACAGTCGTATATCTATGTTTGGGACTATTCATGGTTAATAAAGTAAAACCTGATTTAAGTTACAATATTTTTAACAATATGCTGTATTAGTAACAATATGTGTCCATGTGAGGCTTTGCAAAGTGAAGACTAACTGAACGGTGGTCAAATAAATGATTCTGGCTTTCTTGCTGTGTCATCAGAACTTCCTCTGCATGCGTGATAAAAAAAACCAAAGATGCTTTCACGGTTCTCACCCACACAGGCTGATATTCAGATTAGATTAGGCTGTGTTATGAAGTAAGCAAATCTTAAAGTAGAATTTAGTTGAATTACAGTTTAAGCAAAGCAAGAGCTTTAGGATGATTTTCCTTATTTTTAATCATGTAAGTGAACTGTTTTGCATCTCGATATCTCTATTCCGTGCTCAGGATAGAATTCAAACAGAATCATACATATGTATATTTTACTTCTTCAAAACCACTTCTTATTTATTATAATCCTGAAAGGATCATTTTTAAAACATTTTTACTTTCAGCCTCCTTGAAAAGTAATTGCACATGTAGTGGTAAAAATCAACATATGAGACCTTTGACCTTTCAGATTGTTTACACTGCTAAAATGTTGCATAGTGGCTCACTGACTGGATTCTCAGAAATACTCAATAGTGAACTTTATCTTGACTCACACAAGATGACAGAATACACTATTTTAAGCATTTTGAGAAGGTGCTCACTGCTTCATATAAAAGTTATTTAATATTAATAAGCTGACAGAACATAAAAATATCTATTGTATCTTGGCAGATGCTGTCCCACTCTGATTTGTACTACCTCAGAACTATCTAGAGAAACAATGAAAATCTCTGAAGCATAACTTGGTTAAGTAGGAAGAGTACTCACCCACAAGATACTAGAACCCTTGAAAAATCACCAACTCTAGCTTTAAGGAAAAGATCAAAGTTTAGGCTGACAGGCTATGAAAGACAGGGATTACCACAGCAGAGAAGGAAGGTAGTTATTGCGTTGATTAAAAGTTTAATCATATGGAGGAAAGAAAAGGAATGACTTCTAGAAACCCAAAGAGACAAACAGACCAACATCAAGGAGAACTTCACTGTAACAGTAACGAAGGTAATGGAAGAGGACAGCTGGATAGCCTGACTGTGTTGTAGGAAAATCACTTCAACAGCTGTTGTGAATGGGTAATAAAAGGACCAGTGAAGATACAGAAAACAGCTGAGAGGTGAAAGATACTCAGTCCAGGTTGGCAGCAATGCCAATAGAGAAGTGTGAGAAGAGTCTAGAGGTGTTAAAGAGGTGAAAGAAGAAGAATTTACAAGCACCTTTTGCAATATAACATGTGATTCAGCTTTCTGGCTTGAACAGTGGATCGTTATATCAAAACTGAAATAATGAAAGAGGGTTAAGCTAGTAGAAAAATGGTAAATTTGACTTAGAAAATTTTAACTTTAAAAGAGATAATCATATAATAAAATTTCTGTTAAGGCTGCATTATCATATTTCTGTTTCTGTGCTTTGGGTGGTTGAGATTGACAATGCTGTGTGCAAATACACTGAGGAACAGGAAACAGTTCTACCTTCCATACAATGTAGGAAATCAATGGGTAGAGCCCTTTGGATATAATAAAAAAGCAGCTGCCTGTTGGGCAGTAGATTGATGAGTTAGTTTTAATGTCTAGGGCAGAGGATATAAAAAGCCCCATTGTGGAGGTCTCTCCTATCAGTGGACTTGGAAAAGGGCAGGGAGAAGATGAGGGAAGGAGGGTGGGATTGGGAGGGAATGAGGGAGTGGGATACAGCTGGGATACAAAGTTAATAAACTGTAACCAATATTTTTAAAAAGCCCCATTGTATTTTAAACAAACTAGCAGGGAAGGCTAAGCCAGGCTTGGGTACCAGGTAATGGACTTCTCAGACTCAGTCTCAGATGGGCAATCAGAGCTAACAGGCTGGGTGAATAATGGCTGCAGGTGTCAGAAGAGGTCACCTAGAATATGCCCAGGTAATCTAATGCTCGATCCTAGAGTTCTTCATGGTAAAGTTCAAAATGGGTCATACAGAAACTGAGTTTTTACCTTTCCCATCTGTTAACAAGAAAATAATTTAAAATGCTCTTAGCTTACATGGAAGAATATCTCGGTATCTGTTTTTTTCTCTGTTGCTTTCTGCAGTCCCATAGTTGAAATCATCAGACAGAGCCATTTGTTCTAACGCCTTCAAAAAGTAAAAAAAGCTATGTATTTACTATTTTAAAGAAAGAAAATCTCCCTTTGTTTAGCATTTGTTATCCTTGGCTCCATATGATATAACTTGCTATCCAACGTTATATAATAAGCAGAGAAAGTAAGATCTCGTCCAATAAGGACTGCATACAATATCCTGAGAGTCTATGTTTACTTTATTCTTTGCTGATTTTTGTATATCCAATATTTAATCACCAGTGCTGAAGTAAGTGTCAAAAACTGCTGCCATTGAAAGGAAGTGCTTGCTTCGGTGTCAAGCAGCAGGGCACTATGGCCAAGTTGGCAATTCTTATTCCTTCTGAAAACCAATTCTAAAACTGACCCAGAAAGAAATCTTTAAGAACTAGAAAAAAAGTCATACAACAGTAAATAAGACTAGTCTTAATATACAGTAAAAAGCTTAGATATCTGGAACCAGCACATAAACAATAAAGTCAATATTTTGAAAATCTAAGATAAAATGCCATCATACATTATAAATTTTTTTTTCAGTAGAGTCTTAAGATAAATGGACAGATACACAATAGTGGTTCCTTCCAAACACCTGAATCAAGTTACATGTTAACTGGACACTGGATGAAAAATTCAAATACTAAACAATATTTTAATAGTACCAGAAAAGTATGAAATAGTTATTACATTCTTAGACTGAAGTGGATATTAAAAAATGGATAGAATGTAAAAACCCAGAAGTCCTTTGATAACTGAATTTCACTACTAAAAATTAGTCATTCCTTCGTGTTAAACAGGTACATCTATGTGTAAATATACCACATACAAAACACATAAAAGTAATAAATTCTTATATGAAGAATAGTCAATTTTAAAAACAATAAGCAAAAATTTGGATAAAGAACTGCATGGAAATATGCAATGCTTAAAAACATGGAAAGATAATTTTGTATCTTATAATAAAGAAATGACAGATCATTAACAAAGTTATGATTAACAAACATGAAAATTTGACAGCCCAAAATACTGTCTTTCTAGAAGTGTGTTCTTAAAAAAGACACATGTATAATAAGAATACAAGGAATGACTGTATTCAAAAGCAGAAAGTAGAACAAGCTAAACGTCCTGGCACTACTTCAAGAAATGAAGATATCTGACACGCAATTAACTCAAAGAACAACTGTATATAGTGGTAGTAGTAATAAAAATTGTATGTTATAGAAAAGTGTCTTTAACGGGGCAGACTTGTGAATAAAGAACACACCAACACTTCTTTACATTTACAACAAGCTTAATAGTTAAAAAGGGCTCTGGAGAGAAATGAAAGGGGAAAAAAAGGACAGTATTTACATATTTTATATACTTTTATGATACTTCATTATTTTTACCATGTCCATCTATTATTTTAAGATATGATATTTATATAACTACAAGCAATATATTCATTTAAAAAGATAAAAAGAAAGAAAACTTCTGCTTGTGGTATAGAAAAGGAAATTATTAACTTTTCTTTAGACCAATGTATTTACCAAAAACTCATTGATGATATATTCGTCTTTTTTCTGCAGCATTTTCAAAGAATCCCTTATGACAGAAACTGAAGAATTATTGAATATTAATGGTTGAATCCGAGACAACTGAGCTAGCTCCTTTTCAGTTGCTTCAATGTCTGAGAAACAGAAAAGTCCACATTAGGAGGTTCCATGTAGACAGGAGACACTTGAGGGATATTTTGTGTTTCTTAAATTTTTTTCCTATTTAAATATAAAGCTTTAAACTTCAGCAGAAGTTTACTTTTTCAAAAGAGTTTGTTACATTTAGATAGATTGTTGTTGTTTTAAGAAAAATATGCTATGTACCCTGAAGCTATAAAAAGCAATCATTTGTAGACAAGATCCACTCAGAGTCATGACACACAAAAGAGACTGAAGCATATTCTGTCTTGTAATAGGAACATGCAGTGTGGATTGACTACCAAGGGAAGAATGCATAAGACTGCAGATTAAGAAAAAGACAAAGCTTTTTGCCTTCTATGGAGTCAAGTATTTAGAAGTCCTTGGAGTCTAAATGAGAGCACATGGAGAGTCCAACACTTCCTATTCTACAGAAATACACCAAACAACACAAAACACATCAAAAGACAAAGAGGTCCTAAGTATTATAACTAACGAGACAGAATAACATATATATATATATATATATATATATATATATATATATATATATAATATATATATAATGTCCCAACATGTAACAATAATAGACGAGTGTGTTCTTTTTCAAATTTTTATTTTTTTAATATTAGTTACAGTTTATTAACTTTGTATCCCAGCTGTAGCCCGCTCCCTCATTCCCTCCCAAGACCAGTGTGTTCTTTATCAAATAGCACATATGGAATTCATCATTTTATAATGATCTTTAGGTCACACTGTCAGTATAAGTTCCAAGTATCTTAAATAACTGTGGATCAAAACACAATAAGTCTAGAAATTTATAGTAAAATATACTTTAAATTTTTTAAATTTTAAAGTAAAATATTAAAGTTCTCAAAATCCTTTGCCAAAGAAAACAGAAATTAAGTTACTAAAATTAAGTAACTAGTAATAAAAAGATACAAACGCAATTAAACAAAAGAAGATGACCATTCCCAAGAACCTGAACAGCTTTGGACAGGTCATCTCATACTGGAACATCTTGGAATATCTTTAAGCCCTTTATACGGGCAGGAGAAAGAGGCTGTTGGGTGGATGAAGACAGCCAAAGAAATCCTACAATCTTTATAATTTTTTTTAAGAACAGCATGAGAGGAAACATAAGAGGAGCTACATAAGAGGAGCTACAATTCTCACAACAGAGGGGGCTATTTTGATCCTCTTTCAACCACAACAAACAAACAAACAAAATATTAAAGCCTTAGATATTCCAATCATTTAATTACCATATCAAAGCCAAAACTCATTTGATCATCCTGATAAATGCAGAAAAGGCATTTAGCAAAATTCAACATCCTTTCATGATTAAAAAAAGCATTTAAATTCCAATAAATTAAAATTTTAAGCATGTACCTTAATGCAATAACAGTTATACATTATAAATCATAGCAAATATACTGACTAAAGAAAAGCTAAATGTTTAAACTCAGACAGCATGAATGAAATAATGTCCATTTTCATACAATTATTCAATAGAGGATTGAAAATATTATCCAGTGAAAAAAGTAAAAAAGGCTTTGTAAAACAAGTAAGGAAGTGAGATTACTCATTAGTGGATGGCACGTTATTATATGCTTATTAGTTAATCAGTCTTTAATGAAACAAAGCAGAAAATTTTGATACTTTATCATAAGATATTCTTAGGCTATAGTAACAAAAAAATGTTACTACTACGAAATAGGTACATGCCAATGAAACAGATCATAGAAATAAATCCATAACATCTAAAGACAAAAAGTTATTCTCAACAAAAGTGCCAAAATACACAATAGAAAATAATAGTTTCTCTAATGTATGGTGCTGGGAAAACTAATTATTTATATCCAGAAAAAAAAAGCTGGACTCCATCTTCCACTGTTTGCAAACATCCAAATGAATCAAATGCTTGAATGTATGACCTTAAATTACAAAACTACTTATTTTGAGAAAACATAGAAGGGTTTCAAGAAATTCACATAGACCCAACTTTCTGAATAAGACCCCAAAAGAATGCTGTATAATTACCTGCAATGAATGAAATTAGGTCTGTTATCTATTGTCCTGCACAGAAGAAAGATAAAACTGTAATAATGATCTCAATTTAAAATCTGAAAATCTGAAGCTAGTAGAGGAAAACCCAGGGGATAGGAATAGATAGGAACTTTGAGAACAGAACCCCAACAGCACAGAAAATAGACTCAAGAATTCACAAATGTTCATATAAAAGGATGCAGAGTGAAGAGATAACCTACACAATGCGAGAAAAATCTTTGCCAGCTTCACTTCAGACAATGTGTTAGTATCTTGACTATGCTTTTAAAAACTGCAATAAATAAATAAATAAATAAATAAATAAATAAATAAATAAATAAAACGCTAAAACAAAATTTCCAGGTCAGTAAACTTACCAGATACTTCTCAAAAGAAAAAATAAAAATGCCAGTAGGTGGCACAGGAGACAACTTCCTGAACAGAACCCCAACAGCACACTCTCTAAAATCAATAATCAATAAATGGGACCTTATGAAACTGAAAAGCTTCTGTAAAGCAAAGGACACTGTCATCAAAACAAAACAACAGCCTACAGACTGGGAAAGGATCTTCACCAACCCTACATCTGACAGAGGGCTCATATCCAGAATATTTAAATAACTCAAGAAATTAAACACCATCAAACCAAGTAATCCAATTTAAAATACGGGGTACAGAGCTAAACAGAGAATTCTCAATAGAGGAATATTGAATGGCAGAGAAACACTTAAGGATATGCTCAATATCCTTAGTCATCTGGGAAATGCAAATCAAAACGACCCTGAGATTCTACATTACACCCATCAGAATGGCTAAGATCAAAAACTCAAAGTGACAGCACATGCTAGAGAGAATGTGAAGAAAGGGGAACCCTCCTCCACTCCTGGTAGGAATGTAAACTTGTACAACCATTGTGGAAATCAATCTGGCGCTTTCTCAGAAAATTAGGAATAGTGCTACCTCAAGATCCAGCAATACCACTCCTGGGCATATATTCTCTGCCTCTCAAGTACTGGGATTAAGGGCATGCACCACAACATCCAGCTTTAACTTCATGTGTGTGTGTGTGTGTGTGTGTGTGTGTGTGTGTGTGTGTATTAATTATATATTATATATATTATATTATAGATTATATGTTATCTATAATAACATATTATATATGTACACATATACATACATAATTTATCTTATGTATATATATTTTATATCATATGTAATGTTATATTGTGTATATATACAAACACACACAATGCATGGGAATGAAGGATCACTGATGCCAACAAACAGAAAAGGGACTATGACTGGGAAGAAGAAGCTTTATGGGAGAGCAATAGGGAGAATAACAGAACACAGGTGATATGATAGTAAAGAAAGGACCACTTAGGGTGAAAGGATTTGTTAGATATAGAGTGGGGTAAGGCAATGCTAAAGAGGGTAGGAGGGTTATCAAAACCTAGTATATATAAAAATGCCATAATGAAGCCTGCTAATTTATATGTAATAATAGATGATAGATGATAGATGATAGATAGATAGATAGATAGATAGATAGATAGATAGATAGATAGATAGA